>NC_056531.1:11342859-11346699 GCF_019175285.1 Sceloporus undulatus
ATTTGTATGTATTCGCAGATGACCACTCGAAGAAACACCGTTACAGGTAAGCAACCTGTACATCTTGGTTTTTAAACAGCCAGTGTGTTGTAGCAGTTTGAGCGTTGGACTACAACCCTGGGGACCCAGGTGCAAGTCCCTGCTTGGCCATGGATGATCTTGGGCAAGTCACACTCTCTCAGCCTCAGAGGAATGCAAAAGCAAGCCCTTTCTGAACAAACCTTGCCAAGGAAACCCTCTGATGGATTCAACTTAGAGTTGCCTCAAGTCAGAAACAGCTTGAACAACAACAAATTGTGTATCTATGGCCTGTTACAGACTGCCAAAATAAAGCTGCTTCAGGTCTCTTTGGAGGTATGCTGTTTAAATGATGCATGCGTCCTAAGAATCCGGAAGCTGCACCAAAAGCCGCAGTCCGGTGCTTAGGAATGGAGTGTGGCTTTGGCACAACCTCCGGACTCTTAGGACCCATGCATCATTTAAGTAGCATACCTCCAAAGAGACCCGAAGCAGCTTTATTTTGGCAGTCTGTAACAGGCCTATGAGATTATACAGTCAGTGTGCATTAGCTACTCAGTCTTTTTTCCAGAATGGTTTTTTTCCTGAGCAGGTTCAAGCAATAGCAACAAAAAGACAAATGATGATTATGATAGCGGGCAAATTAATAAGAGTAATTGCAATAATAGCTTGCTCACTCTCTAACCTTCCAGCAGAAATCCCTTCTGGAGTTGTCAGTTCCCATCAGTTGTGGCTGTCTGTCATAATCATGCCTTTGCTGCAAGTGTTGCCCTGCTTTGCTTTTTCCACAAGGTCCTCCTTTTTGAACATTTGTGCTACAAGCTTGACTTTAAAATAAAAATATGCAGGCTGTGTTGCATTCAATTTAACCTAGCTGTGAAGAGTCGCTTTGCTTTTTTTACTGGAAAAGGGAAGCCCCAAAAGAACTGGCAGAAGTGATGAAGGAAACTAATGAAGACTGAGGAGTTATGACAGGTAGCCTGAAAAAGGATGATGTTTAAGTGGTTAGAGAGTGTTTACAGGATTAAATAAGAGAGAATACTAGAGGAACAAATAGTTACATATGTACTGTCAAATGAGAAAAACCCATGATAGGGATGACATAATTTGGGAATGACTTGAAGGCACACAACAAGAAGAATATATGTGTCTGCTATTATTTTGTGTGGCGTGCTTATGTTTAAATGTTTGAAAACATTTCTGTGAGCTCGCAGGGATATGAGGGAAATATGTTTGGTGTTACTGTCTCAATAATGGTATGTTTACATGTGTATGTCCCATCAGTGTATGATCCTAAAAATGCTCAAAAAACCCAAGCTCATTTTGAACTCTCCAAAGTGCAACTGATTTGGTGTCAGATAAAAGAGGAAATTCTGTCACTGGAGTGCTATCACTAAAAAGACACTACTTCTGTTCAGCTACCAGCACTGCCCTAGAAGTAGGAAGGTATCCAGTTATAGGGCCTCTGAGAAGCTCTTTACACAGCGGTCCCTTGTTATCCACTGGGGTTTGGTTCCAGGACCCCCATGGATAACAAAATCCGTGGATGCTCAAGTCCCATTAAATATGCAGAGCAAAATGGTGTCCCTTATATAAAATGGAAAATCAAGGTTTGCTATTTGGAATGTATACTTTTTTGAATATTTTCAAGCTGTGGATGCTTGAATCCATGGACTAAAAATCCATGGATAAGGAGGGCCGACTGTAATAATCAGAAAGGTTTAGGACCAAGCAAGATGCCAAATCACAGTAACCGCAAAAGATTTTAAATTCTACGCCATCTCAGCCAGGCTTCTGATCTGGATTAGGGAGTTTAAACAGGTTTAAGACTGGTTTTAGACTGGTTGCTTTCACACTGTACAGTTAGAGCTTTTTGATACCCCTTTCAACTTCCATAACTCCATCCTACAGAATGGTGGGATTTGTAGTTTCATGAGGTTTTCAGAATGCTCTGCCAAAATTCCAGGATTCCATAGGATGCAGACAGGGCAGTCAAGGTGAGATCAAAGTGCTATAATGGTACAGTGTGGAAGAGATCTGTGACTTCTAAACTTCCACATCAAACAGAGAAAGTGGGCCCTGTAGGATGATGTTGTGGTCAGAAAAGTGAGTCGGCTGAGTTATGGTCATACACCTGCTATTTACTCTTAATCACCAAATGGTGTGACTAAATGTCACATCTGTTATGGGAGCTTTACATGGGAGTAGGTGGCAGTCCTTCATCTACCACTAGGTTTTTCTGGGGGGAAGGTGTAATGCTGAATACTTTTGTGAGCATAGCTTCCACAAGTCATCACTCTTCTTCCTAGCAACAACTTGTGCTCTCTGGGTTTTGAGCATTGTGGCTTTGAGCTGCATTTTTGCTTCCAGTCGTGTAGACTTGGGTGGATGGCTTGCTCTCTGTGTGCATATGTGGATGGCAAGAGCAGCTGTGATATGTTCTGAGTCACTTGGTACCATAGTTACTTTTTCACAGTTCTTTGGGGTCAATGCCAGGGATGATGATTAACTCCTGTGTTTGTTTATCCCTGCAGAAGATTGATGCCAAATCGCTCATCAAACTGAACTTTGCTAAAAACAGCGATGGTGAGTTGGCACTTTGGTTCTTTGAAGGCTCCTTTTTATCTGTTAACATTGATTCTGATGTAAATGCTGTGAAAAGATGCTGCACAGAATAAGAGCATCGCGCAGACCATTGCCAATAATGTTTATATAATCTAAAGCTGACTATTGCAAGATAAAAATTTAAGTTTCCCCTAAAAGGACAGAGCTGTAGAAGTCCCAAAATATGCACCCGTCTCTTTCTCTACTTCTCTGCCCTGGTGGACCACATGAGAATGAGTTTTTTGTGGGGGCGGGGGTTGGGCTATGTGGCCATGTTCTAGAAGAGTTTATTCCTGATGTTTCAGAGATGCCAGCCACAGATGCTGACAAAATGTCAGGAATAAACTCTTCTAGAACATGGCCCCAATGGCCCCCCAAAAAACACAAAAAGCTATGGATGCCACCCGTGAAAGCCTTTGACCTCATACATGACACTTGTTAGCACATTCTGGGGAACTTTGAGAATTGCTGAAGTACAAAAAAGAGTCTTAAAGAAAATTTAAGGGAAGATTCACCTCCAACAGCCCAGTGAGTATTGTGAAATACCAAATAGAAAAGGAAAATCTGGGTACATGGAGTATAATGCCCTACTTGGCCTTCTGATATAATATCGTGCAGGAGATCAGGGATAGACAGTTTAAACCCTAAGCGGCATACACTGCCACCATTTTGTTTCATGTCCCACTTGTCAATAGAAAATAGGAAAAGATTTGCAGGATTCCTATTCTTACATGATATCATATCCCCCAACCCTCGCTCCCTATCCCTGATTGTTTTGAGCACCTCAATGCCTGATGTGATTTGTTCCTCTTCACTAGCTCATTCCGCACTATTTTAAAAGCCAGAAAGCCACTGTTTTGGGGTTTTTTAAAATAGGAACCAGCAAGACTCATGTAGACCCTTAAAATCAAACATTTATTGTTGCAAAAGATTTAGTATAGCCTAGAATCCCTTTCATCAGATGTATGAAATGTGTCACTGGATTAGTATACGTGTGTGTGTGTGTGTGTGTGTATGGAGGACCAGTGGTTTGAGTGTTGGACCAGGACACTGGGAAACCAGGGTTTGAAACCCCGCTTGGCCATGGGAATCCATTGGGTCACTTTGAGCAAGTCATGCTCTCTCCTCTGAAGAAACCTGCCAAGAAAACTCTATGATAGGTTTGCCTGAGGGCTGCCATAAGTCAGAAACGACTTGAAGGCACAACAACAACAGCAA
>NC_056531.1:11346709-11387295 GCF_019175285.1 Sceloporus undulatus
ATATATATATATATATATATATATATATATATATATATATATATATATATATATATATATGAGAGAATGCATTCAGGTTGCTGCTTTGAGGGCATGCAGATATGCTCTGTCCCAATATCCCTTCCCACAAAGCTGCTTCTAAAGATATGGGGAAGGATGTGGAATATTTGCAGTCGTTAACAATCATAAGGACTAGAAACGTGGCTTTTCTTGTGTGATTAAAGCTGCAGTTATTTTGGGGTTGCATATTAGTTATTGCAAGGGCTGCAATTGGATGAATCCTCATGCATTAGAGCCCTAGGAAATTCTTATCTGTTGAACTGGAACTCAGATGGAAAAATTCAAAAATGATAAAGATCCTTCGAAATGTCATTCAAGTGTTTCATGTTGATGAACTGAACAAATAGGTATAGTCTGTTTCATGTTTGCTTTCACTTTATATATATTTCTTTAATCCATTGGTTTTATCACTTGGTTTGCCCAAGAAATGTTTGATATTTATTTTGACCCTTTGGAAAATGCACAAGTTGATTTTGTTTAAAGCCAAATACATTATTGAAAGGCGTGCAATCACATGTCAAAGACTACAGATAAAATACCCCCCAACATACCCTTTGGATATCAGCTGTCAGTTTCAGAGGCATTACTATAGAGGTGTGTGGACTGCACCGGGTGACACCCCAGAGGAGGAGTATACACCCGTTGGGGTGGCACACACAGTGGGATTGGCATGGCTACTGGTCAAGTGGGAAAGGAGGCAATACTTACCCATCAGCTGCACCAGACTCTAAAGAAGCCAAGGGCTAGGAGGGGTTTTCACTGTCACCTTGCCACCCTCCAGTGATCCTTAAACTGCAATGGGCAGGGAGAAATGTTTAAACCTTCTCATGCCAGTGCACTGAGAACGGGCAGGGGAGGCTGTGGCTGAGATTCTACATCAGGGGTGGCTTGGCATAAATCACTACTCTCATGATGGATCGTGATGGTGTGCAACCAATCACATACATTAAATTATGCCAGTGCACACTCCCATACAGACGGTAAAGAGAGAGTCAAGGAAATGACAGATGTGCAGTGGCTTAAGCATAACCACTTGCGCAATGGTTATGCACATGGAGCTCTGCTTGTGCAGCTATGAATTTAACATGTCCATTGGACAGTGACCAAAAAATACAACTGCTGGTATACTAGAACTTATGCCAGGGAGCCTGAGCAACAGGATGGCAGTCCTTGTGTGTGTGGACATGTGTGCATACGTATATGTGTGTGTAGCCCCTGCCCAACAGACAACACATGCACCTCTCAGGACTGAAGATTTGTCTACCGTGGATACAGCTGTACGAATTTCAAGAAAATAAAAACTAGTTTTCAGGAACCTGGCATGCCTTTTGGGCTTATGCAGTCCAGAATATTAATGTTGTGCAAACTTTTATATATTCTTTTTATATATTCTTGATTTTACTTGGTTTTGTACAGCGCTGTCTACATTTACGGCGCTTTATAAATAAAATTAATAATAATAAAACTAATAATAATAACAACAACAACTTGCAGGAGGCTGTGAGATTATGTTGAGTTGTTATAGAACGTATGTTCCACCAGACTCCAGCTGTTATGCTTTTAAGAAAACTGTGTGAATTTATTTTTATTTTGAAAGACAGAGTGGTGTAACAGTTAAAAGTGCCAGGCAAGGAGTGAAGAAACCCAATGTCAAATCCCCACTGAGCCAGGAAGCTAAGTGACTTCAGAGAGGCACTTGTAAAATGTCACAAAAAGACATTCACTAACAGCAAATACTTTCTGAATTGTTTTATTCCTCCAAATCAGGTAAATACCACTGTCCGGTGCTCTTCACAATATTCACCAATAATTCCCATATCGTGGCTATCAAGACGACTGGAAATGTGTTTGCTTATGAGGTGAGCTCCCTATTCAGTTGGATTACTACTTCTTTTTCTTTTAGTGGTAGAAAACAATGGTGCAAGATCGAATGAAGAATATACCAGAAAAAATGAAAATTAAAAAAAGAGAGAAAATTGATTATGGAATACATTTTTATCAAATGACGAATAAAATGTTTAAGACAAGCTGTTCATATATTTGTTCCCCTAAAAGCTATTTAACAGGAAGACCTTTATGTCAAACAATGTATAGTATCTGCTCATTACCAGTTTCTTGTCATAGTTTCCTTTTCTCGGTTCTTTTTACGGGAACAAAGTGCTTTATGTCTGCTTGACACCGTGAATAACCAGAGGGAGAGGAAATGTTTTCTGTCTTACCAATGTGAATGGTTTCCTCTGGTTTGTTGCTTTTTGTCTACTTTGAACAAACTGGCAAAACCAAAGAGGTTCATTGCAGTTTGGGACCTCATAGCTATGTTTGGATCAAATAGTAAAAATGTTAAAAGAGGAAATTCAGTTTGTAATTACTGCCTGAATAAACTTGTTGAATATACTAAGGAGTTCTCCACAATGGCAAAAATAAAGTGACTTCAATCCTACATGTTCAGATGATGTACAGTTCCAAACTGGGTAGAAATCGACATGAAGCCCCATTCTGAGGCTAAAAATTGGAGCAAAAAGAAGGCCTAACACTCCGTTTTAATGCGGAAAGTGTGCGTCATCACACCAATGTATAAACAGCATGGTGTGAGTGCGGGAAAGCCCAAGTGGCGTATGGAAGCAGTCTGGAGCAGGTGCCCTAGTACTGGTAAGATGCGGCACCAGGTGACATGCCATGTTTGTTGTATGTTCGCATCACGCGGTGTGTGACAGCTCAATGGGTCAATGGTGCAGCTGGTTACTGATGCGTCTACATGCTCATAATATGTTTTGTTTTTGTTTGAGCATGTAGACGCATCAGTAACCAGCTGCACCATTGCACCATTGAGCTGTCACACACCGCATGATGCGAACATACAACAAACATGGCATGTCACCAATAATGCAATGGATATAATTAAAGCATACACAAACCAGACAATCCAACAAAAAGGAATGGGGTAAAGGCAGGGGGAAGGAGTGGGCATATATAGGAGGCCTCCATGATTGTGCTTTGCCAACGTGTCACTGGGTTCACCGATGCAGTGTGCAGGTAGTATATCACTCATGCGACTGTGTGCCCAGTCACATAGGGCATCCAGTGGGATGGCAGTTGGGTGGGAAGAGGCAGGTAATTGTTAGTCTCAAGTGGTATGTTCATGCGATGGTGTGGCTTGATGCCAAGTGATGCAGACTACCCAAGGGTGTTTGGCCAACCTTGAGAGTGAGAGGTTTGGATAGCGAGCTTTCCAACTGGTTTGAGAAAAACCAGGATCGGCCCGGTTTTCCCTGTCTGTCAACTCAGTCCCATAGTGTGATAATTTTATGCCATAATATATTTTATGTTCCTAAACTAACTTGCAATTTGTAACAGGTGCTATCACACTTCAATTCTTTTTTCTTTTTTTTGGGGGGGGGGTTTACATTATTGACAACCTGCTGTATCTGTTGTACAGCAATAAGTCATCCCTTTCCCCTGCTCAATAGCTTCAAAAATGTCCCATCTCTTGTACTATGAGAAGTAATGGCACCATTCAGACACCTGGTCTTGGCTTCATCTGGTGCTCCTTCATGGTGCTGCTTGAAGTAGGTTGTTTCTACCTTCCTGCATGGAAGGCCCTGCCTTCTGTCAAAGCAAAGAGCAGAGATGGTCTTCATTTTTGGTCTGCCCTTTTCACCTTAAAAGAAAAAGAAAGAGAAATAAAACCAGCATTTCTCAAAGAAGATTCGTGGAAATGCCACATTAACAACTCCCTGTCTCCCTTATCTTTCACTTTCTTCTCTTTTCCTCCCGATGCTTCTGGGTCTCCACCAGGACAAATTGCTCCAAATTCATAACATAGAGTAAACAAGACAAATAGTAAAGTGTCCTGTTGCTCCATCCACTGCCCGCCACTCTAATGCCCACATTCCTCCCTGTACCACTTGCTTTGGGGTAAATGTTTCGCGCTTTGGCATACTTCCTCAGAAGGAGGCATTGGGCTCCTACTGAACTCTGAAGAGCCATTTGCTGGCCATCTCTAAGCAGCTTACATGATGCTCAGAGTCTGCTAATACCCACCTCTGGGGATCACTCCTGGCTGCTTCTTGGCTGTGGCATTTGCACTTGACAGTATAGCACTGAACTCTGAAAATATAATATTGGTGAGGTTATCCAGACTTGAAAATGCCTAGCAATCAAAATGCTACACTTGGGCATATAACCTTTTTATATCTGAGGGCCACCTATTCAGTCCAGTAAATGGGTACACATGGTCCCCATTGACTCCTCCACATTCCAGCATATGCTGTCTCTATCTCTTTCCTCCCACACCCAAACACCCCCATTTTATACTAAATTTAGCTTGCCTTTTTATGTGGCACGCATTGAGGTCCCTCTCCAAATGTGTAGATGTTTGTAATGGTGTGGCCACATTGAATGTGTGTAAATTCTCATGTACTTTGTTACTTGGACGTACTTGTGACTTGAAGTCATTGTAGACATTGAGGCTGGGGCGAACTGGCAGCATGTAGAACTGTACATTGTACAGCTGTACACTGATGTTGTTGTATAAGTGAAAACAACAAACATCAACATTAGGAGCTGCCTGGCACTGTTTGCCCTATCAGTATATTTACCCTTCACAAGGCGGCCATGTGGACTGAGCTTTATATAAAGTTTTAATCCAGTGAAGTTTATGAGCTTTATCCCCTAATTATTAAAACTGGGCAGTTATGTCTGTGTTTGTACAGTAAAGTATATACTGCTGCAGCTGAGAAGTTAATACTTTCATCTTTCGCATCAACTAAAAAAATAGGCATAGCAAATGCCTTTCTTCTTCCCTAAGCATTATACAAGGTGTCAGGAAGAGGGGATTGCATAAATGTCTCTGCACAGCGTCTCTGATTTGAAATTTCTCTTCCCATGTTTTGGCTTTTTTAAGGCAGTCGAACAGCTGAATATAAAAACAAAGACTTACAAGGATCTGCTAACAGATGAACTCTTTACTAGGCAAGATATTATTACACTGCAGGTAAGACCTTTTCAAAAGGCAAATATAGATATATATTTCATTTTTGGCGACTTCTTTGTTGTCAAACATCTTAGTAGCAGAAATGTACCTTATAACTATAGAGAAGCCATATGTATCATTGGACAAAGTGATGAGCAATAAGGCGTTGTAAGCCACCCTGAGATCTTTGAATAAAGGGTAGGATGTAAATATTTGCACAAATAAATGGGAAGAATGGAAGTAAACTTGTAGCTGTATTTCTCTTTTTCCTCCTCAGCCTCCGTTTTAAGGTGGGTGGGTGGGCATTGGTATAATAAATTTTGAGTGGTTTAACCAGAAAAGAAGCTTACCCACACAAAAACTCCTATTGGGAGAATAGCAAATGTTTCCTCTGGTTGAAAGAATGTAATCCTCAGGTAGAGACAAGTTTTCCAGTGGTAAATCTACTGCAGTGCATGCTGTACTGTGAGGAAGAGAGGGAGACAAATCCAGGCCTGCATAGCCCCAAATTTTTCTCCGTAAAAATTCTGCCATCCCATTTCTGTCTGCGCACACGCGCACAAAAAGCTGAAATTATGTGCAATTTCCGTTCATAATCTTGAGGAAAATGATGAAAGCTTATGTAAGGTGTCTATCCTTAACATCTTTTCTGAGGAGTTGTATGAAAGCACCAAGTTCTTCTCTTTTTGATGTTGTTTAACCTCCACATTTCCACTGTGACTAACCAGACAAGTGTGAGCCGATGTGGCCTCCGTTCTCCTGGTTGATGCAGAGGCCACAGTGCGGTGCAATAGCCAGCTGCCATGGTACCCAGAACTGATGTTATAGCTGGGGCCCCCTGTGACATCTGGTTGCTCAGCAACACGGAGATGCCAGGAGGGGAGATGCAAGGGTGGGGGGGGGGGCCAGGTTGATCATAAAAGCCACTCATAGAATGGCATTGGAAGACAACTGGCAGGGCAGTGAAGGGACAGGAAGCTTTGTCTGGCCCCTTACCTGGAGGGAAGACTAGGAGGGTTGGAAAGGGTTGGAAAGTTAGAGTAGCGAAGAGGTTCTAGGGGTGAGATCTTCTTTTGGGACTGTTGAAGTGAGGGGATTCCCCTGAGTGGGCCTCAAAATGAGGCTCTTCTTCCACCTCAGCCACACGTCACCACCCCCTGGTCCATGAGCCTAGCCTGCCCTGAGAAAAAGAGGTTGGTAGCATAAACTTTTGTAGACGGACGCCTTGACAGACCGACCATAAAGGCCAGCATCGGGGTGGAGCGGGGGTGTGGCGGCCACATGATGTATGCCCCAACTCTGCCCCTATGCTGGCGTGATGCCACATACCCCACCACACAGTGGGCAGCGTCACAGCTCTCCTGAGGTGCTGCGTCCAGATGACATGGCACCAAAGGAGCACAGAAAAGCCATGGCGCCAGCAGCTATGGTACCCTTTCCATGGCACAGAAAGGAGCTGCTTTTTGCGCCACAGAAAGGCCAGATCGGGACTGCGGCAGATCTGGTGCTGTAGGCCACCCCTTAGGAGCAGTCTTAGCCTTCAAGTCTACTTCATGAGATGCATGGAGTGAAGTGTCCAGGAACGGATATTGTCTGAAATCTCTGTTTGTAGGCACTTCACTCCATGAATCTGACTTAGGGCCCAAACATACAGGCCAAAATAAAGCTGCTTTGGGTCACTTTGGAGGTATGCTGTTTAAATGATGCATGCGTCCTAAGAGGCCAGAAGTCACTCCAAGGCCATGCTCCAGTCCTAAGGACTGGAGTGCAGCTTTGGTGCAACTTCTGACCTCTTAAGATGCATGTGTCATTTAAAGAGCATACCTCCAAAGTGACCCAAAGCAGCTTTATTTTGGCCTGTCTATCAGGTCCTTAGTTTATGAAAGCTAATGCTACCAACCTCTTTCAGTTAATCTGAGGTGCTCTAAGATCCCCTTGCATGGTGATCCAGATTAACACAGCTATGTCTTGGAATTCTGTCACTTATTTGAGATAACCGATTTCAAAAGCAGGGAGGGGAATGTTTTTGGCTGCCATTTTTGACCTCATCCCACCATCTCGAGATGAGGTGGCATCTACAGCAACTCTTTTCCAAGCCTGTGGGATGCATAAAACGTGGAACCGTTTTCTGAACAGTTTGGGAATCATCTTTGCACACTTAACAGCCAGTTTGTGAAAAGCAATTTTCTCCTTGTGGAAAAGGCTGCTTTCCCCCTTCTTGCAGATGCAGGGGGAACAAAGAAAAATAATTAAAATGGTGTCGAAAGCAGGGAGGGGGGCTGAGTAAGCCAGTGGGTTGTCATTTGGATGCAAGCTCGCCCTGCTTGACTTCGTAAATGTCTCTTGGTTTTACTGCCAGCCATAAAACCAAAGATTTATTCACCAGTGAAAGCAAACAATTTCAGGGCTGAATGAAAGACATAATTATGTCATTTAATGAGAGACAGCGCAATTGGCTCTCTCTAGTGACTTGGTGGTGATGGAATATTGGATGGTTTCTTATCTAAAGACACAATGCTGCATTCAGCTGGAGTTACATAATTTGCATGCATATCGCCGTATTAAACAGTTGTTCCAGTGTTACTTTTGGACTTTGGGTGATTTTATGCTCTTCCTACAGAACTGCATTAGATTCCCACCCCTCCAAATTATTAAAATCACGAAAATTATTTTGGAGCTCCATTGCCTCAAGTTCGCATCCCACTCAAAAAAATGTTGTGCTGGTGTGAAGTGAATAAGGGTTATCAAGGAAAAAACCCAAAAGTGCATCAAGAGGGCTGACGTTGGATGTCAGGGTGGCTAATATTTACATCCTGGTTTTTTTAAAGGATCCGACCAACTTGGACAAATTTAATGTCTCCAGTTTTTTCCATGTTAAGAACAACTTGAAAGTGACAGATCCAGGTAAGAGTGATCTTGAGATGGCCAAAGTAAATGTGAAATCAAAGGCAATTGAACAGCAAGTGAAGCAACTGCCAACTTGCTTGGAACTGGAGAGAGTGCTGGGTATAGCGCCCTTTAGTGGACTCATTCCTATACCAGTGCTCTCTAGGACTCCATCTGCACTACAGAAATAATGCAGTCTGGCACCACTTTACGTGTCATGACTCCATCATATGGAATCTTGGGATTTGTAGTTTGTTGTGGCACCATAGCTTTCTGACCCAGCAGGCTAAATATCTCACCAAACTACAAATCCCAGAATTCTGTAGCATTGAGCTGTGGCAGTTAAAGCGATGTCAAACTGCATTAATTCTGCAGTGCAGATGCAGCCTTAGAAAGTTAAATCAACTGTCACCATTTTGTTTTCCCTCAATTGTATTCTATTCTATTCTTGTTAATTATTTAATGTATAGGGTTTGTATGCCACCCTGTAACAGTGTCCACTGGGTGACTTATAACCATGAAACATTTCACATGCAATTATAGCAAATTTTAAAATTACAGTTACAAACAACAAGGAATAAAACTGTAAAGTAAGGTAGAATAGATAGCTAAATAGTTGAGCTCAAGTTGAGTGGATTAAAAAATTCACAGAGGCTGCATCTGTACTGCAGAAGTAATTCTGTATGACACCACTTTAAATGCCATGGTTTGGTGCTATGGAATCCTGGGATTTGTAGTTTTCAGTCTTCTCTGTCAGAGATCTCATGCTCCTCAACAAACTCCAAATCCCAGGATACCATAAGATGGAGCCTTGGTAATTAAAGTGGTGTCAAACTAAATTAGTCTTGCAATGCAGATGCAGCTAGAGTTTAAAAGCCTTGGGAGAGAGCAATAAAAAGGGCTTGGCTGAATACCAAAAAAGGGATAGGGAAGTCACTGCACAAGCGTCTCTGAGAAAGGATCTCCTGCAAGGGCACCACACCCGAGAAAACACTTTCCCCAGTTTATATCCATCATACAGTACTTTATTTTTCAGGGAGTGTGACACCTAGAAAAGGCATTTAAATTTGATCTCATTGTCACTTCAGGGCCTTGTGAAAAATGCAGATGTCCTCCTAGAGATGGAGGAAATATAAAGGGTAAACAGAAAGGAATTTGGGAGTAGTTACGAGTTTTGTCGGTTATCAGAGTTGTGCACTGGCACCTGCTTTCTAAAATATTTTACAGCTGCAGCATTAATTCTCCAGCATGTGGTGTTGTGTTTTGTGTTTTTTAAATTGCGTTGAAAAGTTGCACTGGGAAAAAAAATTCTCCTCACTCTTTGGTTGAATACCCGTGGTTAAAATAAAACTACAGGTGTCAGTTTGAATTGAAATACTTTCTGGTTATTTGTGGTGAAATATATTTAGAATTGGAATACAATCAAAATTTGTTTTGAAGGCTTTATTAATCAACATGTATGTTACATTTGGACATTAACACCAGATAGTTAACCATATTGTGCAGACACAACAATCTAGGCATGACAAATTGTCATGCACCCAAAGCAGAAGCTGATGCTCTGCTGCTCTCAGCTGTGGGCAAAGAAGAAGGGTATGTGGAGAACTCATATGCCCAGGAGGAGGCCAAACAAAGTATGCTCCTCCAGCTCTTTTGGAGCTCCATCTTATTGGCTCTAGCCAGCCCAACCACTGATGACAGACGCTGGGAGTTGTAGTTTGACAGGCAGCACATGGCTGAGCCCTGGTGGAGCATGATATCAGAAATCAGCCATAAATTTCCCTGTTCCAAATATACTTCACCCCTTCTTTGCCTCCCACACCCAATATATTTTCACGACCTCCTTGCTTGTTTAGGAGAGTTGAGGGGCCAGGCAACAGTATCTTTTACTTTAAGAGGAATTGTGAGATAATGGAAATGCAAGTGTTGGTTGTGTAATGAAATCCCATTTTCAAAACATGAATGTTAAATGTGTTGCAGATGAGGAGAAAGCAAAATCAGACCCCTCCTATTACCTGAAGAATGCCAACGCTGAGACCCGAGAAACGCTATCAGAACTTTATAAGGAATTCAAAGGGGACGAAATGCTGGCCGCGACAATGAGGGGGCCAGAGAAGAAGAAAGTGGATAAGCTGAATGCAGTGAGTGAAGTTTACAGATTTATAAACAGAGCAGATCTAAAAGACGGAGGGGGGACAAGGATTGTTTGGTACAGAAGAGTGATATGCAACATTCCATAAGCTGGAATGCATCCCAATTGATTAATAGAAGGTTATTCTCTCTGTAAAACCTTGAATACTGAGACATTGGCCAGACTCCTCTTCTAGTTTATCTGTTCCCTTGTTTTATACAATTTTTTCCCCTCTGCAGCTGGTAAGGCTGTTTGTTTAAAAGTTGTGGCATATAATATATACAATCCCTTTGCTGTTGTTCAATAGGCACACTACTCTACAGGCAGAGTGAGCGCCTCCTTCACATCTACTGCCATGGCACCCGAAACGATGCATGAAGCAGGTAGGGTCATTTAAGGCTGCCTCGTTTCCTTCAGTTACAAAATAAATTTCAATTATTTATTTGATTTCTATCCCGCTTTTCTCCCAAAACTGGGTCTCACGATGGCTCACACGGTGACCTAAAAAGATACAGTTGAAAATACAAAAAGGGATAATGTTGAAATAGTCAGAGAAGTAATAATACTGCAATGCAGCTGGATCAAAAACAATTTTAAAGTACATCAGTTTTAAAGAGTGATGCATGACGCATCCATGGGTTAAAAACCCCTTTTTCTCCTATGAATCAGTTACCATGTGTGTGCCTTGCATGAAAGGGTGTTTGGCTGCTGGTACAAAGACAGTGTGTAGGGGGGTAGCGAACATCTAGGAGGCAAGACTGGGCAACAGTTCCCTTGGGGCTCTTATGATCTCAGAGGCCCACCATCATGAATCATGGCCAAGCTGGAGTTCGCTGTCTAGCCCTTGACCTCCCAGCTTGGTTTCTGTCACGATTGGCTTTATTCACGCATTTAACCTCCCTCCTGGGTAATTCCAGTTATGGGGACAGGGAGGAAGGTTCAGTTCCCTGGTTCTTTCTTTTGTGTTACATCCCTGTAAACATCCACATGTAGGAGGGGAAAGACCTAAAGGGAGTTTGCTCTGCACAGATTAGGCATCCTATGAAATCTAGAACTGCATCTTGTGTCACTCCTCTATCCTTTGCACGCTGGGTCTGCTAGGAGAGAACGTCATACTCTGTTCACAGCAGCTTAGGCAATATGATGCCCATCTCAAGTCCACAGATAGGCTCAGATCCCTAAAAAGGGATAGGGGAATGTTTGACTTTCCTAATATTTTGCACTCCAGTTCCCATATGCTCCAACTAACCATGACCCCAGTGGTAGGGAGTTGTACAGGGTCAGAGATGCGGAGGGTCAAAGGTTCCTCAACTCTCTGATCCAATATGCGATGAGAAAGGTTTGATTACTTTCTAACCCTGTAGGAGTGCCCATTCTACCTCAATTCCACCACTGACTAGTTTTTTAAAAGTTAGCTGGTTGTAGCATGATGGTTAGAGTCTCAGATGGCTTGGGATTCCAAGTTCAAGTCCTTATTAAGATCACTGGTTCACCTTGCCTCAGTCTCTTAATCTTCATATAGTTGCTATAATACTAACGTTGAGAATTAGAGAGCCATTGGTGCTTACTGGGATAGACATTTAGCAAAAAAAAATAAAAGACTAACCTCTCTAAGCTAATACTGGCTGAAGAAAGAAAGGTAGAAGAGGAGATGTTAAAAACCACTGGAAACCTGCCGTTTGATATGCTTGGAATGCTCTGGTGTGGCGTGAAGTTAATTCCTGTCATTTAGTGCACAGTTAGAATGTTTAGCACCAAAAGTAACCTCAGTCCTTCCAAATTCAAGCCACGTTGATGGTTCTTGGTAAACCTGCTCTCCTGTGTAACAGAAGAGCAATTCGGAATTACCTTTTATAGAGTTGTGATTCACCCCGTATGAGTTTGCAAATAGGAGTTGTTGCACTTGCATCCAGTTTGTCAGCTTTCCATGGACTACTAGTTGGCCACTGTGCAGACAAAATGCTGGAGTGGATAGGCCAAGGTGGGGAGCCTTTAGCCTTCTAGGTGTTTTGGCCTATAAGCTTTCCAGGCATGGTCCTTAATAAGGTATTGTGAGAGGAGAATCTCACATCATCTGGCAGGTCTAAAGATTTCCCCACTCCCAGCATAAGCCTTTTATATGATGAAGCACAGCTCTTCTTATGTTCTTTTCAGAACTGATAAACCTCTCAATATCATTGGCTGGGGAAGAGTAGCTGAGAAGAGCTATTGTTCTGTTCGAGGTCTTTCTCTTGGGGCATTTGGCTGACCATTGTGGGTACAGAATTCTGCATTAGATAAAGCTTTGGTCTGATCCAACATGGTGGGACTTATGCTGTTAGATTCCTAAGAGGAGGAAAGTGTTAATTTTTACTGAGCATCTTAAGTATATGTACGCAAACAAACCAATACAGATTTAATGGATACTAATTTTCATGTTTTCTCTTGTAATTAGCTGCCATTGATGACGACGTGGTACGCTACCAATATGTGAAGAAGAAAGGCTATGTTCGGCTGCACACCAACAAGGGAGATCTCAATCTTGAGTTGCACTGTGACATGGTATGCACTGTGACAATGTAAAATAATAATAATGTCTCACTTGAGGCAGTAGTTATCATTTGCTTACTGTGTGAACAGCTTGTTGGACCAGACAGGCCTGGTCTGATCCAACAACAATCTTTTTATGTTCTTAACCCTCTGGCTAAAAGCCTGAACTGGTGCTACTACTTTATTTTTTCAGAGTCCATAGCTGGTCCATAGAGCATTTCAATGATGAGAAGAAAGTTTTGTTCCCAGTGCCATGATGTTCCCTGGTTTGGAACTTTTACCTTATAGGAATAAATGGCAAAGAGATGGGTTGTGCTATTGTGGGTTCATATGTCACAATAATGTATGTCCAAGTATATTTATAGCAGGGTAGGAACTATATGTCCCTCTAGATGTTGTTTGGCTGTGACTCCCAGCAACCCTAGCCGGAATAGCCATTGATAAGTAATGAATAATGCTGGCTCAACAACACCTGGGCCACACAATTTCCGCCCCTGAACTATTGAGTGGGATTCTGTTGGTTAGCCCCAACTAGAATAGACATGTCAGTGAATCCTATTGATTCAATGGGTCTACTCTAGTTGGGATGAACAACAGGATTGAGGCCATAATGCCCAGTATGTGAATCAGTGCATGCCACGAATCTTAGCTGCAGTGAGAACCCAGAGGGACAATAAAACAGGAATAGTTGGCCCTACAAGAGAATCTTACCCACCTTTGTTTGTTATTGAGTTTAAAAATCTCGATAAAAATTAAATAGAAACAAATGTTTGTAATAGTGTGATGGAACTATATAATACAGCCAGAGCCTCAAAACTTGCTTTTTGGACTGTAGCTTCCAGAATTCCCCACCAGCCTGGCCAGTGGCCATGTTGGCTGAAGGATTCTGGGAGCAGTAGTTCAAACACATAACCTTTCCAAGCTTTGATCAGAACAGAAAACAGCAACTGAAAGAGCTTGTATTCCTGGTCTGGAAAACATGTATTCAGCATAGCGAGTAGTGAGGCATACTGGGTGTTGTAGTCCAACAATATCTGGAATGCCACACATCCCTCATCCTTGTTATAGTTCAGTGGTTCCCAATCTTGAGTCCTCCAGATTTTTGGATTTCAGCTCCCACAATTCCTGACTATTGGTCAAGTTGGCTGGAGCTTCTGGGATCTGAGGTCCAAAACAGATGGAGGACCAACGGTTGGGAGCCACTGTATGGTTCATAGTTTGGTAGCAGAATAGCAGGTATGTCGCTCACTGCATGATCTCCTTGGGGAGAGAGGAATGGGAGGAGAAAGTTGGATTAAAATACTTTCAGTAGCCACCTCTTTGTGTGTCTTTGTCCCAGATGGAAGTGAGGAACAGGTGGTGTGTGTGGCATTGGTTTACTTCATTATGAGTTGGCAGTGGGATGGTATGAATATTTCAGGATTGTGCTGTGCTGAGGTGGTTCTTGTTAACTTTGATCAAATGTTGAATGCCAACTTTGTTTTACTCTGTATTAATTGGATAACGCTGATATTGAAGGAAGAAAGCCTTGGAACACCAAGGAAGTTGTTATTTGGAGCAGGCTCAAAAATGAACAGACTGTTTTGAACCATTTATTTGGCTGGATGTCATGATGTATAACATTCCAAGTGTGGTTTCTTTGGTCTACATTGTTTCTGTCCTTGGAATGTTGCATTTCAGTTTCCTGGGTGTCCTTTCCAGTAGGGTGCACGTTCATCGTACCTTTCTGTCACTGACCTCTTGAAGGAGACTTTGCACGTTCTTGAGAGCCTGTGAAATTGGAAGCTCATGCCCACCCCTAGACTCACTCAGATATGGGCCTTGTGCCATCTGCTTCTGCCCTTAATTATTTATTTGGTATGAAATCTGGTCAGATTGTAAATAACCTTTGCTGCCATGTGCTTGTGAACTTTTCTTGAGCAAAGATATTGTTGAAAGCTGTCCTTTCAAAAGAATGAGGAAGCACAGAAAGAGGAGTGGAAAAGCAGGCATAATTCATGGGTTAGTTTCATCAGAGAGGGAAGTTCTTCCAGTGATGTAGATCGTAACTGTTCCATGCCATCTTTGTGTTCATAGTTTCTGTGCCCACCTCAGAGGCTGGTTTTGGTGTGGAGTCTCTCTGTTCTCAGTTGGTCTGATCTTTGGGGATGGCAGACACGGGGACCATAGTCGGAAGTCTTAGCAGCTTGGTAGAAGCTGGGGATGCTTTCTCTTTTTAGGAGCCCGGGGTCACTTTGATGCTGTGATGTGGCAGCACAGTATGACTTTATGAAGGACATAACCCATAGATATGGAAAAATGGTTTCAGTGCACCTTGTTCTGGTGTAAGACTACTCTTTTATTATGCTGTACCTGCCGACACCCAAAAATCATTTCTGTGATGGTTTTATACTTGAGTCATGATCCAGTTAGACCAGCGGTTCTCAACCTCTGGTCCTCCAGATGTTTTTGACTTCATCTCCCAGATTCCCTCAGCATTGGCTATGCTGGCAAAGGCTTCTGGGTGCTGAAGTCCAAAACAGCTGGAGGATCAAAGGTTGAGAACCTCTGATTTAGACACATGTGTTAGTCAAATGGCTGTTGTGAGTCTGATTCTGACTAGAAGCCAGGACAATACAGGCAAGGAGAACCAGATGGGTCAAGAAGATCAGGAGTGCAAGCCATGGAGGTGATGAGCCCAAGATCCAGGTATGAACCTCAGCTAGACCTTGTCTGCCAGGAGCCCCTTGAAACAGATCCTGTGTTTCCAGGCCAGATCTCTTGCCCTCATAAGGAAGATTCCATGCTTCCAGGATCTCTGTTTTTTTATTAGAAGCATAAAGTCCACCAGTTGGTGTCGGGGTAAAGTAGTGGTCTATGGCTAACAGACAGCTTAATAGGATTAAGGGCATTCACATGGAGCTTGAACTGCTTCCAGTATCAAAACTGTGTTAATGCCTTTCTGGATCATCTCTTTAAGTGTCCATCCTTCATAGAATCATAGAATCGTAGAGTTGGAAGAGATCACAAGGGCCATCCAGTCCAACCCCTCGCCATGCAGGAAATCTCAATCAAAGCATCCCTGACAGATGGCCATCCAGCCTCTGCTCAAAGACCACCAAAGAAGGAGACTCCACCACACTCCGAGGGAGTGTGTTCCACTGTCAAACAGCCCTTACTGTCAGGAAGTTCCTCCTAATGTTGAGGTGGAATCTCTTGCTGCAGCTTGCATCCATTGTTCCGGGTCCTGTTCTCTCGAGCAGCAGAAAACAAGCTTGCCCCCCTCCTCAATATGACATCCCTTCAAATATTTAAACAGGGCTATCATATCACCTCTTAACCTTCTTTTCTCCAGGCTAAACATCCCCAGCTCCCTAAGTCGTTCCTCATAGGACATGGTTTCCAGACCCTTCACCATTTTAGTCACCCTCCTTTGGATACGTTCCAGTTTCTCAATGCCCTTTTTTAATTGTGGTGCCCATAACTGGACACAATATTCCAGGTGGGGCCTGACCAAAGCAGAGTCATGTTTGGTCATGTCAAAATTTGGATGTCGCAGAGCTTTTTGCTTCATTTGTTCATTAGACTTACGTTTACGCCTTCCTACCAGGCACCTGTGTAGTCTGGCAGGGAAGACGTTAAAAAAGGTAACAGCATTTTATATTTGAGTGAAGCACTCCTGGAACAGAGTGCCTTGCAAAGATATTCAGCCACTTAGACTTTTCCACATTTCAAACTGAAATTGAAATGGATAGCACTCCTTTTTTTGTTTTCTTCATTTACTTAAACTTTTGTGCCACAGCGAAAACACTTCATACCTTCACAGTGTCGGATATCTTGTGTACATCAAGTGGTAACAATGCCAATTAAATCCATTCCAATTCTAGATTGTAACAATGAAATGTGAAAAAGCCTAAGGAGAAGGGGTGAATAATTCTGTGAGGTATTGTATAAAGAAAGCATCAAAATCGATTAGGGAGAATGCATTTTCCTGGGAGCTGTTGCTTGTCTGGTGCGTTTTATTGACCTTAGTTTATTTTTATATACACCGAGGCAATGCTATATAAGTTAATGCGACAATGCTAATAATAAAATCATAAGGAAAGAAAGTATTGTCTGGTTGTTGGAATAAATTTCAATTCAGAGAGAGCCCTCCATTGATTCCAGAGACTCCTCCTTCATCTCCCAACTTATAGGTTGCTTTTTGTAGTTGATGATCCACTGCCATATTAATTTGCCAGCCTTCATCATCATTTCCAGTTGCCTGAAGCTACACATTAGTTACCACCTTTGGAGCAAGAGTAGGGAGAGAATTCCAGCATTACAACTTCATTAAAACCTCAATTTCTGGGCAAGCAGAACAGTCTTCACCTGGTGTCAAAATGGGATAGGATGAGGGAATAAGGGCCAGGCAAGCCTCTATGGAAAGAGCGAGAAAATGAAGAATCACAGCGCAACAGAAAGGTCCGGCAGACTTTCCTCAGACCTTTGAAAGTTGCTTTTTAAAACAAAGAGCTTCAATTCCAATTCCAAGGGAGGAGACCCCCACAGCTATCAGTTGCCATTATACTTGTACTTTTGAAAAGCACCTTTGTTTTCTGTTATGTACAAGGTCTGAAGTTGCATTGCAGTTATAATGTGACTTAGGCCCTGTACAGACTGGTGCTTTGTGCCGGTCTGGGGCCGAAATTAGGGCTCGGTAGGGTTGCCCGTGCGCCATATTGTCGCACCCCCATCCACACAGAGCGTACCATTATGGCGCATAGCTGTCTGAGTGCCCAAATGGCGCTTGCCAGAAGCATTGTCACCATGGCACACAAGCACCATTATGACGCCCCTAAAAATAAGCCGCCTAGAGCGTCTCCTTTTTAGGGAGCATGTTAGTGCTACGCCATGTGGCTGGCACGGTACCGACGAGGGGCAAAGACAGGCGACATGGAGCTGCCCGTCTGTGTCCCCCCATGGTCATACCTTACTTACACGAAACATGTTTGTCATGCGTTACTTCTGAGCTATAGAATTCTTTTAGTCCACAGAGCCCACAGTGGATGTATTTCAAATGGTTCACAGTAATAAAGAGCTGTGGATTATTAGGCATATCCAATAAAATAGACATTCTTAATAAGTGTGGATCAGGGAAGGGGCAGATTTCAGATGTGCACTAGAACATGGTACATGCATACAATTTGAAAGTGTGTACAAATTGCCAGCCTTTTAAAAGATGCTTGAAAGGAGTAAGGTTTGTTATGTTATGGAGGTGGGATAGTTACAGAGCTTGAAAGTACTTTTGGGGTTAACCGCGGCCATGCCTGTGTATTTTACAGTGGGATTACAGTGCCTGGGTACTGCTAAAAGCCTACCCCCACCCTCCATTTGATAGCTGAAGATTTTGCAACATCTGTCCACGTGTGACAACTGGCATCTGCAGCAGCCTGTATTGGGCAGACTTGATTGAAAATAGTCCTTGCACAAAGCTGGAATGAGAGCAGAGAGAGGCAGTGCCCAAAGGCTCAGAGAGATAACTGAGATTTCAATCTCATGACTGAACTGCTGGCACATATTTTGCATCTGAAAGCCCCAGCAACTAATTTAAAAAAGCAGCAGGGCTGGAGAAAGGCAGACAAATCAGTCGGCTGCTGTGAAAATGCTCAAATCAGTTGAGTTGGCACATATCTGGATTTTGTCTGGCTGGAGTCCTATCCTCTTGGCAGCAAGGAAAACTTGACAGTTTATTTATGCATGCATACATACTCTGCTTTTCGGTCAAGGTTGATTCCAAAAGCAGTTTAAAATCCATCACAGAGATCTGATGTGAGGTGTTAGGGATACTGTAGCATTGTGCAAAACTGTTTCTTCTGGCCTCTGGAGGTTACTGAGACAGACTTTACACATGCAGCAGTGAGATGATAGAGGTCTGGAGTGAGCAAGGATTGACCATATCACTCTGAATTGCAGGCGGGGGTGCTCTTTTTAATGCTTCCCATGTTGCCTTTCAAAGCATTCCATGTAGGAACAAGTGAGCACATCATGGAGAAGGGTTCTCATCCAGGTCATGCTCTGCGTTGCTGCCATTCTGTTTACATGGAGGTAGTTCTTGTTCTGTACACAAATGAGGACGCAACCAAAATGGCATACATTGTTGAGGCGATTTTATCATTTTACAATTGTGCCACTTTTATTATGCTCCTGTGGAGACTTGAGTGTAAGGCCCAGAGTTCTTTCTCTTTCCTCTTCCAGAAGGAGAAGAGAAAGATGCTCCAGTTGGAGGAAGGGTCTGGTCAATGATGAAGGGATCTGGAATTTAAATATCAGCATGTGGAAGTTAAGAGATTGCTTTGTTTATAGAAAGGTGCAAAGAAATGCTAGTACATAATTTAAGAATTTGTTGTTGTTAGCTGCCTTTGAATCGGTTCTGACTCAAGGCAACCCGGTGGATGAGACATCTCCAAGAATCCCTGTCCTCCATTGCCTTGCCCAGATCCTGCAAACCCTTGCCCATAAGCTCCCTGAATAAGTCTACGGATCTGAACTGTGGTCTTCCTCTCTTTCTTCTACCCTCCACCTTTCCTAGCATTATTGGTTTTTCTCACTCACCCAGTCCAGATCAGTCATTTGACTCTTTAGATATACTCTTTAGATATGAAGTTTTCCATTCATAGGATGGTTGTAAGACGAAGCTGACTTGACAACAATTAACAACAACAAGGCAAGAGCAGGTTTCCCATCAATGTATTATCTTGGGACAACCTATTCTTAAATAGGCTCCTAAACTAAATATTCTTAAATGGGGTGCATCCTATCACACTCTCCTTGTTTAACTTATATGCTGAAAACATCATTGATCTGGACTGGGTGAGTGAGAAATACCAAATAACTGGTCTTTCTGTAAGTGCTCTGTAGTTGGAGTAAGGTCTGAAAGCTTGGAAAAGTTACTTTTTTTGGATCACATCTCTTTGAATCCCCCAGCCAGTGTGGCAGTAGTTCTTCTATTTGGGGGCATCTGCTAATTGTAACCCCAAAAGCTCATTTTCCAAGTTTTGGATGGGCCCAGAGCTCAGTGGTGGAGTTCATACTTCGCCTGCCAAAAGTCCCAGCTTTCATTTCTGGCTTCACTATTAAAAAGGATCAAGAGATCCTGGAAAGCAACTGGGCAAAATGGATAGTCTGTCCCAGTACAAAGCAATTGCCCATCGTCCAGAATTTGGGATCAGCAGGCAATAGTAAGGAGTGTCCATTCATCCATTTTTTCGTCAAAGACTAGTGCCCCGGTGGATCACATGCGGAATAGTTTTTTGTGGGGGATTTGGGCTCTGTGGCCATGTTCTAGAAGAGTTTCTTCCTGAGGTTCACCTGGATCTGTGGCTGGCATCTTCGAAGTGCCACCACAGATGCTGGCAAAACGTCAGGAAGAAACCTTCTAGAACATGGCCACAGAGCCCAAAAACCTCACAAAAAACTGTGAATGCCGGCCATGAAAAAACCAAAAGGAAAAAGAAAAAGCGATAAGGAGCAGGCATTCGTTCTCTTTCCTTTGGGACTTTTCCACACCCACCCTCACACTAACAATCCCAAACAAAAAATACAAAAAACCAAATCTGATTGAAATGAGCATTATAAAAAATAATTTATGAGGCTGCTTAGTTTTACTTGGGGACGGGGGGTGAAAGTAAAACTGAAATTCCAAGACTCAGGGGGTTTTTTGTTTGGTTTTTTTTCCTGGAAATGAAATGTCATTCCTTCCTCTGCGTGAAGGATGAAATTGGCTTCTCTTTCTGATAGAGCAAATAATCTTTGACTGGTTTTTACTGTACGCTATTCCAGTAATGTTGCTAAGGAAACCGCTTACTTGCCAGAGTGTTGTGCGCCTTGTATGATGCACACAATGACATTGGGAATGGGCTGATGGCTTATACAGGAAAACCGCTCCGTAGAGAGTTTTCGGAAGGTGGGGGGGGGGAACGTTTGGCCTTGTTTACCAAGCTGCAGCCAACAAGATGTTTTCAAAGTAGAAATGTTCTGTAAAGTGGTTATCTGGTTTACAGAACTCTGAAATAAAGTGGTTGTTTATTCCAGCACTTTGGCTTCGAGCTCATTTTAATTTTCTTTATTTAAAGCCAGTAGAAAAGTAAGCACTGTTTGTTGTCCCAGCAGCGTCTCCAAAGAACTTATTCTATGGCTCTCCGCTGCGCACCGACGTTTGCTCAAATCTGTTTATTCTCTGGTTCATAAATGTAAAAAGCAAGTACAGTGCTACCTCGGGTTACGAAATTAATTCGTTCCGCCGCGGCGTTCGTAACCCGATACATTTCGCAACCCGAAAAGGCTTTTCCGAAACGCGGCTAGCGGCTGGAAAGCCGCTAGCCGCGCTTCGCATTTGAATTTCGCGCCGATATTTTTTTCGTAACCCGAAAAAAATATCATAACCCGGAACAGTTTTTTCCAATCTAAGTTTTTCGTATCCCGGAAATTTCGTAACGCGATCAATTCGTATCCCGGGGTACCACTGTACAGTATGTTGGTTTTGTCTCTTCTTCTGTTCCTACTATACAATTTTTGAGCCAGGCTTGCCATTGAATAGAGTGAGACAGCAGCATTAAGCTCCTGGTTTTGGATATCACAAAAGGAAATTGTTGGTTCTTTAATTTATTATTACGGTACTGTACTATATTTGTAGTGTCATGGGGGTGGAGAGGCACTTGTGGGATTCCCCCCAATAACTTAACTGGCCTTCATTTTGAAAAGATGTGAATAATTCTCCACCTTGGTTTCAATGGGTTCCTCCAAAACCTGTTTGCTATCCCATTCCACCCTTTGCTTGTATTTGTTAGCAGGATTTTCTTTATTCTGCATGTATGCATTTGTATGCATTTTCTGCATGTATACATTCTGCATGTATGCATTTGTATATTTTCTGTAATGTATGCAATCATTTTTCCCCATGTGTATCTTTTCCCCATTGACTGAAACATGTTTTTCCATAGAATGTAACTTTAACCATATACACCTGTAGGAATTCGCGTTTTTAAAATATCTGCACAAGTGTGTGCATTTTATTTCTCCATAGTATACCACAAGCCTCATAAAGATGTAAGATTCAGAGACACCATGTGTTTTAACAGATTTGATAGGTGCAACATGCATCATTTTGGCAAGGATCTTGAACCCCGTAGGATTCTTTTTCATCTCAAATCTTGTGCGCTTTGACTGGTGAAAAGGACATCCGAGGCACCATTAATGGCTTTTCCTCACACAGTCACACGTCTTCAGCTGACCTTGCCATGACTTACGCAAAATGGCCCAAATCCTGAGGAAGTTAGTCATTCCCAAGTCCCATTGTAATCAATAGGGCAAGTTCATTCCTCCTGGGAATTTACTATGATTTCATTTTCCATGCAATTGGGCCATGGTTAAGTCTCTCTAAAAACACAGTTGCACTGATGATGATGATGATGATGATGATGATGATGATGATGATGATAAAAGAAGTTGAGGGGAGGAACAGAGACATGGTTGCAGAGGTGTTTGGGGAAAACTGACAGTCTTGTTGATGCCCAGGTGCAGGTACTGTATGTAATATTTATGCATATTAAATTAGATTAACCAAGCCTCATTCTCATAACCACAAGTTGTGCATTTCTATGGCTCTTCATACAATCTGATTTAAAGATCATAGAATCGTGGAGTTGGAAGAGACCACAAAGGCCGTCCAGTCCAACCCCCTTCTGCCATGCAGGAAATCTAAATCAAAGCATCCCCGACAGATGGCCATCCAGCCTCTGTTTGAAGACCTCCAGGGAAGGAGACTCCACTACACTCGGAGGAAGGAGTGTGTTCCACTGTCGAACAGCCCTTACTCTCAGGAAGTTCCTCGTAATGCTTAGATGGAATCTCTTTTCCTAGAGCTTGCATCCATTGCTCCGGGCCCTGTTCTTAGGGTTAGGGAGTAGCAGTAAACAACCTTGTTCCCTCCTCAATATGATATCCCTTCAAATATTTAAACATATATCACCTCTTAACCTTCTCTTTTCCAGGCTAAACATACCCAGCTCCCCAAGGCATTCCTCATAGGGCATGGTTTCCAGACCCTTCACCATTTTAGTCACCCTCCTTTGGACAAGCTCCAGCTTCTTAACATCCTTTTTGAACTGTGGTGCCCAGAACTGGACACAATATTCTAGGTGGGGCCTGACTAGAGCAGAATAGAGTGGCACTATTACCTCCCTTGATCTAGACACTATACTTTTATTGATGCAGCCTAAAATCGCATTGGCCTTGTTAGCTGCTGCATCACACTGTTGACTCATGTTCAACTTGTGGTCTATTTGGATTCCTAGATCCCTTTCACACATGTATAAGTCTTCTTAAGTCAGGTGTCTCCCATACTATATCTGTGCATTTCATTTTTCCGCCCTAAGTGCAGTACCTTACATTTCTCCCTGTTGAAGTTCATTTTGTTAACTTTGGCCCAGCTTTCTAGTCTATTCAGGTCATTTTGAATTTTGATCCTGTCCTCTGGGGTGTTACCTATTCCTCCTAATTTGGTGTCATCTGCAAATTTGATAAGTATGCCCCCAATTCTGTCATCCTTCCTGGGCACCTGTTCACTGCATGGATCTGAAAGGTTAGATCAAGTCTATGAAAGTTGATGCTAGAACCTCTTCCTCACAGTTAGTCTCAAAGGTGTAACAAGATCACTTAGCGTACCGATCCTAAGTAACCATCTTACTTTGTGGGCATAGTGGGCGCCAAACTAACACTGTGTGGATTTATTTACAAATGGCTGGTGTTTTTTTCTTTGTTTCTCAGACCCCTAAAACCTGTGAAAACTTCATCAAGCTATGCAAGAAAAATTACTACGACGGGACCATTTTTCACAGATCAATTCGTAATTTTGTGGTGAGTATGAAGGGTATAGGGATCGGGGGTGTGTGTGAGTATTTCATCTCCAAACTGTGTCAGGAGAACTTAATTTATGGTGCTTGGTGGTGGCTTTGATCTCCTTTGGACCAGAATATGTGACATACACAAACCAAAGCAACACACATAAACTAATAGAGACTATTCCTGGAGGAACCTAATTGCCCTTCCAGAGTAAGAGCAATAACTCACTGCCTAGCAACCCATGTTGTATATACACCAGGCTGTCATCACCCATTTCCAAGCACTCAGCAGTCAAGAATCATGTCACTGCCATGTTTTTAAGGCCTCTTCATTTGTCTCATTGCAAGCATGGGTTAGATGAGTGATATGACCCTCTGAGCTGCGTTATCAGAGGCAGGCATGGGCAATCTTTGGCCCGCCGGATATTTTCGACTTCATGTTCTAATAGCGCTCAGTCAGCATGGGTTATGGAAGCTGTAGATCAAACCATCTAGAGAGCCAAAATTTCCCTATCCTGATCTAAGGGGCTTTTCCATACAGTTTTTATAAGAAATTTGCAGTGGAGAAGTATCCAGGATTACCTTAGGAATGCTTCCATAGTACACGGAATAGGGTCAAGATTGCCCCTCATTGTTGCCATGTCTGCTAGTCCCTGCACTCATTCACCTCTGTCCTTCTGACCTACGTCTAAACGGGGCCCTGGCTATGTTTGTGGGGGCTCATCCACATAAAAAGTGGCGTTCCAAAGCTACCGTGTTTCCCTGAAAATAAGACACCGTCTTATATTTATTTTTCCTCAAGAAGACACACTATGGCTTATTTTCAGGGCATGTCTTATTTTTATTAAGTATGGTACAACAATCTACATTTGTTCAAATATAGTTAAGTTGTCTTCTTCTGGAATATAGTCATAGCTCTCCAAACCCGGAATTCCATCCTGAATTTCTTGCGACTCCATTTCCATTAGAACCATTGGCCCCAATCTTTCCGCTCCCTTCCTGCCCTCTTCCGTTCCGTGCCAGGCCTATCACTATGTCTTATTTTTGGGGTATGGCTTATATTGTGCAAATGCTTAGAAATCATGCTACGGCCTATTTATGGGTATGTCTTTATTTTCAGGGAAACAGGGTATCTGTGGAGACTTGTCCTCCATGATTGGCAAAGGCTGAAACAAGGCGCCGGCTGTATTTTTGGAGCCCTGTGCTTCAAAACACACAGTCACATGAAGGACATAAGTATAGCCACTGCCCCATGGCAGATGCATGGAGCTCAAGCTGGTGGAGCCAATGTAGCTACCAGTGGGGTCTGCTCTGACTGGCAGCAGTTGTTCAAAGCGGCAGACAGCCAGGCTCTTTCTGGTCAACAGCTACAGATCCTTGAAGTGGCGAGGCAAAACCTGAAACATTTTGCATCCAAAACATACATTCTCCTTTCAGCTGTGGCTTGATCTACCTGTTGACCCTATGAAGGGGGTTATTTGGAGAGGAAATAAATTCAGCAAGACCGCACAGCAGGAATTGTCGCTAAGCAGTTATTCACATTCAGATCACGGCAGCACCTCTGCTGCACCATGCCAACCTCCCCAGTATGACCAATGCAACTCTTATTATAATAACCTCTAAATATGACTAGATGACTAATTCATTATCCAGTCCAGTGATAAAAGAAGCTGGAAATAAGTAGTAATAAGTCTCTTCTTGTGGCCCTCAAAACATATCATTTTGAACAGTTCAAAAGCGAGGGAGGGTTCTTTCCTTTTTTTTAATCCTTCCACATTAAATTTATATTTTGATTCTGCAGATCCAAGGGGGCGATCCAACTGGAACAGGAACAGGTAAGCATATTGGGTTTTGCTATTTTTTTCTGATCCACACTTCTCTCATGCATGTCCCGTGACTTGTTTGTTTCCGCTTTAAAAGATGGATTAATGTCCAGATGCATCTTTTCCCTTTTAGCTGCATGCTTGTTTCTTACTCTTATTTCAGGGTGAAACCAAATTGAATGGAGACTTGGAGCACTGTTTTTTATACCTGTTTAAAAAAACAAACTAACTAGGCCAAATATATTTCAGGTCAATTATTTGTAGGATTAACGGGGTTGGTAATTTTTTTCAGTAATTTGAAAAAGAAATATTAGGCCAGTTGGAATGATGTAGGCTGAACTGATGACACTTTGATCTGCTGACCACTTGAATGGTTAGACAAGTGAAAAGTCGAAGGCTTTCATGGCCGGCATCCATAGTTTTTTGTGGGTTTTTCGGGCTATGTGGCCATGTTCTAGCAGAGTTTCTTTCTGACGTTTGGCCAGCATCTGTGGCTGGCATCTTCAGAGAATGCTTTGCCTGGAAAAAGTTGGTTGTATATATACTGTGAATGCAGGAGTGATTTGCATGTGTATTGTTCTGTATTAATGGCTGGCCTCAGGCTGGGAGGCTAATGCAAAAGAGGATTAATGTCTGCTAATTGGTGATCATTATCTGCTGGGAAAGCCCCTGACTCTGAATGGTTTCCCATTTGCATTTGCTGAGTCCTTATTTTGCAAAGCATTCTCTGAAGATGCCAGCCACAGATGCTGGCGAAACTTCAGAAAGAAACTCTGCTAGAACATGGCCACATAGCCCAAAAAACCCACAAAAAACTATAGACAAGTGAAAACTTGCAACAAAAACAAAAATTGCACTGAGTCCTCCTTTCTACTCCATTGCATTGTTTCTCCTCCTCCCAACAGTCAGTTAAGTTTCCAGATCTACTGAGATCCACTACGAAGTAGGTTACCAGGTGTCTTTCTCATGTCTATGGATAGTGTTGTTTGGGCTGCATAAGGATCATTTTCTTATTTCTTTATTCAAGATTTTTTTATGGAACAAGAGGACGTTACTTTATGCCAAATCAATCTGTTGGTTAATCTGGCTCAGTATTGCCTATACTGTACTGTCTGGCAGAGGCTCTCGGTTGTTCTTTACCATCCCTACCTGGTCTTGAATCTGGGACCTTCTGTAAGGGAACTGCATTTCTTACAGGATCTGTACTCTCCATAAAGCATTGCCTTTTCTGAGCCCACTGTGGGAGTAGGTTATTTTGAGAACCTCAGGATGAAAAAATGCCACGGCCCTGGGCAAGGCCTGTGTTATGAAAGATGCTTGTGAAATTGCCCATGGCCAGCTCCATCTCAGTTTGGTCTTGTTGCTTTGTCTGTGGTTGTTTCATAAAGATTTCTCTTTTATGCATCTGCCCATCACCCAAGTTTCCTTCCATTGCTTGCCTTGTTAGCATAGAAAACTTGACAGGTAAGTCCAGAAAGTAGAAATAGAGCTCTGACACCTGTCCCACCAATGTACTGAAAGTTCCTGCGGGCATTCTTGATACTGTTTGGAATCCAGCTGATCTGTCCTCCCTCTTAGCATGAATGAATGTAGACACTGGCAGTGACACAAGAGAGGAATGTAGTGAAACCAATGAGATGGTTTGCTAATTTTCAAATCTTAACATGGTCCTTTTTCAGATGGGGGTTTTCAGGGCACATGGAGAAGAGAAGGTTAAGAGGTGATATGATAGCCTTGTTTAAATATTTGAAGGGCTGTCATATTGAGGAGGGAGCAAGGTTGTTTTCTGCTGCTCCAGAGACTAGGACCTGGAACAATGGATGCAAGCTCCAGGAAAAGAAATTCCAGCTCAACATTAGGAGGAACTTCCTGAGGGTAAGGGCTGTTCGACAGTGGAGCACACTCCCTCGGAGTGTAGTGGAGTCTCCTTCCTAGGAAGTGTTTAAGCAGAGGCTGGATGGCCATCTGTCGGGGATACTTTGATTGATAGTTCCTGCATGGCAGAATGGGGTTGGACTGGATGGCCCTTGCGGTCTCTTCCAACTCTATGATTCTATGATAAAAAAGTGAGCAGAACACTGTCAGGTTAGTTCACTCCTTTGGGAACCATGAGGGCTAAATAGCAGTAGATAAGCTGCTGCTGCTGCTGCTGCTGCTATTATTATTATTATTATTATTATTATTATTATTATTTAAATCAGCATGGGGAATTCAGACCTTCCCTCAACTCTTGGATATACCTCTTTTAGTTCATTGTATAGCTCCAATAGGTTCTGTGGTAGTTCAGAGAAAAATATTTGGAGTATTAGCTTTGACTTGTCACCCATTCCTCCTTCCCCCCCCCCCCCACATTATTTCTCTTTGTTTTTTGGATGGATGGATGGATATTTTATATAGAGAGAGTAGTATAGTATAGTATAGTATAGTATTTAAAATCATATTATTAACCATCGGGGGAAAATGCTGAGTACCACTCTGTACTGCATCTGAAGAAGTGGGTTTACAACTGTGAAAGCTCATGCTAAAGTAAAAACCAGGTAGTTAAAGATGCTAGTACATTTCTCCTCCCCCCCAGTAGACTAACACAGCTACTTCTTGGAAAATGACATCAGATTATTTTTTATATGTAATACAGTTTGTATCCTTGCCTTCGTCTCGCTATACTCAAAACAGGGGTGTGGGGTGAGCTAATGTTTCATCTTGGTATTTGAGTGCCATAGGATGATGTTGGCACTATGTTGTGTGTATAATGCACTATTCCCCTGGATATCATATTGCCAGGGTAAGGAATGGCGCTGGAGTTGCTGGCAAAAGCAGCAACCCACTTCTTGGGGCTCTCAAGGAGGCAGACACTTTCTGGACAGTCAGGTCCTTGGCACCAGGTCTGCTTGGGAGCAGGTGCCAGGTACCCACTGACATTTTTCAGTGCCTGTGCAGCTGATCTCTCTTCCTCCCTTTTCTTCAGGCAGCATCTCTTCCTGATGCTACTGTCCTCTAACCAAGGCTGGCGATTGGGGTTTTCCCTCAAGACTTTGGCACATCCATGTTTGGATGCCGCATGAGCAGAACTGAACGTGGGAAACTGTTTTCTGCCAAATCGGAGTACTTGTATGGTGCATCTAGTTCACCTAGTTAGGTTCTCAGACACGGGAGTGTCTTTCTCCTCACTTGCACTCTTATTCTTGTTAATGGGGAACGGTGGACACTGAATATGGGACCTTCTGTATTCAAAGCTTGCACTCCACTGTTGAACTAGGCACCCTGCCCCCAGTGTACGCTACATATTGTTTTGCTGTTTCGGTTAAAGTGAGGCTAGGCAGAAAACATAATTTCCTACTATTTACCAATCAGAATATACATCAGCAGTTGCAATGTGTGAATGGCACACTACTTGGCGGTGCCTTACCGGAGATGATACATCCATTCTCTGTTCTAAGATTTAATTATTACAGATCCTGGGAAAGGAATTGAACCCTACTTGAAGCCTTTGCCCAGTCAGTTAAATTTTAGGTAGAGGATGCCAGCCAGTATGGCATAGTGGATTGAATGCTGGACTAGGACTCTGGAGATCAGGGTTTGAATCTCGACTCAGCCATAGAAACCCACTGAATGACCTTAAGCAAGTCACATTCTCTCAGGGGAAGGCAATGGCAAACCCCCTCTGAACCAATATTGCTGCAAAAACCCCGTGGCAAGGGTCACCATATGTCGGAAATGACTTGAGGGCACACAACAACAACAACGATGCCCCAAAAGATGAAAATAGGAACTAATTTACAGAGATAGTTTTTTTTTATAAGGTTATGCACCCCGAGCCTTTGTTGTATAGGAAATACCTTTTATTTTTAAAATGACATTTTAAAATGAAAAATATGTTAAGAAACTGAATTGGTTAGATTACCCTTTCTGAAAGAAGTGGCACTCTGGCACGAGAAAGTGTATTTTGCTTTTCGGCGCGAGGGAGCTGTTGACGATGCCACTTACTGCATGGGGCTATTTGAGAAGAAAGGTTTTGATGCATGCTTAAAAAGAAGCAATCAGAATTTTACTGTCCTCTTAATCGAATTCAGCATTCCAGGCCTGAGGTATGCCTGATTTACATTGCAGCCAGACAAGAAATAGCCCTTTATCTTACCAGTCATGTGGCAGCTGGAATTCCTCACAGTAATCAGTCTTAAACATTTGCTATAAGGCACACTCCCTGTTTCTCAGAGAGAGAGAGAGAGAAGATAAAAGCTCCTATTTCCAGAAACATGAGAGGATTTGCCTGAGGTTATCTCTGCTGTTTTAAATGGGTTTAACTGTCATGCCAGCCCACAGCAGCTGGAGATCTGGTGTTCCCACAACCAAACCCAGGAGTGGGCTACAGATCAGTGATTTTGCCTAGAGAGTTGGGGCAAACATCTCCTGGCAAAGAGGCCGATGCCAACGCACTGCCCCTCTCATTGCTGGCTGTTTTGTAGCTTGATTTGCTGCCCTGAAATACTCAAGACATCTAAACCAGCAGTGGTGGGCAGATGCCAGGCGTGCACATTCTCCTCCATTTAAACACAGGTCCATCACTATCCTGTGACAAAGATAAAGAAAATTTTCAAAGTCATGGGGGAAAAAACAAGTAGAATATGGAATGAGAATTCTTCACTGCTGCTCCAGCACTCAGGACACAAACCAATGTATTCAAATTACAAGAGAAGAGATTCCACCTAACCATTAGGAAGACCTTTTTAAAAGCTATAAGAGTTGAGCCAGTGTGGTGTAAAGTTTGAGCATCGAACTCTAGAGACCAGGGTTTGAATGCCAGTTTGGCCATCAAACCCACTGGGTGACCTTGGGTTGTCACACATACTCAGCCTCAGAGGATGGCAATGGCAACCCTCCCTCTGAAGAAACCTGCAAAGAAAACCAAGTGATAGGGTCACACTAGGTCACCATAAGTTGGAGGTGACTTGAAGGCACACAACAATAACAAGAACTGCCTTGGAGGACAATGGGCTTTCCATCTTTGGAGGTCTTGAAACAGAAGTTGGATGGCCCTCTGTCAGGAGTGCTGTAGTATAAGGTAAATGTGGGTTGTGTATGTTAGGGGGTTGGTTTAGATGGTTCTTGAGACTGACACTGCTAAGATTCTATAATCCTATGGTTCATAATAGAAATGCGTACATACCTACATAGTATATAGTACTGTATATACTCATGTATAAGTTTAGAAATTTAGGTCAAAATATTGACCCCAAAAACCTGAGTCAGCTTATCTATGGGTCAATGTAAGTATTGTATCTTAACTTTTACTTCAAAGAAGGAACCATCTCCTGCTGAAAAGGAAGAGTATAATATGTGAAACACTGACCCCCTTTAGTCTCTCATCCATCCAGCCTTAAGAGTAAGCACAAAGAGTTAAGTCTGCTGGACTTTTGTAAGTTATTTGACATTGTTTTGCTTTGCTTCATCTTTTAGATCCTTTGCTGTTTGCCCCTAAATTTTATCCTCGACTTATCCATAGGTTATATCAAAATCCATAATTTTGGCCCCAAAACTTGCCCTCGACTTATACATGAGGTTGACTTATAGTCAAGTATATACGGGTATATGATTTAAAGAAGCGCCAAAACAAAAAAGAAACTTTTGGGCTGCTGCTTCCAGAGGCGGCTATGCTTTCTTTCCCCATGTTGTCACCAGGTGATGGTTTCCCAGCTTTAATACAGGTCCCTCATCTTTACAGGTCCCTCAACTTTAAAAGTTTGAAATGCTTTTCCTATGACTTAGTTGCTGGCAATAAAAGCTGTAAGCTAAAGGGTGCTGGGTTGGTTTTTTGGTGTTTTTTTTTGTCCTATCCCTTTTCCCTTTGGCCCTACCCATCACTGGAACATGACTGCCATTGTTTCTCTGACATTAAATTTGGCCCTTGGACTAAAAGAGGTCCTCCAAGTTTTCTTTACATCTATTTAAAAGCCATAGTGTTTTTGGGAAACCATTGATTGTTGTGTTGATGGTCACTACTTTCCTACTTCACAATGGAGTATCAAAAAATCTTACTTTGCTTGCAGAATACCATTCTTGTCTTGCTCTAAACTCGCTGTGAACCAGAGAACCTGAGAACTTTGGATTAAGCCCAGTGGTAAAGCGCCTGCTTGTCTTGCAAGAAGTCACTGGTTCAATCCTTAGCATCTGCCTTGAAAGGCTGTGCAAGCAACAGGTGCTAGAGACCTTGGTAAAGCCATTTGGCACTAGATGGATCAGTCAGCCAGAATCCTATTGTACTGTGCAGATGCATAAGTCTCCTTATGTGTGCACTTCAGTTTTTTTGGCTGTTGCACAATGGCTGTATTCATGTCACAGTTGCACTAGCAGATTTCTTGTTGAATATGCACCAGTTTGTTCTTGACCAGTGCTTAACAGTTTGTCAGGGCCTTCAACTGACCACTTGATTCCCTCCGATTGCAGAGACAGCCTGAACTGAAGCTTTGTTACTGTTTGCGTCGCACAATGGACAATAAGCAACCACACTGGTAGCACAGCATCTGCATTCTAATAAGTGTGGGGAAGTGCAATCATCACATAAATTCAGGGCATAGATGTACACTATATAGCCACAGTGTATAGGAGCTTGGTCACTGTTGTACCTGGTGGGAGGCAGCTTTTAATGTACTTATTTAACGTATTTCTAAGCTTTCAAGACTGCTCTTCCCCGGGATACTTTACGACGTAAAGCAGCAACATTTAGACTTATGTTCTAAAAGCTTAAATGTCAACCATTTTATTAATTATTTCATTTCTTAAATGTATATTCTCATTTGCCCTCCAAGATGTTCAAGCATAGCACACAGTCTCTGCCCCCTTTTTATCCTCATATCAACCCTGTGTAAAATAGGCTGAAAGATAGTGACTTGCCCAGAGTCACTTTAATGACTGGAGATTTGAATCCAGCTCTTTCCACTGCTAGTCCAATGTTAACCGCTATGCCACCCTGACTTTTTAAAGCCAATTAAAGTGAAATATAATTTCCAGTATCTAGCAGCAGCAAATATTTTATCATTTAGATCGCACCTTATCAACAGTAAAGGGACTCAAGGCAGCTGAATTAAAATAAGATCCACATAGATTAAAGTCATACAAAATATCAGGGATAGGTGTGTGTGTGTGTGTGTGTGTGTTTGTGTGTGTATGTTATTTAATAAGGGATCAAACAATATCTAGAGTTGAAACCATTAAAATTCATGAAAAGATTTTTTTAAAAACCAGCCAAACAGCATACCATAAAATTTTATCAATTCATAAAAGCCAGGTGGATTAGAAAAGTCTTTGCCTGCTGACAGAAGGCAAGGAGGAAACTATCCTTGCCTTCCTTGGGAGGGAAGGCCAAAGTCTGTGAACAGCCACCAAGAAGGCCCTCTCCCTTGGTCCCTCAAGATGAGCCAGAGAAGGTCATGGAACAGAGAGAAGGACCTCTCCCAAAGATTGGGAACCTCATGTCCATATTGGAGAAAGTCTATATCCAAATGTTGAAGTAAGTTTTTTTGGACTGCACCATACACACCCCACCAGTTTGGCCGGTGGAGCTTTTCCAAGTGCTGGTTGTCAAAGCTCAGTGGTAGTTCTCTGTGCTTTCGATGTCAAAGCCCCAAGTCCAACCCCAGAGTCACTGGTACTGAGGTTAACCAGTATTGTAACTTAGCACTCATCCCTCCACATTTGCGGCTTTGACTTTTGCGGATTTGATCATTCACGGATTTTATTAATATGTTCTCTCTAGGAATATCTAGATCCTCCAGTGCAACTCTGTGGACAACGTTAACCAAAAGTTGCACTGAAAGACCTAGAGAGAAGACTCCACTAGGCCTTTGTAGCTCCTCCTGCGCAATTCTATGGTCAATGTCTGGCAGATGTTGACCCCAGAGTTGCACTGGAGGACCTAGAGCTTCCTAAAGAGGTGTTCTCTCTGGCAACAACACAGTGTTTTTGTTATTTTCAGTTTTTCCAGATTCATGGAGGTAACCCCAGCAAATGTGGAGGAACGAATATATTTTAAAAATATGGGAGAAGTTATCCATGCTCCATGTCTAGTTGGCTTTTAAGCAAAAAAAAAAAAAAGTGAGATGCATGGAAATCTGATGGATGTGGGGATGGCATGCCATCTGAAGCTCTTGACCCTGGGGCAGGAGCTCCTGATGTGAAGACCTCCCCATGATCTCCAGATGTTTCTGAGTAGTTGTAGTCAAAGAGATCTCTGCCGGACAGGTTGAGGAAGGCTGAGATTCTCAAAACTGATGTCTCCTTTCCCCTTTCTTTGCTGTCTTTCTTCCTCCTCCCTTTACGCTTGCTGGTGTGTCAAATTGTTTTGCCACGTACATGTGGCAGTAGCCTCCTGAGCACAACAGATGCTTCTAGCAACTGCTGTTCTGCCAACAACATGGCTTCTCCAGAGGATTCTGGTGCTTGTTCTACAAACAGACCAACACCTCTCCTTCCCAGACTGGTTCAGGTGCATTTCTGGTGTTTCACTCCCGTTTCTGATAACAACACAAACTGGGGGGGGGGAATCCTCCCCCCTTTCATTGTCTGTCAATTGAGATTAGAAGTGATGACCATGGAACTATGGAAATGATTCATCTCTGAATTTTCTCTCCTGATTAGGAACGATCCTGGAGGGGAATGGAAATGTCACGTCTGTCATAAATAACATGAAAGTGACAGCCAGGCAGACAAACGTTTGCTCAAACTGAGAATCCCTTTCCTTTCTGTTAGAGGGAAAAAACAGAGGCCCTGAGCCTCACCATCAAGCAGTGGAAGTAGAGAAATGGTAGCTTTAAAGTGTCTTGGGACTGGCAAGGTGTTTGCGCCTTCTGTAGTGGTGAGCTTTTGGGGATGCGCAAATATGACACATGACAGTTGTATGAGCGAGACCTGTGTCCATCCTTTAAGGTTTCCTATGGGCCCTAGAGCAGTGAGGAATGGATGGCCCTCTAGATGAACTGCAGCTCCTATCCTCACTTGTTGTTGGCCTACAGCTTCCACTATCCTTGTTCATCAGCCACGCTGTTTAGGGATTATGGGGATTATAATATAGTAATATATCGGATCTCAAGACTGAGAACCATTGCCCTAAGGAAGGACCATAGCTCACTGCTTTGCATGTAGAAGGTCCCAGATAAAGGGTATGGCATCAGAAGAACTCTTGTCGGTCAACCAAGGCCCATGTAGTCCTGAACTTTCCCACATGGCTGTCTTGATTTAAAATGTTTTCTAAGCCAGTTGCCATTGCCACATCGTGCAAAAGCAGAATGAACTGTGTGTTAGGTTCAGTCTCCAGCAACGCCAGCTGAGCTGGTGGCATGAGAAGGTCCTTCTGCTTGAGGCCCTGCATTTTGCCCCATCCTCCACCTACCTCGCAAGAGGAGGCTAAAAATGCATGTGAACACATGCATGTAGACAACAACTTGGGGGTTTGTCGAAATGGGCATTTGTCTCCCCTGGGATCATAATTGGCCATTTAGGTCTGTTTTTAAGTCACCAGAAAAAATGGTTTGTGTGTGTTAGGGGATGGTAGTTGAGGAGGTAAGGGTGCCCCTTGAGATCCTCTAGACATTGACCACCCCTGAGATAGGCCTTCAGTTTGATCCAGTTGGATACTTCCATTTTGATGTTCTGTTTTCCTCTGGATGGGATAGTGTTCCATGCCCACTGAGCAGGTTGGGTTGTCATTTGGCCATAGGGACTCATACTCCTTAGGAGATTGCCCCCTAAAGTTTTGTGTGTGTGTGTGTAGAGTAGTTCCTCCTGACTTGGTGCTCCATCCCTCTTGTACATGAAAGGTTTTACAGTGGAGCCTTGTTATACACTGGGCTTTGGTTCCAAGATCCCCCATGGATAACAAAATCCATGGATGCTCAAGTCCCATTAAATATGACATAACAAAATGGTGTCCCTTTTAAAAAATGGAAAATCAAGGTTTGGGATTTGAAATGTATACTTTTTTTGAACATTTTCAAACCGTGGATGCCTGAATCTGTGTATAAGAAGGGCCGACTGTAGTTTGGCTGCATAGGGATCCCTGCTCCTAGAATCAATTTGAGACAGGACAGGCTGAGAGTCTTCTCTTTTTGCCTCCAGCTGCCCTTCTGGCAGCATCTTGTTAATTGTGCAGCAGACCTTCTTGAATCAGAAGCTGGTGCTTATGGAATTACTCTGCAGTCTCACCAAGTGGTGTGTGGTTTTTGTATTAGTGTGTGATATAATGACAAGATTTCAGATATAGCTGTTTCTTTTCCTACAGGCTTTGTTGGTAGGTTGGACATTATATAGCCACGTAACTTATTTTAAGGTTGTTTCATAAGCGCACAGTGCGATCTAATAGTTGGAGTCTTTGATGGGGATTTGGGGCATCCAGATTTAGGTCCCCGCTAAGTCTTGAGACTGACTATGGGCCAGTTGTGCATACTTATTATTGTTGTTGTTGTTATACTTATTATTATTATTAAGCTTTATTTATATAGCGCTGTAAATTTACACAGCGCTGAGCCACCCCTTAGGGTTGTTGTGAGAACCAAATGGAGAGGCATGCACATTTGTCAGTAGATAGGAAAGGATTGTTAACAAATAGTAAAAGTTATACTAGGATGGTTAATAAATTTGAGAAAATGAGGGCCGCTGGGCTCCTAAGACTGCAAATAATGTATTTTAACATGATCTGCATGTCTTTAAGGTTAGCGTGACATCGGCTTTGCAGGTTTGGAAATAACATTGGCTTTTTAAAACTTGTTTCTCTCTTTGTTCAATTGTAGGAGGAGAGTCGTATTGGGGAAAGCCTTTCAAAGATGAGTTCAGGCCCAACCTGTCCCACACGGGACGGGGCATTCTCAGCATGGCCAATACAGGACCCAACAATAACAAATCCCAATTGTAAGTGATGATTTGGCTGTTCTTTCCTTTTGTTATCATGTTGGCTGTAATATCTGACAAAGTACACAGAATCCTGTAAATGCGTGGGAAGTCTTGCATGCCCCTGGACTTTTGAGGGCAGGATCTACACTCATTGGCTTTTATGTGTTCTCAAAGCTTCTTCTGCTTCTGAACTTAATTTGCATGTTTCTTATACTATTTTTGTTTAAAAATGTGTTTTAGCCACCTTAGGGATCTCTGGTAGAAGAGAGAGAGCATAATATTTAATATAAATCAGTATGCGTTTGTGCCCATTTTCTAAATCGACCCACCCATATTAGTCAATGGCAATGCATACACAGTTTCAGGTACAGGAGGGGAAGATGCCATTTGGCTGGTATGTGACATAACAAGAAAAAAGATGCCACCTAAACATTTAGAATAACTTTTTTAACTGAAAGAGCTGTTTGATATTGGAAGAGATTGCCTTGGAGGGTGATGTACTCTCCATCTTTGCATCTCTCAGGAGTTCTGCAGTTGTGGGTTCCTGCATGGCAGAGGGCTGTACTAGCTTGCATCCCGTTCCAGCGCTACAATTCTGTGATTCTAACTACAGCCAGAACCAGAATAATGTCATTCCTCCTCTTGCGCATAACCCTACCAATAGCATACTACCCTTTGGACATGCAAAGGGCATTAGCATTCTGTCTCAAATGTCTTGAACAGTACCAGAAGTTGTCTAGGCTTTTTCTGTTCTGTGGAGTGGTTAAGGAGGGCAACCTAGTCTTAACACAGTACCTCTGTGTTGTACTGAGGTCTTATCAGCTCTGACAGGCTTCTGGGCTCACCCCATATGGCTTCATTCACTTCCCGGTTTGTGCAAAACAGCAAAAAAAGCTCCACGGTCCCACATTCATTGCCAACTACAGACAGGACTCTAAGAAGGCACAGGCTGGTGTGTCTTTAAAAGGACCCTCCTTCCTTCGATATTGGCATGGCATCACGCACCCACAGCTTGCCAATCACCCCATTTGTGTGTGTCACAGAAGCAATCAAGAAGAACAGGTTGTTTACCTGTAACTGTGGTTCGCACAACCTGCATAAAACCTCCCCCGGTTTATTCTGTCTTGCTTTCCAGCTTGGATGGCAGATGAAGAACTGAGGTGCACTCGGTGCGCTGGAGCATGGGCAGTTGTAGGAGTGGGGAGCCTACCATAAAGCTACTCATCTCTAGAAAGCTCTGAACGAGGCTCTCTGTTGGTGCAAGATCTGTTTCTGTGGGTTGAGAGATGACCACTCAGACTCGGGGAAAAAAAGCAACTTGTTCTTTTCATATGGGTGCTATACACTTCCCAGCTCTTTGGCCTGCCTGTGTTTCTCAAATTCCCCAGAGTATTTTTGTTATTAGGTGTATTCTGTGCTTGTAAGATCTCTCTGTCTTTTCCCCCATCTCTAGCTTCATTACATTCCGCTCCTGTGCGTACCTAGACAAGAAGCACACGGTGTTTGGAAGGTAAGGAAACAACTTTTTCCTACTATCCCTAATGTTCCCCTGTGTACTATAATAGCAGATAAACAGTTAGTACTTTCCAGGTGTTGGATTATAAACCCTATTACGCCTAAACATTGGTCTTGTAATCCAACGTTTCTAAAGGGCACCAAATTGAGGTAGACCAGGAGAGTTAGCATGTTGGTCTTGGACCAAAGAGACCTGGGTTTAGAATCCATGTTGCACACCAAAACATCTTGAATCAGCCCTTTATCTGTCAGACTGGCCTACCTTACAGTATTGTGGTGAGGATAGTAGAACACAGGTCACATTACTGCCCTAGACCTCTTAGACTAGGGCAAAACTAAAATGTAATAACAATAGAAAGGTATTTTGGGGTATTTTACTGAGTGCTGTGTGATGTTTTGAGTTTGCATTCTGGTGGCAGGTGAAAACAAGCAAAATGCCCGCTGTGTACGTTAGTGTTTTTCACTTCGGTAGTACAGTCCATTTATTAGGCATACTGACTAGGGCACTATATCGGCATAGGGCCGGCTTGATATTCAGCCTGTAAAATAGGGTCAGTGCATCCCAACCCTTCGAAATTGCTCACTTAAGATCGATGGCGTCCTATATTGAGATGTGTTCTAGAAAGTGTGTTATATCAAAAAAGGAGTGTTGCATGGAAAACCAAGGGCTTAGAAGAGAAAGAGAGAGGTTGGTGGAATAGTTCCTCACTGCATTTCATGTAGAAAAGCGTGTCTGCGCAGTTAAAAGCAAGCGGTAAGTTGTACTGCAACTAAAAATAATACTGCCCCCTACCACAGCCCTCATGATTCATGATCACAGATTCATGGAGGAGAATGTATGTTATGGAGATACGTGTGATCTTTCACATCTTTTCGCAGCTATTTTTACTTCAGCTAATATAATAGTAAATCTTGATTAAGAGGCTCCTAAATTATGAGCTGTTGTGCCAATGCCACTGTAGGAGGACCTAAAAATGTGATTGCACCGTTTCCTCCTGAGTTCATAAAAAGCAAATTCCAGAGAGCTTGCGGTGTTAACCTGTCGCAACAAAAAGAGCAGCCTTAAAACTTAACACATTTATTCTAGTTTGGGGTTTTAGGGACTACAATCCATTTCATTAAATATATGGGGTGTTATCCAGAATATCTTGTATTTGTGTATTGTGTCGATGGATGGATGGATGGAACATGGTTGCAGGGGGATTGTAGACAGCTAAGAGAGATGAGTATTGTAGTTTGAGAAATGCCTGATATGAATCCTCGCATTGTGAGTCCCCTGAGTTTCAACAGGTATGACAGTGTCTTGGCTGTAAACAGTGGATTTTGTGAAGTGCTCTGCATGGAAGCTGGACACATATAAAGTTGTTTGCCAATATAATCAGTAGATTCCCAATATAGACTGAACACTTGTGATCAAAATCCTGTTCTTTTGGCTTTACCCTGGTGGTACTTTTTTGTAGGCTGCACTTGGGTGATATCCCATTCAGTGCAGTCCCTGTTATGCGGACATAAACAATTGCTCAAGTAGTGACACTGTCCAGATTTTAGACTTGAACAGGTTCCAGAAGTGGATGTTGGGGGAGAGTTGGATTGACTACTGTGCAATGGAAGGACACACAACAGTGTCGTCTGTTGTATGATTGGTGCCGTCAAGGAACTCCACTGTAGCTACACCGGCATAATTTTACACCAGCTCTATTTCCACTATGTAGTTGCACAGTAGTACCAAAACAACAGACCCATTGTGGCTGAGGTTAAAAGTCATAGGTAGTCTTTAAGTTGGGCTTGGCAACTGCACAAGGGCTAGGGGCAATATTTCCTCCCCAGACTCGTACGTGGTTAACATAAACTCAAATACCTCTGTCTTCCTCTGCGGTCCTTCTCAAAATGGCGACTGGATTTGATATCACACTGGGAATAGTTCAGGGCTGTGGAATGATTGGGGGGTTGAGGGGCATTTTCATAAATTTTCATGCATTTGGGGGGCTTTCTGTATGGCTTTGGAGACAAGATTGCCCCCAAATCACACCAGTTGGGGCACTTTGGGGGATTGCTGGAGGGGCATTAAAGGCCACAGAAATGAGATCCAGGAGTTGCTCTCTCTGCTTTAATTAAAAAGAGGGTCGCCAACTCATACATCTCATTGGAAATATGATGCTGGAGGGGAGCTTGGTGGATACCATGGACTGCCAAAAAGGGAAATAAATGGGTCCAAGAGCAAATCAGGCCTGCTTTCTCACCAGAAAGACTTAAGGAAGTTGTTGGAAGATTTTTGTGGGTTTTTCGTGCCATGTGGCCATGTTCTAGAAGAGTTTATTTCTGACATTTTGCCAGCACCTGTGGCTGGCATCTTTCTCTTAAGATGCCAGCCACAGATGCTGGCGAAACATCAGGAACAAACTCTTCTAGAGCATGGCCACATGGCATGAAAAACCCACAAAAATCTATGGATGCCTGTCATGAAAGCCTTTGACTTCACAGTTGTTGGAAGAGTTTTGCATTCTCTTTCCCCCTCCTTTGATAGATAGGGAATTCCTGTATGCAAACTCTCTCCTCGTTTCGTTCAGACTAGCCATGTGACTTAGGTCACTCCCCATTTGGGACTAACACATCCTCTCAAAATATTTTCTTTTTTTTTTTAATATATAGTCTTTATTGAGTTATTTACATCATAAAAAGGGCAATACCATAACATTTCCAAATTCTTATTCCAATATTTCTTAACCCTCCCCTCCCCTCCCCCACCCCACCCCCTCACTTTCTATTACTCTTACTGCTTATTTGTTAGCTATAAAAATTTCTATTTCTCAAAAATCTATCATCCTTACTTCCTTATCTCATCATCTTTCCTTCTATTTTGCTTAAATCCTAAGTTTATACAATAAGTATCTCTTTATCCATAATACTACACAGCAACGGTATTCACTCCTTAT
>NC_056531.1:11392295-11430768 GCF_019175285.1 Sceloporus undulatus
TTCCCCCTGCTACTGAGAATCGCTGTTAACGCTCCGCCATCTTTACCGGAAGTCTCCTCTCAAAATATTTTCAACTGAGCTGTTGTGTTTCCATCTTCCTGCTTTCTAAACTTCTTTTGGAAAGATGGTGAGATAAATATTTCTTTTACGGACTGGATGGCCCTTGCGGTCTCTTCCAACTCTATGATTCTATTCACTAGCTGGATTAGGATACAGCTTCTACGTAAATATAGGTTAAAGCCATTAGTAAACTTTTGTTTTAAAGTACAAACTATGTGCCTGTTGTTTTTGGAGTCAGTCTCAGTTCTTAGGGAAGCACAGTTAGACAAAAGCACATTTCGGCTGTTCTGCTGGTTTAAAGCTAGACCCAAACAGGCTTGGCTTTGACATTTTTTGATAGTCAGTATTTTTGTTTCCTTAGCAAAGGTGGAAGCCTTAGAAAACTTAAATTAGCCCACAGAAGTCTATTGTAGTTTGGCCATATCATGAGACAATTGGGAGTCACTGGAAAAGGACATGAATGCTGGGTAGGAAAAGAGGGAGACCACATTACAGGTCGATTGACTCAGTCGCTCTTCTTTTGCAAGCGCCGAACATGGCAGTTTGTAACCAGGTCTCTTGGAGGTCTCTCATTCAGAGGGTTGCCATAAGTCACAGCTGGCGTCAGGGCAGATAACAGCGACAAAACATACACAGCTGTTTCCAGCTATAAAGGACACACTGCTTCAACCTCCATCTTCTCTGGTCAAGGCACATTTTTGGAGCAGATCTGCATGTTGTGGATTTTCCCCTCAGCAGCCCGTTGTCTTTCCTTCCTTCCCCTGTGTGTTTGCTTTCTTCCCTAAAGCATTACATTTATTATGTTTATATATGTCGTTTTTCGGCATTGTCTTCCGAGCGGGAAACGGCGGGGGTTTTTTTGTTTGGGGCCTGGGCCCGTGCCAGCGCAATATGGCAGAAGGTTTAATTGATGTAATTTAGGGAAGAGAAAAACACACAAGTGAAAAGAAACATACACGGCACAGATGTCCACTAGGCTGAGAAGCGCTCCCTTTGAATGTCGGCATAAATTTAGAGAGTGGCGCTTTTACAAGGCTTCCAGTAGTGCGCAGCTCCTTCCCCCCCCCCGCCCATAAGTGTGAAATACCTTACTCAGAACTGGGCTGCGGTGATAATTAGAATAATGTGTAGCATTTGTTTGAGGCTTTCATGTCTTCCAAGAGTGTTCTATCCATTATTTCTTTGTAATCTTTGGTGAGTCCAAAGTGCTGCAACCCAGAGTGCTAACTGAGGCTAGTTACAGGGCCCATAGAAAGTCCTTAGGAGTTTGTGGGTCCTTGCGCTTCACGTGACACAGTAATGTATGTGAGAAACTCAGTGTTGGGTTCAGCTTGGAAGTACTAAAATCATTTTTGGACTCCATGGATAGCTGCTTGGAAAGAGAGGCAATTGCGGGCAGAAAAAATGGAGGATAGGAGATGGTTGCGCACTCTTCCTTCCCTCTGCTATGTCTCTGCTTCAAAGTTCCCCTTCCATGCCAAAGCTTTTTTCTTTTTACTCAAGGTTTTCATGCCCAAGGTTCACATGTAATGTGTAGTTTTCCTCTGAGAGTTAAACTATAGGTTACACCAAAGATCCATCCTTGATTCCCCCCCCCCCCCAAATTTGCTAGTTTATGTTGAGCAGCTAAAGGAAAGAGAAGAATTTAACCCTCTCTTACTCCCAAGCACATCACTTCTTGAACCAGAATCCTATGTGGTCCCCAAACTACCATATATACTGGACTACAAGCTGACCTCCTGTATATGTTGAGGACAGGTTTTGGGGTGAAAAGTATGGATTCTGATATGACCCATAGATAAGTCAAAGGTAAAACTTAGTGGCATATAACAAAGGATCTAAAGAATGAAGCAAACAATGCCAAAGAAATTACAAAATTTCTGCAGGCATAACTGTGCTCTCACTAAAGGCTGAATGGATGAGAAAGTAGAGTTTAGTCCAGGACAGATTGCACTCTTGCCTTTTACCTGAGAATGTTCCATTTTTTCCCCTTTGGAAGACTTAAAGTCCAGTACTTACACTGAGTCAGGGATAACTTGAGTCAGGTTTTTTGGGGTCAATTTTTTTTTACCAAAATGTTTAAACTTATCCATGAGCACATACAGGATTTACTTCCTTGAGATCTTTCATAGTTGCAGCTTTTTAAAAAGTACAGCGCGCCCTCGGCTTACGTGGGGGATCTGTTCCGGACCCTGCCGCGTAAGCCGAATTCTGCGCATGCTCAAGCCCCATTGGAATGAGTGGGGCTTGTGCATGCGGTGGCACGGCGGCGCGTGCACCCCACGCCGCCCAAAGGGACTCTGCGCTCTGTGCGCTCCTGCGCAGAAAGTTACCAAAATTGCATTTCTGAAAAATGTTGTTTTGGGGCTGATGTCGGGGGCAGATTTTCCTACGGTTCCCAGCATGCCTCTGGGTATTTTGAATGATCAAAACGTAACTAAAGAACAACCACCACCACCCCTTGCAAAAAAAATACTTGAAATTTGGGAGAGAAGCTCCAGTATTTAAATGGTGAGGGTGCTTCAGGGGCAATTAAAAATGCCGAACGCATATGTTAGATTGGCTTTGAATCTTCGGCATTATAAAAGGTTCTGTTGTTGTCAGCCTGAAGCGTCATAATAAAATGGAACTTCTGTCTTGGATTATTTTTGAAGTATGCAAAAATAATTTGCGGAACAGCTTGCTGGAAAGGCTTGTGAGGCCTGAAGCATACCCCCCAGCTTTCCAGAGGAAAGACCAACGAAGACATTATCTGTTTATTTTTATTTTCCTCTGCTCAACCTAATGGTGAGCCACATACAATTCAGATAGAAACTAGAGGAAGGCCTTTTAGTCTACAGCATCACTGCGTGTTCCCACCAAGTTTGCTGTTGTTGCGGCGTTGCGAAATAAGTTTTGTAATTTTGCATAAAGTGCTGTATTATTGCTTGTCCAAAGCTGACATCTTTTCCAAACAAAACCAGAGACAGTTGACTCAAGGGAGATGTATAGAGCACCATTCATGAACTCTGAAAGTGTCTTGCCAAAACGTAGCAAGCCGCACATTAGCCAAGAGACTTGGGTCTTCCATTCCTTTTCTGAACCCCAAGTAAAATGGTGTATCTCTCCACCCCATTGAGGAAGATGTTGGCCCAGCCTTGAAGCCATCATTGTACAGGCCCTGTTTCTGGTAGCAACTTTATTGCATTGTGGTAGATCTGAGCCATGCAGATTGCATAGAGAGAAGAGATAGCCTGGGAAATTAGCAGATTATTAGTATTTCATTATTGTTGGATCAGCTAAATAACCTTGAGCATGCCAGCCCTCTTGCTGTTTTGAACTGATGTTCTCTTGAGTCCCCACCGACACAATCTGGCTTTGTATCCAGCTTTGTATCCACTGAGCAGATTGGTCCTCTTGTCTTTTACAGAGTGGTTGGTGGCTTTGAAACCCTGACAGCGATGGAGAACGTGGAGAGCGATCCGAAAACCGACCGTCCCAAGGTAAAATTGCTTGCAGAAATACTAACTGGGCAGACTGAACGTTGTCTTTCGATGTACTCTGCGTCTCTGTCGTTTCAGCTGAAGTTCAGGGAAATGGCAGTCCAGTGAAGCATGTTTTTTCTCTCTCCATTTTCTTCTTAGGAGGAAATCAAAATTAAGACAACAACAGTTTTTGTTGATCCGTATGAAGAAGCAGATGCTCAGGTGAGGACAGAGGCATTGATAAGCACCGAATTCAATGGCAAAACCTTGTTAGTTTGGAATATCAGTATGCAAAGGATCTTGTAGCACCCACTTCCCACTCCCCCACCTCTGCAAGGCAGGGAAGGCAAGAAAGCCTTCTTGGCACTTGGTGAAAGCTCTTTATTATGAGTGGGGAGCTCTCACTGTGATCCATCCCGGGACAACCTTAAAAAAGCACCCAATGCCTCTATCGTCCCTTTTGCGCTGCCTAGAAGGAAAAATGGCAGCAACAATGGCTCTTTGGTATTTCCCCACCACAGCAGAGAAGCGACCTCTGTCTGCTGTGGCAGGGAAACACCAAATAGCCTCCGAGGAACTCATGCTGAGCCCCAAAATTTGACCCTCCATGTGTGATATCAAAATCCATTATTTTGGCCCCAACTTCCCTCGACTTATGCATGAAATTGAACATATGTGATGGTTATGGTGGCCATAAGACAAACCCCAAAATCTCAGGGCAGGTCCTTTATTAAACCAAGGGTGCAGGATGTGGCGGCATGTTTTTGAGATCCTCAGAACTCTACATCAGTCAAAAGGTTCCCAAAAGTATGCAAGGAGAGAGGAGGAAGGATTTGTTCTCAAAATCTTTTTGTTTCCTGGAGTCTTAACAAGTGTCTCTGCAGCCACTTCAGGCTTACAGGATCTATATTGCTTTTTTCCACTTTGCGGGAGCCACACACAAAATAGTGGCTCAAAAAAAAGCAGGAGGGGGGAACCTTCCACAGAGTTAAGGAGCAGAAGGCTGCATTTTGCATCTTAGCCCAAGAAATTGACTTTGGGGCTAGAACCAGATTTTTCTACACAGAAAACCCCAAGCATTCCTGTTCTGTCCCCCCCCCCCCCCCCCCTTGCAGGGCCGCAGCTTTCTTCAGTTTAGCATGGGGGTGTGGGGAGAGATGTGGCTATTGTTAAAACAATTGGGGAGTCAAATCCTTGATGATCTTTTGCAATGACATACTTGGATCACCTAGACAGTCCTGGGCTGGATGGACAAAATAATCTGACCATCTTGAGGCATGTTCTTAAAGAGTGCTGACAGCGTTTGGATAAAGTGCCACTTAAACGTTAATGCTTCAAATCCCTCGCTGCCTTTGTTGAAATGTATCTTGAGATGGGAGTGACAATTAGGCTGGTGACATTCTGCAGTGGCATCCAGTGCCCAACTCCTATGTGGCCTCAGTGTTTGGCTTCTGCGCAACTAGGGCTTGCATGAGTCTCAGCCTCCTCGACTCTGGGCTGTGATTCATCAGAGTCTGGGTCAGTGCTCCAACACAGGACCTTTTTTCCCTCTATGGTTGGTTTGCAGCTGCTTACAAACTTGGCAGAAACTTGGCATTTCTTCGTAGGCTGTTGAGGGAACAGCTGTGTTCACAGTGAACCCATCCAAGTCAAAGTGATGTTCTGTTTGGCAATAGCAGCCTCCTTGTCCAGGAAGGTTACTGCTTTGCAGTTTCCAGTCCTGGCTTCACTGTCATAAACTGAGAAAGCAAGAGGCTTGTGGGCAGCACATAATCTTTGAGAGATTTGAGTTCCTGGGCATCTGGCTGCCTGGACTGCAGGTGGTCCGGCCTTTGGGCTGGATGCTCTCCTGACTAGCATTGCCGCTCCTGCTGTGGATGTGCTTTTTTAAGAAGGTTCACACCTGGTTGTGTTTTTCCCCCACCAAGGTTGCCAGGGAGAGAGAGAAGGCCCAGGAAGAGGAAGAGGCTGCAAAGGGGGCATCCAAAGCTGTGGTCCCAAAGAAGGAGAATCCCACTCCCAAAACGTACCGCGAAGGTGTTGGGAAGTACATTAATATAGCGGCAGCGTAAGTGCAAGCCTTTTGCTTTCTTGAGTGTGTGTGTGCCTGGTTTTGCATGGACAAATGACATTGTGCCATGCTTTCATGACATAGGAGGTGCCTTCTGCCAGATTGAATTATTTGTGCTCATAGCCTCCCTATCTTGCCTGCTCTGGGGTCTCAGTTCGAGTCTTCATCTGTCCCCTGCTCTCAGGTCTCTTAAACGGAAGTGCCAGGGACTGAATCTGCCTTTTGCACCTAAAGCATGTAGTTATTTTTCCACATTCTGGCTCTTTGTCCTTGTTCGGGCCCACACCTGATGGTTTAGTTTCTATATATATAAAAGTTCCACAGTGCTCACTGCAAAGTTAGGATAGGGATGTGCCACTGTGTAGGGACCAGGCATCCATTACCCTTAGAACTTCGCCCCCCCCCATGTGCTAACGGAGATATTTGGGGGTATCACAGGGCTCTGGATCACTTGTGGAAGTGGGGTGGAGGTATTTTTGTGTGTTTTCATGCATCTGAGTGCTTTCTGTATGTTTTGGGGGCAAAACGTTTCTGAAAACCACATCAATATGTTATTTTTAAACAAGAGAGTTGGGGGACTTTGCTGAGCTGGTGGGGGCTTCAGGATCTAGAAAATTGGTTCCCCAGACCACATGCAGCCTGTAGTGCAAGCCCCAAAATAGCAGGAGAGACTATGAGAGGGAGAAAAAATGTGTTTGTAAGAGAGACAAAGTGCCTGAGGATAAATAATTCCCCAGGGGCAGTTTGACATGAAAGCTAAAAAATTAAAAGTAGGTTCTTTGTTGTCAGTTGGGTCTAAATGTGGGTCCCAGGTCTGACAAGCTGAAGCCCATTCCCTTATTCACTGATGGCTTGCCTTCAACTGTTTTCCCCCCCCAATACATACCAGGCATTTTGTAGCTGAAAATGGTGGATGGAGAGAACCTAGCTGGCTCATCTCTCCCTTCTGACTGTTGTTGATCCCCAGGTACCTCTGAATAAACAGCTTCCAAGTTGTAAAATAATCCAGCACATTTTTATTGTGTCAGACAAGGGAGCACCCATTCTTGCTCTCATTCTCACTAGCATTCCTGAACTATTGAAGCTACACATAGAAATCAATGTTTCCCTTTTTGAAGGAAAAGAGAATTACAGTAGTGACCCACTCTCTATCCCAGTATAACTTCACCCAATCTTGCTCAAGAAGTCACAGGAATAAGACTTAGACAAGAGCAAACAAGGCTGCGTTTCTCACCTGGTGTTCCTTGAGGTGGTCTTCAAAGCACCCTTTTTCCGTCATCTAAATCCAGATACTGTCCCAAGTTTTCTAAACTACAGTCCAACTCCACAGTGGGAGCCACTCTTGCGCCTGCATTTCCAACTAGCCTTTCCTCATAGCAGCTTAGGTTATTCTGAGCGCAAAAGGCTACTACATTGTTGGACATAAGAGGTGGCACAAGTGCTCCACTACTCCATGACTATGGCTCAGCAGTGAAGCACAAAACTGTGAGTGCAGGTTGCAGATTCAGTCCCTAACATCTCCTGTTACTACTTGACTAGACCTCTGCCTGCAACCTTGGAAAACTGCTGTCAGAGCAAGGCAGTTTTGGGTTTGGTGGTAAGGCAACTGAGGATGCTTAGAGAAGGGAAAAGGCCATGTACTCAGTCATTAGTTTGGGGAAACCTGGGTTCATATCCTTTATTCAACCACAAATCCAATGGGCTAAACTTGGGTCAGCCTCTTTCCCACCTTACTTCCCAGTGTGTGTGTGAAAAGATGTAAGGGAGCTCATAGGATCAAGAGTGGGGGGAAAGATGTAATAAAATGTAATAAATAAATAAATGATCCTGTGGTATTCCATGATAGGAAGCGAGCATCAGAAGATGATGGACCGTCCACCAGTGCAGCTGCAAAGAAAGAGAAAAAAAGCACAGGCTTCGGAGACTTCAGCTCCTGGTAGCCAACTAATGGTGACGAACTCAATGAAACCCATCCATAGCAAAGCCTGGACAACTGTTTGGAATGAAAAAGGTCAGGGTTGTGTGCTTTTCCTCCCATAGCCGACACTCGCCCACAAAAAAGCAGACATGCTCTTAATGTGTCTTTGTTTAGCATTAGCGCCTTGGCAGCCTTTTCCTTTCTTTGAATCCCTTCTTCTCAGAAAGGTTCCCTTTGTTTATCAGTGAGGAGCAACACTCTTTGCTTCAGGGATGACTCTTACGTATGGCTGCTCAGCCGATTTCTCACTGGAACAGGAGGGGATGCTGAAATGGATGAATAAATGAAGTTCTGTTCCAAACAGAGGGCGGCAGAGGAGGAGTTCATCACAGTTATACCCTTGTTGCGGACCTAACTTCTTTTTGAATTCTGATGTGTAAAAACCAGTCCCTTTTGTGCCTCTGTCCTACTGAACTATTTTTATTAACTGTCCTGCCACCACTGAGGATTTGCATCTTCCTCCTCTCCGTGGGTTATTACATTATGAAGTGTAATACAATTCCAGATCTCTCAAGTGGCTGCTCTTGGTGTGAAATGGTGTGAACTGGACTATCTCAATTTCCTTCTCTGCCTGCTCCAAAAACGTATGCTACCTTCAGGCAAACTGAATTTACCAGGATTGTTGCATCAGACAACTTTAGCAGCCAGACCATACACAGAGACGCTGAAATATTGGACTTTGCAGTGGTTTGGTAAGATTCCCGCTAAGGATGGTACCTATGTTGCTTTAGAAAATCGCCTTTTTAAAAATGGTATTGCTCTTATTTTTTAAAAAGAATGCCTTGATAGGAAAATATAACGTGTATGAATGTTGTAACATATTTTTCATTAAAGACTGAAGTTCATTTGCTTGCTTCTTCTCAATTCAGTTTTTTCTGCATGGTGCTAGCAGAGTTTTTTGTTTTTGTTCTCTTGCCAGGAAATTAGTCAACCCATATTTTTCTAAGCTCTTTACAGGAGTCTGGGCTCATTTGAGGAAACGGTTGCAGCGCTCGGGAAAGGTTCAGCCTCCACCGAGGAGGACGACAACGAACTTCAGCTTGCTTGTTTTTCTTGCCATCACAATATGTTAAAAGATCAAAACACCGGAGTTGTCCTCCCCAGGCTGCTGCTTTGGGGGGGCCTAGCAAATGCAAGGGGCTCATAGCTAATAAGTTCGGTTGGTGTTCCTAATAGACACCTCTAGATGCAACAGGAGAAACAGGCATGCTCTGCCCAAATATAGACTAAACATCACACACACACACACACACCCCAGAGCAGGGAGGCCATGCTCTGAACCGTTCTATGCTTTGGTCTAAAGACCATTTAAACCTCCCCATCTCTGTGCAATGACTGGGTCAGTTAGCGGACCAAAAAAACCAACAATGATCCTCTCTACTTTTTGTCAACTGCTAGAAAAGGATGGTGTCAAGAGCCTCCTGCTCCTGTGATTGTCTGTTTTCTGGCTTGCTTGGGCCTTGTTGTTGTTGTCTCTCTTGGCAGAGGTTGTCCATCATCTCTAGCAAGGCTTTGTTGCACCCAGGGGTTTTTTTTTTTTTTTGCTCCCAAAGTCCTAAGCTGCTGCTGCAGTTGGGCTGAAGCCTTGTCTCGCTCTTAACGCCCAGCATGTGGCTTGAATCAGCCCAGGCTCTCTTCTGTCATCTTCCCCCAAGCTGAAAAACGGCTGCTTTGCGGATGACCTCAGCCTCTGGAAATATTCTCTGAAGGCAGTGTGTGTTTTGCTGCCCTGCTCCCTCCCCTTTCCCCTGTCCAAGTGGAGAAGGATAGCAACAGGGCTGGAAATAGAAAGCCTGCGTGGGAAGGTTGATTGAAAGAAATGGTGACTTCTCACAGACATTCTGACCCCCATGCATATGTCACCGAAACATGAAAGCCTAAATTAGCCAGTGCATACATTCCCTATTAAAATGTCTCCTGGTTTTAGTCTCTATTTGCATATTTTGAGAAATATGTTGTCATGTTGTAAAATATCCCAAATAGATCCTCACAGTTTCCTCTAAAGGCCAAATCAGTATTGCCTTCACAATCCTCTCTTCTAAGGCTCGCTTGGGCACAGAGTCCACTTATTGGCTTGATAACAACAAAGAAAACTTCGAAGAGCCACAGCATCAGATGGCACCAGCTATATCACAGACAATGACAACAACCAAGGAAATGGAGCTACAGGTTTGTGTGGAAAGCATACATCCTAAAAGCTGATATCACACACAAACAAATGAGACTAAGGGCTCATTCCCACTGGCAGAATAACATAGGTCGTGATAGAGATCCACTCCGTGTCCACAACCGATTTCAAAAGAGCCTTCATTCTCACTATAAAAGGATCTTTTTTTGTGCCACTTGAATCGGGGGGGGGGGGTTCATCCTCATTTGCGCTGCTTCAAGCCGGGGATGGGGGCAGCTGTGGATGGAGCACAAGCCGGCGAGAGGAGAGAGCCAAGGCCGGGGACAGCAAGAAGGCGCTGGGGAAGCCAGGCGGGGAAGGAAGGGGAGCACAAATTTTTTTAAAAATAATAATAAAATATAGAATGTGTGATTGATTTTGCAACTAGTTGCCTCACAAATAGTTACAAAATCAATCGCATATCAAACAATCACATTGATAGAATATATGATAGAGTAAGTGATGAATATGTGATTGAAAGAATATGCGGTTGATAGAATATGTGAATAGGTGATTGCTAGAATATGAGGGTGACTGAATACGTGATTGATAGTTCGCGGTTGATAGAATATGTGAATATGTGATTGACAGAATATGCAGTTGATAGAATATGTGAATAGGTGACTGATAGAATATGTGATCGATAGAGTATGTGACTGATTGATAGAATATGTGATTGATTGTTTGATTGATAAAATATGTGAATATGTGCTGGATAGAATATGCGGATGGTAGACTATGTGAATATGTGATTGATAGAATGTGATAGGACAGGGCAGGATAGGGGAGGATAGAATAGGACAGGATAGAATATGTGAATATGCGGTTGATAGAATATGTGAATATGTGGTATATAGAATATGTGATTGTTAAAATAAGCGATTGATAGAATATGTGGATGGTAAGAACACGTGGATGGTAGAATATGTGGAGGGTGGAACATGTGGATGCTCGAATATTTGGTAGAATATGTGGTGGGTATAATATGTGGAGGGCAGAATATCCTGTGGGTAGAAAATGGGGAGGACAGAATATGTGGGTTCAGGTTAGGGGGTTAGGGTAAGGGTTTGGGTTAGGTTTAGGGTTCGTATTAGGGACAGGACAGGATAGGATTGGATTGGACAGGATATGATAGGATAGCATAGGAGAGGAGAGAACGGGATAGGATAGCATAGGACAGGAGGGGACAGGACAAGATAGGATAGGAAAGGACAGGAGATGATAGGACAGGATAGCATAGGACATGGCAGGATAGGATAAGATAGGATAGGACAGGAGAGGAGAGGATAGGATAGCATAGCATAGGGCAGGACAGGACAAGATAGGAGAGGAGAGGAGAGGAGAGGAGAGGAGAGGACAAGATAGGACAGGATAGCATAGCATAGCATAGGACAGGGCAGGATACGATAAAATAGGATAGGATAGGACAGGAGAGGATAGTATAGCATATGATAGCATAGCATAGGGCAGGACAGGACAAGATAGGATAGGACAGTAGAGGATAGGATAGCATAGGAGAGGACAGGCTAGGAGAGGAGAGGACAAGATAGGATAGCATAGCATAGCATAGCATAGGACAGGGCAGGATAGGACAGGACAGGATAGGGCCGGGCACAATAGGCGAGGATAGGACCGGACAGGACAGGATAGGATAGCATAGGGGACAGGGCAGGATAGAATGTGAATATTTTATAGAATATGTGACTATGCAGTTGATAAAATGTGCAATTGGTTGATATTCAATCAACTGCACATCCTATCAATCACATATTCACCTATTCAATCAACCGCATATTCTATCAATCACATATCACCACCACCACCCCAGGCTTTTTGCGTTTGCTCTGCTTTATTTCCCCTGGAATCCATCCAATGAGGATCAGAATCAATTTCCAATGGGAACTAGGGGCATATAGCCCGGAATCAGGATTCGGAACTCATCATAATGGGAACAACCCCCAAATAAAACACAGACCAAGAGTTCATCAGTGATTAAACACCAACATGCACACTTTCCCTGCAAGCAGCATCAGAGAAGAGTCATTTTGTGACCTAAGGTCAGTTCAGTACAGACATTCCTAGCTCTCTACGGGGCAAGAAAATGGCTGCCAACACTACAGCTCCAGGGACACACAAGAGTTTTCCAACTGGAGACAATGCACCTTTGCCACTCTCCTCATGAGGATAACGGCACCGCAACAGCAAGGGCCGAAGGGCTGTGTTGGGATCATGAATACATAGCAATTATGAATACATAACAGTAGGTTATGTATTTGTAATTGCCCAATAGGATGCCAAACAAAATATCACTCAAGCATTAAGTTTGCTGGTGGCTGAAGCCAGAGATTGGTTGTAACAATATTCTTTAACATGCAGATTACTATCTAGGTCAAAACTATCATTGCCAATGAGAGATTCACGTGTATTAACAGTAGTTACACATGGGTTTTGTTGTTGTTATTGTTAATAGTTTATTAATGCTACTATCAATAGAAAGCCACCATGGTTTGAGTGTTGGCCTAGGACTCTAGAGACCAGATTCCAAATCCCCACTCAATCAGGGAAAGCTACTGGGGAACCCCGGGCAATTCAAATTCAGAATGCAAAGGCAGACAGCTCTGAACAGATCTTGCCTAGAAAACCTGTTGGAAACTATTTTGAAGACACACAACAGCAGCAGCATTCGGAACTCATTAGAAATATTACCCACTCTCTTTTTTCCCCTTCCCTAAAGTACCTTGAAGGTACCCTAAAGGGTCGCTTATTCAAAAAAGATTAGGGACATACCTTACTCTCAGAAAGCCTAAGAATGTCCTGTCTTTTGGTGACTACACAGTCCCCCATTTTCTCATCATTCTCGGGTCTAGCTGTAAGTTTTGGTTTTTACCATCCGCACAGGGAGGATAGTGAAGGAGGCTAGAGGAAAAGATTGTTGTTGTTGGTCTATGGCAGATGTCTCCAGTAAACTGTAATAAGGCTTGAAGTGGGAAAGAAAATGGGATTCTTCTCTACCCAATCTTACTGTACTTGTGTGCACCCCTCTATAAAAAGCAAGGCAAACAGAATTCTTCCAGCATCTGTGTGAACAGCAAAACAGAGAAAAGGAGAAAAACAGATCACTGTGTCTCACCAGCTACCCCTAGCATGTTTTATTTAAAATAAAGATCCATAAATTCAGCCACCAGAAGGGAAATCAAGAAAGGTGTAAGAAAAAGTAACCCCTGGGTGTGTTTGGGAAGAAGTCTGCAAACGATGTGGAAGGTTCAAAAAGGTTTCCTTTACTTAATGCACGGCTTACCTGACCTGGCTGTTCATTTTACATAGGAATATTGTTATCTTTGGATATAAAGGTTGCTGAAACATGAAAATCTCACAGGAGCAGGGACTCCGTAACAATCCAGTGAGGACTGAGCATGCACCAAAGCCTCAGAAATGCTGACTGACTCCTGGGTGGGAAGAAAATAAAGGAAAACCTGGTGAGTGAGGGAAAAGAAGAGAGTCTGGTGGAGGAAGGCACTGCAACAGTGAACAGAAGTGCTCCATGCTGCCAACCTTTTGTTGCAGGTCCCATTTGCTACTTCTAAATCTTTCTACCATCTACTCCAGATCTGAGAAGGAACACATGAGAGAACATTCTGCCAGAGCAGCAGCCTGTGCCGATCGCTCTTCATGTTGGTCAAACACATTGGTGGCAGTCCAGGAAAGCCAGTCTAGCGAACCTCTTTAAATACCCACAGATAAGTTTTTATAGAAGATTCTAACAAAAACTGGACAGGTTTGTGAATGCTGCTCCCCCCTTTCGTATAGCCCACAACAGAGCACAAAGAGAACAAGTGAAGTCAACAAAACAACTGAAAGCTTTTATTGTGATACCTCAAAACAGATACAATAAAGTGAAACAACAAATTGTGTACAGTATTGCTAGGACAAAAACCAGAAAGAAGCCACATTAGCCGCAAAAAGAAAGCATGTTTTAAAGTGTTTCAGCAACGAGGCACAATTCAGTTGCCATCTAAGGCTTCTCTGAAATCCCAATCTGTTAAATTACAACATATATTTACGGGTTGTTTTTATGCTAACAGTGAATGTGGCACTACTAAAGAATGACCCTTGACTGCTTCCTACCATTTCATTCTCGCCCCATTTTTCTCATATACATATACATATATATCTGTGGATATTAAAATGTTGCTATCTGGGAATGTCAATATAAAACACGTTTTATCTTGGTCGCTTATTATCTCACTCAAAAAAATAAAGCCATATTTTGTAAATCTCACATTTCATAGTCATTAGAAATCAAAAGGGGTTCACCCATGTTAATAACATTCATATTAATGGCCAATATGGGCTCTTCTTTTTCCTCAAAATGTAAGCACTGTTATGACCACATCTGGTTTGAGCTGGCATCAAGTGAATTTCCAGTAAGTAACGCAGCAATTTAGAGAGGCATTGATAGTTATCAACTTGCCGTATCTTACAAAGTTCAAAATATAGCATAAACTCAGGCCAGACCAAAGACAGTGCTTGCTAGTCCCCTTCCATAACAGGCTGTGCCTGCTGCATTTCTGCTTAGGTTGTTACAGAATGGATTCATGACAAGCACAGCAAGTCAAACCCATATGCACAACAAGACTGGTGACACCAAAAAGGCAAGCTCTAATTTGGAACAAGTCGTGAACGTTACAACTTAATATCCGGCAAGTGTGGAATTTCTTTTAGGGGGTTAAAAGGCATCCATGGACATTAGTCTCCAAGATGTAACTGCTACACAATGTCAATTCTCACTACTGTAATGGCTTACACCAAAGAAGCAAGAACATGAAGAAGGGATAGCAGCCAAGGCTAGTTCAAATGAGAGCAAGGAAATGTGACTGTTTCAGGCTACAACTCCCAGTTGTTGAGTGTAGGATTCTGAGAGTTAAAGTCCAATAGGTAACATGTCCAAGCTCTGGTTCAAATGCACAAAGCCCTGTTCACATTGATCATAAGCACAAACCTCACTAACGCAACCACAATGAAAGTTACATCTTATCTTGATGAAGTTACTTCCAGTATTTTCCTTACTAGGTGCTTGTCGGTGTGGTTTGTGCAGAGCTGCGAATCCCTTCCTCTACACAGCTGTCCATAGGGACAGTCTACATAGAGCTCTGAGAAATATTCAAACTGCATTTCGTCATGTCATATTTTTTTGTTATTTTATGATAACCATGGCTGTTGAGTTCAAACAAACACGCACACATACACACACACTTCAATACATGTACATTTTGCCAAGCACATTCTTGCATGTGCCAATGAACATTCTCCCCAAGAACCAGCTTGTAGTCAGTTCATCTAGTCCAAAAAGGAAAGGAGGGGGGGAGATAGAGAGAGACTAGTAGAGAACACACAGATGCCCACAAAAATTGCGGTTACAATTTATAAAAAATATATATATATAAAATAAATGTTAAGACCAACAGTAATAAAAACAATACAGGTAACAAAAGTGCTCAAGTTGGAGGGAAAGCGCAAACTTACCCAGAAAGAACACGCAAAATCTTAAATAGAATACATTACAAAGTATGGTTAGAGGGAAAATGTTTTGTAAAATGTTCTTCAAGTATTATGCTTTTTTTTTTTTTTTTTTTTTGTAATGCTGGAAAGTTCAGTAACCAGACTGATATATCAACCAACATCCAGCAGTCTCTGGATTCAACAGTCACCAAAACTGCCAAGCAGAAGCACCCAGTTTCAATGAACCTCCAACACTGGCAAGCAAGAGTCCATTTCTTCACAGATGCACAATGTGGGAATGCTACTTGATATACCTATCGGTTATAGGTTTAAAATCCTCTACCTCTACCACTACCCCCTCCCTTTTTCTGAATCCCTAAAAATATTGCTGTTTGGTATTCTCCAATGCTTTGTCGGCACTATTAACTCGCACTAGATTTCCTTCCAGCAATTTGATACGCTCTAGGTGCTAGCTTTCGTGTTAATCTCAGTTTTTGGCATCCAGGTGAAACAAAAACGTTTTGATGAAGATGACCATACTGGTGAACGCAGAGCCCCAAGCTACACATGACATGCAAACTCCTCAGGAGAACTCTGGTAGGAATGGGGAAAGAGTTAAGCAAAGGCTCAACCCTTCTCCCCAACTCTTACAGTTTCTCTTCCTTCCAATGCAAACAGGCGTTAGAAGCCCTGCAAGAGAAAGCTGCTTGGGGAAGCGATTTACAGTGGGGCAAAAATATCAAGCCCTCCTTGCTCTTTGCTGGTTCTCTACTTTGAATCACAAAGGTTTTTTTTCAGCCTCAGAAAACCCAACATGTACATTTTCATGTAATGAGCAGCCTGGCCCTCAACTATTCAGGTTTGGAATACAAATGGTGCACTGATAAAGAGGTTGAACTACTCTCCAAACCTCTGAAAAACCTAAAATTTCTCCTCTTCTTCATATACTACCAGGGGACAGAAACGCACCAAACAAGTAGCCTGCTATTGTAAGAAGGTAGCATTTCTCTCTAGGAGCAGATTCAGAGCCAGTTATAGTTAACATCGTAAGCCAAGGATAGGGGCATTACTGCTTATCGTTTTAGTATATTGCCAGTGGATACTACACCGGAGGGAAATGTAGTTCAGATTCTTTATAGTCGTAGAGCACCAGAGGGAAGAGAAGGAAACCAGGCCTCCAGATGAAAGAATTTTAAAAGTACTATAAAGTAAGTAAATTCAACTAGAGTTTCTGGTCAGGGCACTTTAGGCAGCCATTTCTGTGTCACAAACCTGCAGGACACAAAGTGTCTGCCTGTACCATTTTCCAAGCTGTTTACTCCTAGTCCATGAGAAAGGAAGGCTCTGTTCTGGCTGCGGTTACTACTAAGTTACCACAGGGCCAAGCCTACACCCTACGCAGCAAATAACTCCTCTCTGAGAACCTCAGCTTCTTGTAGCAGATCTATGGGGGCTGAAACTATTTGATATGAATCAAGGTGAAATCTGGTTCACTGCACTTTATATCAAATGCTAGACTGAAGGTTTATGGAGCAAAAAACTCATTTGCATTAAATAAAGCACCAGAATAAAGGTCATTCAGTAAAAAGAGGATATGAATCTAGCTGTCACTAGTACAGCTCTTTGGATTTGAATGCCTAAGAGGTAACTATATAAACACATTTACATAGATATATTTAATATCTTCTTCTTCTTTGCATCACAGTGTAACCATACTACTTCCCAGGTGGTTTATTTGGGAAAGAACTCCTCAACCAAGATGGGGGTAGAGGGGAAATCATCTTCAGAGGAAGAGTACTCCTATTTTTACATGAAAGGAATAGATAAAGTGCAGTATAGATTCGAAAGCCTATTAGAGGATGTTAGCAGCAGCTAAGGAGAGACAACGCAAAGCTTTGTTACAACATGTAAAAGTTCCACTGTAAGGCTTCCCACAGAACTCATGCGATCAGCAGTTATGTAGTGTTAGTGTAAAATACCATACATTTTTCCTCATGTAAATCTTAGAACAAATATTAATGCAAAACCCATGACATAAAAAGTATTCAAACCTCTTGAAACGGTGCGCACAAAAGTTCTCTCGTGTGTAAACTTTGCACGCTTTATACACATCGTGGAAGTGTCTGGTTGAGTCACTCCACTTAAAAGCAGCAGCTGGGAAAAATTACAAGTTGATGTTTCTTTCACATAAGTGTTTTATTACAAAAATGTGCTTAGGGATGATTCAGCCAGCAAATCAAACACCCCTTTTAAAAAACTACCTTGCTACTTTTTCTTTAAATGAAGAAATTAAGTCAGTTTGCCACTTTTTCCCCTGCTTGTCAATGCCAATGTCTCACAGGCAGGGCGACAGCTAAAGGCTCTGGCCACTTATCGCACAGAAAAATAATGCTGTGTTTAAGAACTGCAACAGCAGACCACTTCAGTGAAATATCACCGCCTTTGTCCAGTGTGTTAAAACATACAGCTACATGGAACCAGCCATAAAATTCAATGGATGTACATGTCCCTGTTAAAGGTACAGTACCCAAAATGTGTCACACCGACATATTAAAAGTAACAGCTGCATATTTGTGTGTCTTTTGATCTTTGCTAGACATTCTTCCTTAAAAAGAGCAAACTCAATATGCTCTTAGGAATGTAGTGATTAAAGTCATCTATTCTACAGTATTACTGTCTTAGTTACCACTGCAAATTAATGGTATCCCCTTCCCTATCATTCACTCTCTCTCTTGTTGTATAAAAGCAAATCTTTACTAACTTCAGCCAGTAAACCGACTGAACGTTAATCAGGTCCAAAGATTTGCGCAGGTTGTAATAGGCAATGCTTTCTTAGAAGTATTAATGATTATTTGAATACTTTTCATTGCAACAGACATTTTTGAAAAAGTCATGTTCATTCCATACATTCTCTCCAGGACTGTTCACACAGGCCTCCTAAAAAACTCTGGGGCAGGTGATCGGTAAAAAGCATGCAGAGTAGAAGGGAACACACTGAAAGGCAAAGGTCCAAAGAGAAATACTTACTAGTAAAAGTAATTCGCAATTAGGGAATTCTTTTAGAAAAAGTTCATCCAAAACAACTGTTCACACAGGAATACATATACAAAAAGAGGGGAACATACACAAAGAAAGAAAGGCAAAAAGATGGCCTCAGGATGAGGTGAGGAGCACAAAATTACACTACTTAGTGGAAGTTTCCAGAAAAAAAAAAGATGCAGTGGTTTTTCTGAACCGCCCCAACCACAATCCTTTTTGCACTAGTCTTTTATAAAGCATGTTCCACAAATTAACTGTCCCAAAAGAAAGAGCAGCGTTCGGATTTACTCCCAGCCATTGTCTTTGATCATGTGGGCCAGTTCAATGATGAACTTTCCTTCTTTGTATTTCTGACTGCTCTCAAATGCATGTTCCTAGGCAAGAACAGAGGGGGAAAAACAGCTTTGTGTTACATATTCATCTCAAACAAGACATTAACATTAAGGGTAGAGCCAGAGCACTTCCATAAACAGTTTTCTCTGCATCAGTGGTTCTCAAGCAAGGAGGCTTCAAATGTTCTTGGACTCTAATTTGAACTCCTAACCATAGACCATGCTGGTGAGGACTTCTAAGAGGTGAAGTCCAATACCATTTAAACCTCTCCCTCCATGACTGTGGTTCTTCAAGTGGTCACATAACAGCCTGATCAATACTGAACAAAACTGGAGAGGTCAAAATGCTCTGTCAGTTTCACAATGGAAAGACTAGCTAGGGTCCATGGTGCTTAAGGTAAAACTCACCTCACATATACAGGACATTCCTCAAAAAATGGTGGCAGAAACACTGAAAAATTCCATGCAGCCTGGTATGTTAATAGTAATAAAGACAAACTGAGTATATTACGTCCTCAGGCAAATGTACCCAAAAACCTGGTATATTAATACAATGATACAATAATTATCTTTTTTACCTTTTCACATCTTTCCTTATATACTTTGGAAAGGTCTTTTTATTGATTGTCTGATAACATTTCATTATGTGTGAGCTGAACTTTTACTTAAGTTTTTTTAAAAAAACATTTTAAAAAACGGAAGATAACTAAAGAGTGGCATCAGGGTGGCATCCAGCCGTATTCGGGGTGTGCATTGTCTAAACGCCACACCCCCAAACATGGGCCAACGGCAGTCCTTTTGGCCCGTCTGTTTCAGACCTCAGTCACACAGTTTCTCTTGCTCTTTTTCTTTCACACTCTCACAAGGGTACATTCACACTAATTCCCTGACACACTGGCCCATTTTTCTGAGGAATTTCTTTCAGTCTCAGAAGGTGCTACATAGGATGCCTTTATCTCTTTGGTTGTGACACACATAAGCCTTTCTCTCAGTCACACTCAGCTACATGCTTTCTCTTGCTTGCTTTTCCCTCTCACACCTTCTTAGCCAGTTACACATACACACACACAGTATCAAATCATGGTCTCTGTCCCTCCCTCACAGACACTGATTCACACACATTTTCAAACTCACACACACATACTGTGACACCCTTTCTTTCTCACAGTCACACATGCATTACTTTTCGCACACCCCCTTGGTACCACCCTCAGCATGAGTAACTTTCTCTCACACACTAATTCTCTCCCACACACACTCAGTAATGCTCTTTTTCTGACTCTTTCCCTCAGATACATTCATTCACACACCATTTCTCTCTTTCTCACACACACACACTTAGTCACACACTTCATGTAAAATGTATTGAAGTTTACAAAATCTAGAAGTGACATTGCTAATCATTCCATCGCCTTTGCTCTTCTGGCTAAACACAGAAAACTGTCTCCATAGTTTTTCTGTTTTATCTCCACTATGGGCTTATTTTTAGGTTATTTTCTTTTCATTTACTGGGACTGATACAAAATACACAAAGGACAGATGAACTCTGTCCAAATTTAAAAGCAGGGATCCTGGTGGAGAGGTCAAACACTCGTGTGTGCATGCACACAAACACACACTCTCATGTCTCTACTTTGATGCTGCTTTTTTACTGCCTGCCCTGTTAGGGAATGAAAGCAGTGCTGAGAATAAGGAGAAGAAGAACCTCCAGTTATCTGGTCCTCTCCCACTAAGACTTAGTGGCTAAGGTCAGCAGATTTATATTCAAGCCATGAGTCTTGACAAGAGCACAAGGCATCCTGGATTAACATGATGCAGATATGTCCCACCTTTGAACAAATCCTGCCCCAAGGAAAAGACAGAACTGAGCAGTTATATCCAAGTAGGCTCCAAAATGGAGAATTGCTTACATATTTCCATCCAAGAGTGGTTTTGCAGTTTTCACAATAAATATCTGCTACTGCATGCAAGCCTGTCAAAAGAACTCTCTCTTCTGCAGGGCCACAGCCCACATTCACCCTGTGAAGAGACAGGGAAAGAAACATCAACTATTTCATAGTTGTTCCCTCCCATAAGCATCAAACTCTGGACAAAACTTCACGTGATGTCTCAGGATCACTTCAACATGAATGTTCCTCTGGTCACAAAGTGAAGCTATTTGAAAGACAAGATCATTTGCATTCCCATCTCATACAAAGTAGGAGTTAAATGCCGCCAAGGCTTGCTCAATATTGCTACTCTACATTAGGACAAGAAAAATATGTTCACATTTGAGTTGCTTTCAAGCATAAGCTAGCAGAAGCTTCAAAATAGCTCCCTACACACCGGTTTATTATTTAATAGGAGGGTTGGGCAAAGTGTGGCCCTCCAGATGTTGGATGGTAGCTCCCATCATTCCTCACCACTGGCTCTGCTAGCTAGGGTTGGTGTGAATCCAAAATGCCCACTCTTGGTTTATGGCTTCCCAGAGATTGCTTGGCATTACAGGAAGCAGTCTAGATGGACTGTTTTTCTAATCTAGTAGTATCATTCTTATGTCCTTACATAAACTGTTCCAACAAGCCAATCATACATGGTGCTACCACTGTTAAATAGATTTTTTCTCTTATTCCTGAGACTATAAGAATTGTAATTATACTTACACTGAATTAAAGAGGTAGGCTCGTCCCTGGCTTCCCTGAAAGGACTGTAAAAGAACAGAAGATATAGTTGTAAAAATTTGTTTTAAAAGTATCGTGTAAAATCACAAAACAAGATTTCTCCCAATAAAGAGCTATTACATTTGTTTTGTAAAACAATCTTTAAAAAATAATTTCCATCCTGTCTGAACATTGAAGCTGGTAAATTTTAGGATAATTCGTGAAGTGAAAATTTAGCCACATTTCTCATTTAAGTAATGACTTTCCATTTGGTTCACGAAGTTGAAAACCCACTGTATGAGTTCTAATCTCAACCCAAGTCTTGACCTAAGGCAGAAGTAGAAAATACAGATACTGCTAGACTACATTGCTCATCAGCAATAGCCAGCATACTCAGTGTAAGGGCTGATGGGAGTTGCAGTCCAACATAATCTGGAGCCACGCATTCTTTATCCGCAACCTTTGTCCCTGTCCAACTGAGTTCAAGTATAGTGGTTTGGCATTGTTGCAACAGATATTTTTTTTTTTTTGCTAGGGTACTGATTATAATTTGGTTTGTTGTTGTATGCCTTCAAGTCATTTCTGACTTATGGCTGCCCTAAGGTTGATTTAATCTATCCATCTGGTATGTGGTCTCTCTCTTTTCCTACCACCTTCTCAAGCATTATAGTCTTTCTAGGGAGTCATATCTTCTCACGATATGGCCAAAGTTCAACCGCTTTGGTGTAGTTATTTTGGTTTCTAATAATGTGAAATGTTAAATATGATTCCAAGATTGTGCTGTTATCATACATAAAAATTATCTGATGAGGCAGGAATGATTAAGGACAGAGAACTAATGACAGTCTTGGAAGAGTTTGAAATATTGAAGAGAATATTCACAATCACATTCTCAGTGTAAAAAAAGTTTTTGACAGAGCTGGACAGAGTTTTTTTCTAGCAGCAGGTTTCCAGTCAATGGCCTAGTTCAGTCACGAGACTATACTGAATAGCAACCTAACTTGAAACAAGGCACTTGCAAATTCAGTGGTGCCTGAAAAGCCCGTAAAGTATGGGGAAATGGAAGAGAACCAGGTTAGAATGCTCCTATAAGAACAAAAGAGCAGCTTCTTATTGCTCTGTTCAGATCCATATCTCTCACCAATCTGGCTCCTGGATGATATTGCTGGCTCCTACATTCTGCCATAAGAAGAGACTTGGCAACTCTGTTTTACTCTGCCCTGGTGACCCATTTAGCTTTCTTTTCTTCATTGAAAATGCTGATCCCATTAAGGATGTACGGTTGGCCCTCCTTATCCACGGATTTTTTATCCACGCATTTAAGCATCCACTGCTTAAAAATACTATGAAAAAGCATAAATTCCAAATAGCAAACCTTGATTTTCCATTTTATATGAGAGACACCATTTTGTTATGCCATTGGATTGAATGGGACTTGATCATCCACAGATTTTGTTATCCACAGGAGGCCCTGGAAATAAACCCCAGTGGATAACAAGGGCCCACTGTGATACGAATTCGACCATGTGTCAGGTTAGAAAATTAATAAGAACAAATGTATAAATTACAGCAGTTCAAATGACAAAGTGTCAGGGAAAATATAGCTAATTTGTTTGTGATTCAATGGAAATAATATCTGATAAAATATTTCCTGCCACTAATGTAAGATAAATGAAACACATACAAGGTTATTACGATCCAGTGAACACTCAGAGTGCTAAGCGATACAGTTATAAGGGATTCAGAAATACGTAGCTAATGCAAGTTATTTCTAAATAGCTATTTTTCTTTTGAAACATGGGGCAGTCTCTGTACTTGATACATCATTAAATAAAATGGGGGAAATGTTGCCAGTTTTCTGTCACAGAGGCTGGGTTAAAATGTTCCCAAAATAGGAGAAAATAAATGCATGAGGAAAATGAAACATTCTCAAGGATATTATTGTACCCATTTACTTGTACACTATAGATTGGTTAAAGCATAGCAACTTGATCTAAAAGCAGGCTTTGCAAGGCACCTACTGTATTTGTTTAGACAGGCTTTTAAAACAAAGTTTTTAAGGCAGATGACAGGGTGCTGTGATTTTGTTTTAATGTATTTTAAGCATTTTAATCTTTTCAATTGGATTTTAATATTGAATTTGGTTTAATTATTGTAGTGATTTAATTCTATTTTAATATAAATAAATAAATAAATAACTCCCATTTGAAAGTAGCAAATATATTTATACCTGTTTGACTACCAATGTTTACACAAAATGGCATGATTTTATTTCATGTACAAATTAGGGGGAATTTGCAACACTATAAATATCCAAACTGCCAACTGTCAATAGTATTTGTGTACGTTTTTACCTGAAAGTAAATTGGGGACAATCTGTCCATATTTTAAAAATATTTCAAAAGTATAATGATGGGAAACTATTATAAATCTTTGTACAGTGTAGTATTTGAAATCCCCATTTTAAAAAAAAAACACGGGGAAGAACTGTATCAATATTATCAGAATGGAGATATAGATTCATCACAGGTGATATACTTTCGATTTTTTAAAAAAATGCATTTTTGATTCATTTACACAAGTATCAAATTCCACTTTCATCAATATTGATTTTAATTATAGCACGTAAAATACCACCTTCCATACAATTGTCAGATTGAGGACAAATACATATTTATTTCACCTAATATGTTAGCCTGTCATACATTGGACATATGGTGAGATGATGTGACTCACTGAAAAAGACAGCAATGCTCAGTAAAGTAGGCTATAAGAAAAGAGGAAGACCACATTACAGATGAATACTTAGTCAAGCGAGCCATAGTTGCTCTGAATTTGCAAGACCTAAGAAAGGATGGAGATGACCAGAACTCTGTGAGACCTCGCATGCACAGGTTCACGATAAGTCAAATCTGACTTCATAGCAATTAACAGCAAGTGTATTAACTGGTGGGAAAATGTGCCATAAGACAAAATGTGACCACTACTAAGTTGCTTTTATAACCTTCTTGAGATCTCCCCAACTCCTTCTCCTTCAATAATAATAAATAAAATAAATAAATATGAAATTGAAGGCTTTCATGGACAGCATCCATATTTTTTGTGGGTTTTTTTGGGCTATGTGGCCATGTTCTAGAAGAGTTTATTCCTGACGTTTCGCCAGCATCTGTGGCTGGCATCTTCAGAGAATGCTGGCATGGAAGAGAGTGGGTATGTGTGTGTGTGTGTGTGTGTGTGTGTGTGTGTGTGTATACACACACTGTGTGATCCAGATTAACATGGGAATCACTCCTCTTTACCCAGGATCTCTCTCTCTCTCTCTCTCTCACACACACACACACACACACTGTGTGATCCAGATTAACATGGGAATCACTTCCTCTTTACCCAGGATCACACACACACACCCCCTACTCTCTTCCAGGTCAGCATTCTCTGAAGATGCTGGCGAAACGTCAGGAATAAACTCTTCTAGAACATGGCCACAGAGCCGCCAAAAAACCACACACACACACCCTATTTAAATAAATAACTCAACAAGTTTCTTGACTATATGCCTCTTCCTACATAATACAACACTTGTCAGCTGGTGGCTGCCATTAAGTCCATCCTTGCCAAGAATTTTAAGTTCTTTGATAAAACAAGGCAAATTAATGCTATATGGAGCAAGGAAAAGGACATCCATCTTGTGAGGTTTCCAAAGCAAGGTACTAAAAGGTATTCTAAGCTTGTGGGGCTGAGTCCTGCCAGAGTAGTGTTCCAGTGTCAGCTTTAAAAGGTGCAGAGAATGAGAGAAATTCATGCAGAAAGGTGCAACTAAGGACTGGCCCTCCATGTTCAGAAACATGCAAATGACTACTAGCACCTCCATGCCTTGCTTCTGAGCTTCCACAGCTGTCTGAACATGGTTAGTAACAGGATGAATATTGATGGGGGTTTTTTCTTCTGTGATATGGTTCTTATTAATAGTTTTCCTGGTCTTGATCCATATCCCACAGTCTTCATCTATGAATCTACGGGAACTTACTTCAGACGCATGGCTACTTAGAAAAAGCACCACATTTAAACTTGTGCAGTAAAATTAGGACTCTGTCTCACCTATATTGACTACATAATCGAAACCATATTATAATCTGTGTCAGATTAGTATGCATCTAGACTCTCCAGAATTCATCACTACTGAGTAACAGTAGCTGAATAACAGTAATAGGCCCAAAGAGAATACAGGATACAGATGTCAAATGTTATTGCAGAATATATTCTGTTCTATATGGTGACACATGTTCAATATTAATTTGTTTTAGACCTCTTTGCAAGGTCCAGATCAGATTATAAATAAATATCTTCCTAATGTGACTCTTAATAGCATGCCAGATTAATTTAGTCATGACTAATTTAAGACCCATTTTGATCTGAACCAGTCTGTTCTAAGTATGACTAAGTCTGCAACCAACCCAATGCAATGAAATATTCATGCATAGTACAGGTAAGAAAGGGAGAGGTTAAGCTCCCCATGTGTGGCTTACAGTCACATCATTTTTTTTAATTATTATTTTTAATTATAATATGGCTTAAGAAATTTTGCTAACTTGAATTGTTCCATAATAGCACTTTCATTCTGGAAAATGGAATCTGCATGCTTCATGTTTTCTATCATTTAAAACAGCCTTACTGTTAAAAGACAACTCACATTACATTTTAAAATGACAAATCCACATAGCATGTTACTTAGGCTAGGTAAATAGCCTGTGGCAGGACTGGTAGAGCAGTGAAGTAAAGAAGCATATAGCCAGTAATATCACATTCCCCAGCAGCCACATCTGTTCCTTATATAATTTGTATACAATAGAAGCATCAGTTTCAATGAAGTGACTGGATTTACATTTGTATAGCTCTTTGTAGTGAGTATGGTATTCCTATATTATTATTATTTTCTTATATCCCACCTTTCTCCCAATATAGGGATTCAATATACCAAAGATAATTGTTGCAGTTCCCATGAAATCTCTTGTCCCAGATCTACTACTGAAGAAAACTAAAATCAAGAGGGAAAAACATAAGTGGATGAGCTCAAGGTATAATGGAAATCAGATCTTCCCTGTTCCTTTTCAGTTGTGTGAGGGATTATCATTATTACTGCAAACAGTCTGCAAACCCAGAAATGATTGGATTTATTTTAAAGGCAATCATGACTCATGGCACTGGAAATGCTTCTCTCAGAAACACTCTGTGTTTTACACCTTTAGATTACTTGTATCTATTCCAGGCCCATTGTATCACTGACTTTGCAAAAGTATTCAGTTAGAAAAACGAGATACAGTACTGACAGGGTTCACAAATGCAGCTGAAAATATCACCTTTCGTTATTACCCAAACAATATTAGCTACAATATTTATTTATATAACCAAATCCCACACAATGTATGTAACAAATGGTCAGCAACTGTACACAAAACATGTTAACAATTCAAGGAGGCAGATATTAGACAAACTGTCCGTCTGAAAACGTGTTATGTGTGATAGACTTATTCAAAATATAAAATGCTTCCACCTAAATAGGAGACAAAGCATTTTAACTCATAAGAGGTACAAAGGCGGGTTACAGACCACCCATTTGGGGCGGTCTGGCCCCGCCCCTTTCCCCGCCGGAGCGGGGCCTCAGCGGCCAGAACGGCAGCCACTGAGGCCCCGATCCGCCACTTTTCGGGCTGCGGGGAAGCGGCAAAAGGCCGCTTCCCCGCAGCCTGAAAAAGGGGTGTCCCTGGGGCTTCAAGCCCCAAGGACACCCCGCACCGGCGGGAGCAGAGAAAGGGGCCACTTGGCCTCTTTCTCGTTTAGTCCACTGGGTGCAGCCGTCTGAAGGCTGCGCCCAGCGGACTAAACCCGGAAGGAGCTCCGAAACGGAGCTCCTTCCTGCTCCGTGTCCAGGGCGCACTAAGCGCCCTGGCGCGGAGCTACTACGTCATGGACGCGCCGCCCCGTCTAAAGGCGGCGCGGCCATGACGTACTCACGGTGGCGGCCGTGCGGAAGGGCCGCCGCCGTTTAGTGCGGGTTCGTCACGCACTAGGGTTAGGGCAGTGCGGAAGCACCGCCCTTTCGTAACCCTAGTGCGTGACGAATACGCACTTAAGTGCCGGTCTGTAACCGGCCAAAGTTTCTTGAAGAGCTACAGGACATGCTTGGTTTAAATAATGTTTTTCCTAACTTTGGTAAAGAATGGGAAAAGAAAAAGAAAAGTTATGGATTGAATAATAAAACAGCAGGATTTTTCTTGCTTGCCTTTCCTTTCATGGACCAGTATTGTAGCGACATCTTTGCCAGTGGCTGTATATAAACTGCAACATGTCTACTCTATGTTTATTATGTTTGTTTGGACTTCAATGCTGTGAAGAAAAATGTGGTTCATATTAAAAAGATTCTCTTCCTGAGGTCCAAAGTTCCTCTCTAAGGCAAAAGAGAGGTGATCCAGGTCAAATGAATGTGAAAGGTAGCCTATATGTCTGGGATAAAATTCCATCTAATCCCAGGACCAAAAGGCGGAAAAAACCTCCTGACATCTTTCTGTAGAGGAACAACTGCCCCCAAAGGTTTCTTCATATCTTTCGATCTCAAGGTAGGACTCTGATTCAAAGTTGCTAACCAAGTTCTTCAAAGAACAAATAAAGGAAGAAAGAACAAGAAACGACATAAACAGTGATCATTTAAAGCATATTCTACAAGGAATATATGAAAAAAACCTAGCTGCAGAACACACAGAAAACTCCCTTTTCCCCCACACTGTTCAGGAATGCCTCTCCTATAAAATATCAAATGGCTTCTTGAAATCATTTTAAACTATTCAAGACTCTGGCCCTATACAGATAGCCAAAATAAAGCTGCTTCAAGTCACTTTAGAGATACGGTGTTTCAATTATGCATACATCCTAAGAGTCTGGAAGCTGCACCAAAGCTGCATTCTAGTCCTTAGGACTGGAGCGTGGCTTTGATGCGGCTTCTGGACTTTTAAGACACATGTATCATTGAAGGGTCAGTTACATTTTAGATTTCAGCCTATAATACAAGCTGCTGTATACTTGAATATTAAGAATATTTAAGTTTTCCATTGGAAATTATTGTACATAGCTTAGGTTACATGTAGATGGTCTCTGGAAGTCTCCTGTTACCATTCTTGTCACTCCAAAATATTCAGAGTGAGCCACATTGTCAAAGTAGTCATCAGCCTTGACCACTGTGGTTAACGTCAATGGAAACTTTCTTCCAAATATTCTTCAAACAGCAACACCAAGCCTCTAAAAGAAAGTATGTAAACACTTACTCAGTGAATTTCTAACACAGCCTTCAAACATGCCACTATTGCTGGATGTTTTGCACCATTAAAGCAATCAGATTGAAAACTTTTGATCTCGCTTGTTATAGTTTTTTATGATTTTATGTAGTGATTTTAAAGTGTTAATAATTCTTTTTTTTTTTTAAAAAAAAGAACAGTTTGTAAAATAGACAACAAGTCATACACTCCAGAGATCTAGAGACAGGCCACTTGCCTTGGAAATTAGTTCATCATGATTGGCTAGATGGGCTCTGCAGTGGATACAGCTGTATGTTCGGTGACAGTTTGGCAAATAAGCCTGGAACGTTTTGGATTTTGTCATCTTTACCATCTCTGTCGCTGGTTCTTCACTCTCATCAGGACTGGCACTTGAAGAATTACAACTCTGCTGAACTTGCTGGCAAAAGAAACACTGGAAAATGCAAGCAAAAGCCGTTGTTGTTCTGGAGTGTGTGTGGCACTTTCCACACAAACGCCACAGAAGAATCAATTAAAACCTGAAATAAAAGGAGAGAAAGTGTATCAGGCTCTCTCCAAGTTTTTTTTTTTACAGTATACATTTCCAAACACACATTTTTACATCTCACCATTAACAGAACACTACAACAAGTATGCACATTAGGTGACAGGTAAGATCTCTCCCTATATTAGTTAACTAAGTTGCTTTCTTTGGGATCCCAAAGAGGGAGAGAGAGGAACGGGTCACCACTAGGAGGACTACAGGAGAAATATCCTCTGAGGATTCCCAGCACAGGGGACCCCCTGAGGAAAAGGGAGAAGACTAGGAAAGAGGATTATTAAAATAAGGGTCTGTACCATTTCCTTGCCGGGGTAAATGTTTTCCCACTGTACCAGAGTCAGGAAAAACAACAACAACACTGAAGATGTCCTACCACCCAGGCACCTCTGATTCTGTTCCCAGGTATTTATAAGCATCAACACCAACTCAAGGCATAAAAGGTATTAGGGAAGGTGCTGAGCTTTATACCACTGTAAATACAGACAGCAGCTGTGGACACCTCCTTCATTCCTCAGTGGCTGGAAGCAGTCCTGCTTTCTCTTCACATCGTGGGAGGGAAAGAAAAGAGGCAAGACAGCACCCATTTTTACCCACACTGCTTGAGAGATTACGCATCTAGATCAAGTCTATCTGAAACCCACAGGCAGCAGGCCTTTTTATGGGCAGCCCTCTACATCATTCAGTCAAGCCATCCCATTACAAATGGGTACGCAAACATATGTGGCAGCTAACTGTGTCTACCATTTCCTGATTTATTATTCTGCCCACCTACTTTCTATATGCCACTCTTTGCACTGCATGCTCTCCTCTCCACATACAAAACAGCAGTTCGCAAATCACGTCCGGCACAAATAATGCCATGCGTGAGATACCATCTAGCCAGCTATAAGGCTGGAGAAAATAGAGGCAGCAGATGGACATCACAATGAAATTGCAGTTTATTACAAGGGCGGGCAAAGTACAGCCTCCAGATGTTAACAGACTACATCTCCTATCAGCCCTAGCCAGCATAGTTAATGGTGAAGAATCGCAACAACTGAAGTTCAACCTCTGGAGGCCTGAACTCGAAACACACTTGAAATTTAGACAAATACTTATTGTGTGCCTTCAAGTCATTTCTGACATATGACGACCCTAAGGAAGGGTTTTCTTGGCAAGATTTGTTCAGAGGGGGTTTGCCATGACCTTCCTCTGAGGCTGAGAGTGTATATGTAAAATTAAAAAATAAATTGTATAGCATAGCTTCTTCTGTCAATTTTCCCTAACATATCAGACTACTCAAGAGGAATCATTTGAAGATAATACACTCATCCTCCCACATTTGCTGGGGTTAGGGGCACAGGAGCCCTGTGAATGTGGAAAAACCACAAAAAACAAAAACACTGTTTTTGCCAGAGAGATCATCTCTCTAGGAATCTCTAGGTCCTCCAGTGCAACTCTGTGGTCAACACCTGCCAGACACTGACCATAGAATTGCACTGGAGGAGCTACAAAGGCCTAGTAGAGTGCTCTGTCTAGGAATCTCTAGGTTTTTCAGTGCAACCTTTGGTTAAAAAGTTGACCAGAGAGTTGCACCAGAGGACCTAGAGATTCCTAGCGAGAACATATTAATAACATCCACAAATAATCAACTCTGCAAAAGTCAAAGCCACAAGTTCAGGAACACAGCAGAGGGTTATCACCACAAGGACGAAGGATGCTTGTTACAAATCTGCTTCTGGGACAGCAATTACCAATGAGATGCAGCAGGGATACATTCACTGTGAGGAATGTATCCCTGTTTCAGCTCAGTGGTAATACATTCCTCACAGTGAATGTATCAGTTGACATGTGATACCCATAGCTCCTAAGAACGTATAAACAGGGTCTGCAGACTAAAAATACCTGCCTCCAGTCCAGAGTCCTAGGTAAATCCACTGGAGCTGAACTGACATAGCAGTGTAAAGGGGCTAGCAATATTTAACCTGTTTGTCAGTTTTGGGAAGGAAGTTCAGAATCCAAGCTTCTTCTATCACCAGCAAAAATCAGATGGCTAGGAGGGCAGTGATGTGGCAAGACCATCACAGAAGTGGGCTTCATTTGCTCTTGCTGAGAAACTTGATTCCCTTTTGAGGGTTCATTTGGTTCCTGAGCGCTAATCTAATTGTGGCAAGATTATAATATTTTATATATTGCAAGCTCAACAAATCTAATTAGCTTATTTATTCTCACAATGCTAATATCAACCAAGTGGCTATCCAATAGTGTGCAAACCATGCTAGAACATTTTTTTCATCTGAAAGCATACCGAAACAATTTATAGACCCCCCCCCCATGTACAGATGCACAAGTTTACAAATTTTTAAGCCATGGAAAAACGTAACATGATTCATTTGTAACCATTTAGCAGATAAAATAATACTATTTGGCCTATTGTTTAAATTTCAGAATAGTAAAAACCTTAGTTTTGTATAAACAGAACTGTGAGTATGTCCTATATTAAGAGAGAGCTGCAAACTGCTGCTATTCTATGCTCTCTCAGCATATATATCTTAGGTTTTGCTGTGTGAGAAGGGGAAAAAAACTGGGAAAAGAAACCTTACATTTTCTTAACAGACAAAATTGAGTGTGTTGTTTTGAGAGAATACTTTCATGCAGTTACAGTTTGAAGGATTAAGCTAATAGCATAGTCAGACAGAGCATTTTGAATGAGTAAAACCTTGTCTTTCAAAGCATTTTACTCATTCTGAAGAAGTTTTTTTTCTAGTGGAATAACTGGAATCTGTTGAGAAGTTGGGTGTTTCATATACAGCATATGGCTCTCCCCTCCCCAAGGCCTTCACATCTCTACCTAAAAAAGCTACTTCAAAAAGGTTTTAGAACTCTTTTATTATTATCACCCCAATGTTATTGGTCATCTTACCCATGCATAGTTAACCCATGCACATCTTTCTAGCATTATGACGCCATCTTGAACAAGACAGTTTATCATTTAAATCTCACACCATGAGAATGATCAGATGTCAGTGATGTAAGTACACACTGGAAGTCTTTCCAGATGATGTAAACTATTAAGTGGCATTTCTCAGACGTATTAGTCCACACTAAAATAAGATGCTAGTTAAGGCAGTCCTTTCCTCCTTTTTCCCCAGCCCATAATGCCCTTCTTTACACTTTACAGAAAAAAGAACCCCCACATTTCCCTGCCTTTATCCACGGCAAATGCCACACTACCACAAGATTTGTTATTTTGGGAAAAGGAAGGGAGGCTAGAGAAGATTGATGATATACTTTCAAAAAAAATGTTGTTAGCAACAACTTCACTTATATCCTACCTTTCCCCCAAAATTGGGACTCAAGGCAGCGTACAAATTAGAACGATTACAGTGTAATTGAAAACATACTAAAAGTTGACATTAGAATAGAATGAAATTATACCCACATTAAAGCAATTTAAAACATATTTTAAAATGATAAAAACACCTAAAACAATACAGTTTAAAACAGTACAGCAACTCTCTTACAACCCCTGTCTTAAAAGCTAGCCATCTTAAAAAACCCTGTCTGGATAAAAAAAGTATTTGCCTGTCAACAACAGACAACAAGATGGAGGACATCTCCAAAAGCTACCAAGAAGGCCCTATCTCATGTTCCCAGTGTCATACTTGTGAAGCAGAAAGACAGAAATAAGGGGCTCTCCTGCAGTTCCCAGGGTCCAGGCAGGTCAATATTTTCATTTAAAATTCAGATTATTTCGCCCTGCAATGTATAATGGAGAAGAATTCAATTAAAAAGGTATTCAGAGCTACCTGCAAATACTTAAAGCAATAAAATGACGTATTTCACAGAATTTACCACATAAACACACAAGGGAAAAGGCAAAGCACAACTCGGGAAGTTATGTGCCTATTTAAGATTCAGTGGCAGCGGATAGGACAAACAAGGTTTGTAGAAGATAAATTTTTACAGCAACATTAGGAGGAAGAGAAAGAAAGAATCAAAGTTGTATATTGACTATATTGACATAGCATATTTACTATGTTTCAAAGTAACTCAGAGTACTCAGTAAAGAAAATCCAAAGGTACTTCCTTCTTGGTTGGTCATGGATACCTGCAAACTCACAGTAGGCACAGGCTACCTTGGCTGCCATGGGTTTGGTCACAAATTCAAAAGGGGACAATAATCCTGGCTATCTAGATAATATGGAATTAAAAAAAAAAACACTGTCTAGAAGCAACCAAAAGACATATACATCCAACAAGAGCCAAAATTGGTGATGTGGAGACTTTGAAGCTAAGCTCAAAAGGACTGAACAAAACAGACTTTGGGATACAGGATTCCAGAGCAAGATTTCTCCTTGGACCCAAAGAGGGGCAGGGCGAGAAAGCCATTTAAGACAAAAAAGATGAAAAGATGTGGTTGGTTCAAGACCCATAAAATCCTCACCACAATCCCTTAGGCTTGAAATTTATGAACTGAGTAAGTAGCCCACTGGGTTTGGAGCCAACAACTCATAAGCAGTGACCACTCAGTGTTAGATGGCACAGTACCCCCCAAATTCCAAAAGGTCAGCAAGAAGCCAGTCGTTCCATGACTGTGGGCATGGATCAATAACAAGAGGCCCATTCCCATGCTAGGCAACAAAACAAAACCACCTGAATTCACAGTGTACATGGGCCATACCACAAACCAATGCTGAGTTTTAAGCCACAATGGATGCTTCAGCAGGAGGTGAAGCATCCACTGCAAAAACCTTGATACAGATATGCTTTATAGAGGTCATCTCACTAGGGATATCACACAGACATGTGATTCCAAAGAGCATAAGAGAGGAAATAGTCCAAGAAACCCAAGTAAGACACCAGTGGTTCTTGGGGTCCATATGAAGCCCCACAGTGAAGAGTGTTAGGTGCCCAGACTAAAGGGCAGTTATAGATTACACAGAGGGCAAAGGAACAATGACTTTTGGTGGCCTCAGATCAGTATAGAACAAAAGAATTTGAGCTAGGGGACGAAATGGAAGGAGTTTCTAGGCACCTTGACTAAATATTAAAGTAAACTTAAAGAGTGAAAGATATATAGAACAAAAGGATTTGGTCAGGGCTGTGCAGGTGATACTTCAGCCTATTGCTCACTTGTGAGTGAAGGACAGCCCGGGTTCCTTGACTACAATAGCAAAGGTATTTGCATTTAGTCCAAAGAACTACACCCCCAATGAAGTCTGAATAAAGAACACATACAGGCCTTTCTGCTAACATACTAACATGGGGATCCTCTCACTCTTAGTTGCCATCAGTCACCTGTCCCTCCAGCCTTGTCTTAATTCAAAGAAGGATATTTTTATTTATGGTCAAAGACCAATAAACAAAGACACCATTTACAAAATTGAAGAATCAAATGAGATTAAAGCAGTAGAAAATTACAGTATAAAAACCAGTATAAAAAACTACTTAAAACATAAGCTTAAAAGAAGCAATAGACAAGGTGCTAGGACAACAAAATACACCTTCCATGTCTACAAACAGCCCTCATGGCTGAGCTCCTCAGTTAACAACGCTGGGGGGAATATTCAAGTCCATTGTGCCTTTTGACAAGACTATTTACTGTAAATGCCTGAAAAGTCATCAAGATAAGTTTCGGTCCTACCATTCTAAATGTCCCAATCGTGTGCTGTACAAATCAGATACAGTAGTACATGTCAAGCCCAGGTGGCAAAATGGTTCCATAGGCAGAAGGAACTTTCATACATACATACACACACCCTACAAGCCATTCCCATTTAAAGCAGTGTTTGTGTACATCTTGCTATAACAACCTGACAATTTGTTTGATCGAGCCCCTCCTCCTAGGTGTAAATGTCAGATAAAAATAATACTGGAGGAACAAAGACGTTATTTACAGACGGTCATATAATACAGTACATAGACGGAACGTATGGCATGTTAGCTCTTCTGCCGGCCAACATGACATCATTTGAATGAAGAAGGCATACTCTTGGTAGGCAAGCAGCAGCCAATCTTCAGCGGCGTGGGCTGTCTTCCCTCGGCACCCGGATGTATAAACAAATACTTAAGCATGTTGGCTGCAACAGAACAAGATCTGCATGCACCAGGTCTAAAGAGCCTCCAGCTAGTCACTGAGCCACAGCTCAATGTTGTCTGTCAATAATGCGGGTGACAAGTTACTTGAAATTAATGCATAGCATTTCCACCCTTCTGTTATACATTATGTGTACAGATGTGATACTCGCACTATCATTTGTGCTGTCAGACCCAAACGGTCAAGGTACCACAACATCATCAGGTCAATAAACATGAAGACAATGAAGCTTATGCTTGCTGAGCTAGGAACCAGTCCAACTGAACACAACAGAACTGACTTCGGAGTAAGCATGCACAGGCCCTGGACTGTTTGGGTCAAGTTCCCAAAAATTTATTATGGGGAGACACACAAAAGGTGCCAAGTTAACTGATTGGTAATTATTTTAAGGCATAGAAGTAAGAGACTGCTTTAGTCTTTTTCTGTGAAGACACATTGAAGCGATGCATACTCTAGTCTGCTAAGAGTTTGCTCTTCAACCCAGTATTCCCCCCCCCGCAAGCAATCCGCCAGCTCCGATCCTCCCCCAGCATCTCCCTCCCACCCTTCCTTTGTATTTGCTAGTCTTCGCCTGAAGAAGAGAAACAACAGCTGGGAGCCTTGGCAGAAATGTCGCTTTTTTGCTTCTACAGAAAGAGAAAGGTGGTAGGCATGGCAAGAGCCCAGTCTGCTGAAGAGAGACGGGCACCTCCAGCCTGCTTCGGGCAGCAGATTACCTGGAGGAGGGCAGACAAACAGGCAGGAGAGAAGACCCCTGCTCCAGCCAGCCAGCTTTGCCCCTTGAACCTAAACCAAAGGCCCCCGGCAACTGCCTCTGAGGAAAGGGAAAGTGGGAGAACTGGGACCAAGAGGAAAGGGGGGAGGCTTTAGCAGCTCCTCCTCCTCTTCAATGCCTCCAGACTGGGGGCCCTCCGCTGGAGCCAGAAAACAGAATACAACCCAAGCCCCCCTCCTTCCAGTACAGGCAAGGAAGGAAGGGGATGGACTAAAACAAATGACAGTACTTGCCCAGAGAGAACTAGTGCAGAATACTTGCCCAGAGAGAAACCATACTTGCCCATAGGAAATCAATGGAGAATACTTGCCCACAGAGAAACATTGGAAAATACTTGCCCATAGGAAATCATTAGTGAATACTTGCCCATAGAGAGAACATATGGAAAATACTTGCTATGGGCATGTAGTTTCCAATGATTCTCTATGAGGAAGCATAGTTTCTCTATGGGCAAGTCCTATCATTTATTTTAATACATCCCAGAAGAAAGGAAGGTGAGAAATCCATCGACAACAACATCCAAGTTCATGCTGGGAGAAAGATAGAAAGAAAGACAGACAGACAGACAGACAGACAGAAAGAAAGAAACCCTGGGAAGCAGAGAGGAGGGAAAGGAAGGGAGGCATGTGAGGAAACCAAACCAAGCCTCAGCAGCCCAGCTGGAGGAGAGGTGCTTCAACCACACACCATGCCATGGTTGAGATCAAGGGGAGGAGATGCCCTCTGGCCTTCAAGGGGGGGGGGTTTGTTTCCTTCTTGACCTCTTTGTAATGGAGAAGGAAGCAAGCAACAGGATGATCTTGAAGCGTTCAAGAGAAGGACTCCCTTTGCCCTGACTGGAAAATGAGTCAGGGCAAAGGGAGGTCCTTGTAGGATCTTTTGAGACTTAAGGTTCCAAAACACCCTGCAGAAATCATCCAGTTTGAGCCCTGGCTCGAGGCTAGGGAATCCTGGGGATTGAAGTGGGTTGTGGGCCAAGAGCTCTCTGATGGAGAAGGCTGGATTTCTCCCCAAACTAGAAGTCACAGACTGCCCTAGCATTGATTGAGCCAGGGCAGTTCAAGTGGGCTCAAACTGCATGGTTTCTGCAGGGTGTTTTGGGCCTAAGTGAAAGAGAGGAGCAGGAGCTTTCCTAGACCTGAGCCTACTTTAAGTAGGCTCATCTAGAAAGCTCCTGCTCCCCACTCCTCTCTTTCACTTAGTCTCAAATCCATGCATCTGAGAACTAACCTCAACCTCGCCTAAGAAGTAACCAGGAAAGCTCCCACTCCTAACTTTCTTCCAATTCATCTCCACAGTGCTACAAAACCCCTTTGCCCATCTCGCCCCAGAGTTTCCACATCTCCCCTCACCAAAGCTATCCTGCCCCTGGCCTCCCTAGCAGGGATCCAGGCCTTGCTCCAGAGGGGCAGCCCACGGCTGAGCATGGGTTTTGCCATCCCAGTGTGCCAGCAGCAGCCTAGGCTCAGCCTCCTCAGCGAGCAAGCCAAGCCAGCCCCACTCCTGGCACTGCCAACAAGAGGAAAAACAGGCCTTTTCTCTCCCTCCACGTGGGTGAGGTTTTCCTCTGGCTTTCTCCCAGCTGGGAAGAGTTCAACTGGTCTTGTTCGCCAGCTGCCAGGCAAAAGCTCTGACTTGCCTTCCTTCCTTAATGCTGAGCCCCACTTCTTCTTGGATTTAGGCTCCTCTTAAAGGCTGAAATCGGGATCCATCGGGTTTTGAAATGGCCTCAGTTGAGTCGGGATGTCCCACAAAGGAGCAAAGAAAGAAAATTTGAAGCTGGGGAGGAATGCCATTCCTGGACCTCTGGGATGAAAGGCGGGCGATTCAAGACAAAGAAATGTGGTATCGAGTGGGGTTTCGCAGTTTTGATTCATACGTTCTCTCTAGGAATTGCCAGCCCAACTCTGCCAGAAGATGTCCACAGAGATGTCCAGAAAGACCTAGAAGTTCCTAGAGAAGACACTTCTTTGGGCATTTGTAGGTCCTCCAACATGATTCGATCCTCAATGTCTGGCCAATGTTGACCATAGAGTTGCACTGGAGGACCTGGCAGTTCCTAGAGAGATGTCCTCTCAAGTCAAAAGAAGAGGTTGGATTGATTTGCGGTTTGCCCACATTCACGGGGGTCCTTCACCCCGAAGTCCAATCAAATCTCCCTCTCTATGGCAGCCCCCATTTCTTTCCCAGAGGGCCCCAGGATCGCTGTGGCTTGAGGGCAGTTGATAACCCCAGCCCCCAGAGTGTTGCTGCCTCAGGGGCATTCTGGGGGAGGAAGAGGGTAGCCTGGGTCGCAGGAGAAAGACAGTGGCCCCTTCACATTGGCTGGGGATCGGGGTGAAGGAGCCACTGGATTTAGAGGATCGTTGCGGGTGGGGTATGCCTCCAACTCAGGCTGCATCTACACTGGAGAGATAAGCCGGTTTGGTCCCGCTTTCCCTCTTGTCTGGCTCCAGGCTGTGGAATTCTGGGAGTTGGAGTTTGTTGGGGGGCCCCGAGCGGAGCTCCGCTCGGGGCCCCCC
>NC_056531.1:11435768-11480910 GCF_019175285.1 Sceloporus undulatus
GCCTTTGTTGCTGTTCCGTGCCCTTTTTGGACTTCGCAGCGACCCTTGTTTTTTGTGTTTGGTTTTATTCTCGCTCCTTCTCCGAGGCTGAGAGAGTGTGACCCAACCGAGGGGAGGGGGTTTCCGAAGCTCTTCGAAGCCTAGTCTGCGAGGGGAAATAAGACCCCTTTCCCTCAGCGGGCCCCAAAGAGTCAACCTCTCAGGGAGAAAAGGTCCCTGAAGCAAAGGGGGGAGCGCGGACTTACTCTGGCGGGGCTCCTGAGGGGCTCCGAGGGGCGCCCTTTTCCCCTCAGAGAAGCCCACTCCGACTCCTTCTCTTCCCTCACGGCGAGGAGACAACGCTGAGGCGGGTCATAGAGCCTTCCAACCGCCGGGCTTCATAGTGCTCCCTTCGCGCCTCCGACGCCGTCGCCCCGACTTCTCCTCAGGCGACCGCCTCATCCCGCCGCCGCTGCCCTTCTAAACCCCCCTCCTCTTTTCTTTCCCGCCCCCCCCCCGCGCGCACGCGCCCTGCTCGCCTCTCGGCTTTGTTTTGTTGGGGTTGGCGGCTGGCCCCGCCCCTTTTATGCTCTCCTTGGCCCCGCCCCCCTTTGGAGAGGGGCTCGAGGAAGGCGCACGCGCCTTGGGCCCTCGGTTTCGGTTGCGGCCGTTGTTTTGGGAGGAAAGGGGGCGGGGCCGTCGAACGTCCTCCCCCTCATAGTCACCGCCTCCCCCCCGCGTCCCTTCCCATTGGACTACATTTCCCGGCATCCTTCTTAGACGATTAGGCTGGACTCGTTGGAGAATAGTTGCCCATAGAGAAACATTGGGGAATACTTCTCCATAGGGAAACATTGGGGAAGACTTGCCTATATGGAAACATTGGGCAAGGATTCAATGTTTCCCTATGGGCAAATATAGCTCCATGATTCTCTATGGGCAAGTCCTGTCAATTGTTGTAGTCGGTCCCATTGGGCCCATGCAGACAGGCCAAACTAAAGCTGCTTCGGGTCACTTTGCAGCTATGCTGTTTAAGTGCTGCATGAGTCCTAAGAGGCCGGAAGCCATGCCAAAGCCATGCTCCAGTCCTAAGGACTGAAGCGCAGCTTTGGCACAGCTTCTGGCCTCTTAAGATGCGTGTGTCATTTAAACAGCATGCCTCCAAAGTGACCCCAAGCAGCTTTATTTTCGATTTCCGATATTGTGAGCTCTTTGGCTTTCTCTGCCAGAGAGCTCGGGGGCCACCACAAACTGCAAATCCCTAGGATGGAGCCATAGCGGTTAAAGCGGTGCCAAACCGCGTTCATCCTGCAGTGTGGCGGTGAAGGGAGGAAAAGGGGTGTATCACTTTAAACGGCCGCGCGCGTTCTCCCTCGCGTGCGCGCCCGGCCTGAGTGAGAAAGACCAGCGGCGTCTAAGGGAAGGGAAAGGAAGCTGAAGGGCCTGGAGCCAGCCAATGGCCGCTCAGCTAACGCAAACAAGGGCGGAGTCAGGACCAGGCGCGTGCAAGGCGCGGGGGAGGCACGAGCGCTTGCTGGAATCCGCCAATCAGCGGGCGGGATTTGGACGTGGCTTCTCGAGCGCTACTGTGTTGCTATGGTTACACTGTAGCCAATAGGGAATACATTGTTCTCTTTCCTGCACCTTGCCTAACTTAAGGCTGCACCCACACTGCAGAAATAACCCGGTTTGGCACCTCTTTTACTCTTTCTGGCTCAAGGCTATGGAATGATGGAAGTTGAGAGTTTGTTTGGGGGCCCCACAACAAACTCCAACTCCCAGCATTCCAGAGCCAGATACAGTTAAAGAGGTGCCAAACCGGGTTATTTCTCCAGTGTGGATGCTGCCTAGGAGCGCCAGCGTGGTGCTGTGGTTTGGGTGTTGACCTGGTCACACTCTCTCAGCCTCAGAGGATGGCAAGGGCAGACCCCCACGGAACAAACCTTGCCAAGAAAAGGGATAGGTTTGTCTCCAGTGGGCATCCTCTTGTTGTGTGTCTTCAATGCATTTCCGACTTACGGCAACCCTGTCCCCACATTTTCTTGGCAAGCTCTGTTCAGAGCGAGTTGGTCTTTGCCATCCTCTTGAGGCTGAGAGTGTGTGACTTACCCAAAAGTACATAGTGGGTTTTCAGGCCTGAGTGGTGATTCAAACCCTGGATCCCCAGAGTTGTAGTCCAAGTCTTAAACCACGACACTGAGGCCACATCTGCACTGCAGAAATAATAATAATAATAATAATAATAATAATAATAATAAATTATACATGGTTGGATCGAGGTAAAAGTACAATACAGAATAAAATCCACTGTCCCTCTCCCCCACATGTTTAAAATTCCCAAATAACAATAACATAAAATAACATTCAATACTAAAATAAAACTTTGGTCCTCTATGGGGTTTTTTTGGACTTCAGCTCCCAGAAGCCTCAGCCAGCTTGGCCAACAGTCAGGCATTCTGGGAGCTGAAGTCCAAAATATCTGGAAGACTAAAGTTTGGGAACCACTAGGCTAGATGTTCTCCATCCTTGCCTTGTACAAAGATTCAGTTTCGTAACTGACGTGAGGATCCCATTACTGCAATAGGGTTATATTGAACGGTTAAAGCTATTCTTGCCCAGTTTCCATGTTCAAAGGGTTTGTTAAAAAATTTGCACATGAGATGAAAGCAGACCAAACCTTTTAAGCAGGATCAAAGGGGAGGCAGGCAGTGAAACACAAGGCATTTGATTGTCTAAAAAGCAAAAATGCGCACAGAGGCCCTGTCCTCATAAAATGGGCAGCCAGCGTTTTTGAGAATGTTGGGTTTATGAGGAACAAACAAACATGCTGGCGCATGCTGCCTATTCCTTTTTTAAAAAACATTTGAACTCATCGGCCGTAAAAAGCTGAGTGTTACATCCATACTTGGGCTTCTGGCTTGACTCTCATTCGCAAAACAGAGTTTGAATTTATGGTGTTCAGCCTGACAGCGAGACATGGCTTCTGAGGTCCAAAACACATTGCTGAAATCAACAAACTACAATTCCCAGAATCACCTAGCACTGAGATAAAGCAGTCTCGAACTCGGTGTCTGCAGTGTGGACTGAATCTCAGTTTTAATATATCTGCAATGTCTCTTCAACAATGAAGTCAGGTCCTGTTTAGACCTGGGTCCAACCGCCAAGATATAAACATTGTAGAAATCATCCAGTTTGAGACTGCTTGCATTGCCCTGGCTCAATGCTTGAGCAAGTCACACTTTCTCAGCCTCAGAGGAAGGCAAAGGCAAAAGCCCCTCTGAACAAACCTTGCCAAAATGGTGACCTCAAGGTGTCGGGATCTGTCAATATTTCTGACAAACTATACAGTGCCCAGAGGTCTTCATGTTAATAGGCAATTTAAACAGATTATTAATATAATAATAATTTATTGGCTACTCTAAGGACACTCATACACCAGAAACTCTTAGCTGGCCAGATTAATCCTTTTACCTCAGCATTTAAGATGCTGAATAGTTGTGGATCACTACACAACTGAGGACACTTTTCTCTAGCATTGCAAAGTGTGGTACAATGGTTTTTGTGTTTGACTTTGGAAGTCTGGGTTTCAATCTCTTGCCAAGCCCTGGAAATTGAGGGGTGCTCTTGGGTGAGTTGCCCTCAGAAAGGTAAACCTCTGAATAAATCTCACCAAACCTATTCCATAAATCAAGAATTCATGCGGAAACACATCCCAACATTAACATATATTACAGGGTTCTAATGCTTAGGTTTAAAGAGGTATTCTAGGCCTAACATATACTCAGTACTGAGGGTGTATCAAAGCAACGAATGCTACTCAAAATGTTGGCCTGGGGACCAGAGCTGGGCCTTGACCTGTCTGTTGGTTCTTGGAGGGTTTCTAGGAAAGAAAAACACAACCACAACCAAAAGGCACACATATGGTATTGGTTCTTGGCACATTAGTATAGCATGGGATCAAACATGAGAAAACCACCTCTCAGTACTCCTTGCCTAAGCAAGCTCTCTGAAATTCATTGGGCCACCGTAAGTACGTAGCTGTACCCACCAGACTTTGATCTCAATCTATTTTATTAACCATTTTATTGGGAATTGTTTTTAATGGTATTTTAGGGTGGGAGGGAGATAGGGGAATTAGGATTTATTATGTCCTGTTATGCTTTTATCTATTGATACTCATGTTTGATTTTATTGTTCTTGTTTGCTGTTACCCGCCTCGATCCAATACAGGGAGAGGCAGGATACTACTACTACTAATAATAATAATAATAATAAAAAGTATTATATTATTATTATTATTATTAAGTCAACTGGCAACTTGAAGGCACACACATATAGAGGTGCCAGGTTGCCATAAGTCAGAAAAGATTTGAAGGCACATAACAACAACAAATGACAACACCCATTGGATGAGTCACACTTTCTCAGCCTCAGAGGATGGCAATGGTGAACCTCCCCCCCCCCATAAACCTTGCCAAGATCCCTGTGGTATCTGCCCTCCTTCCATCCAGTCGCATCACGTGGGGGGTGAAGATGGCACCAGGTGGCACCCTACGAACTGGGGGTTGGGGTGACACTACTTCTCCTCATACACCTACCTTTGGGCAGAAAGGGGCTGTGGCATTTGCCTGCTTCCCCTTAAAATGCTTTAGAGATGGTGGGAATAGGGTCACGTAGGGAGGAGAACATATCAAATGTCAAAACATTACATGTAATTTTTAAATTTTGAAATATATATATATATATATATATATATTCTTTTACAATTGTCTTTAAAAGCACCACATTTTAACCAGATCTTCACTATGTGTACACAAAGACATTTCGGTGGGGCGTATGATGTTGTCATTTGGAGGTATCATTTTAATTGCGCTACCTGTTGATGGCACAACTCTTAGCATGATATTCAGATGGGGATTACATTAATGAGTAACGTTAGTGGAAAAAAAGGACTGCCAAGGATTCTGGATGGTGGGAAATGGGAGGAGGGGGGAATCAATGGGGGTGACGCCATGAGCGATCCCCACCGGGTGACACCAACCACCCTAGGACAGCAACACTTGTCCCAAGAGAGTTTCCAGACAAGAAACAAACAATTCCAGGAAACTGGTACAAATATATGGTGAACCTGGAACCACAAAACACCACCCCCCCCAAAAAAAATAACCCCCAAGATAGAAGCACTGCTCTATTGTGCCCTTTCATTGTAAGATTCAAGCAAACCTACAGCAAGAAGCTGGTGTGTGTAGATCGGGTGTTGCACTTGCTCCATCTTGTGGTTGCATTGGCAAAGGGTTTGCCGTTGTTCTGCTATCAGCTCGAAACCAGAGGTTTTCAACAGGTTGCCATTTTTCAGTGGATTTCATGTCAGCTTTTAGTATGAAATCCACTCAGTGAACAGACAGGTGAGCCAGTGTGGGTAGTGGTTTGAGTATTGGACTAGGACTTTGGAGACCAAGGGTTCGAATTCTGGCTCGGCCATGGGTGAGCTTGGGCAAGTCATACTCTCCCACTGGCAATGGCATACCTCTTCTGAAGAAACTTGCCAAGATAAAATACCATGACCAGTTCACCCCCTTAGGGTCACCATAAGTCAAAAATACTAGCTTGAAGGCATACAATGACAAAGTATGGTGCAGTGGTTAGAGCCTGACCTACCTCACAGGTTTGTTAAGAGGAATAAAATGGGGAAGCAAGGGAGCTATGTACATCTCCTTGTGTTCCTTTAACCCTATTGCACTGCAAAATGGAAAACAAATGTGTAGGCCCTAGGACTGGATTCTTTCCACTAAAGCTTTACCGTTACGTTCCCATTATTTTTTCCCAGTAACAGCCAAAGTAACTTGAAGGCACCAGACCTTGTGTTCTCTTGGAAGCTAAGAAAGGTCAGGCCTGGTTCGTAGGCCAGGCAAAATACCAAGGGCCCATTCACATTACAAAATGAGAGTCTGTGGTTCCATTTTAACTTCTGTGGCTCCTTCCCACAGAATGTTGGGGTTTGTAGTTTGAAGAGGCGCTAGAGCACTCTGGCTAAGAATTCTAAACATTCCTCCCCTACAATGCAAATCCCAGTATTTCATAGGGAAAAACCGTGGCAGTTAACATGGAATTGAAGTGCTATAATTTTGCAATGTGACAGAGCTCCAGGTGTTGTAGGCTATAGTCAGAGGAGGGAAACTGCACAGAAAACCCTATCCAATTCATGGAGGTTGCCATATGTCAACAGGCAATCCGAAGGCACATATGTTCTCCAATCTAATCAAATTAATCTTTTTATTTTAATTTTTTTTTGGGGTGGGAAATATCTAAATATCTCATGCTTCCTGGTTTGAAAGAAGCTTCTTTCCTTCATTGCTCTGAAGCCAAAACCTGAACACTTCAACAAAATCTTGGAAAGCCTTAAAAGCTGGGCAGCGTTAAACCAAGCTTCCTTAATGGCGAGGCTTTAGTACCCTCGGTGTCTCAGGTCCCAAACTGACTCCAGAACTGATCCTGTTTGAGACCGCTTGAACTGCTCTGGGTCAGTGCTTGGCAATTCTGGGAACTGTCATTTTCGGAGACGTTGTGCCTTCTCCGTCAGAGAGCTCTGGGGCCACAATCAATTACAATACCCAGGATTTCCAAGCATTGAGCCAAGGCAGTAAGAATGGTCTCAAACTGGATTATTTCTGCAATGTGTTTAGGACCTCAGCGTTTTTCCCCTGCGGCTGCTTTCATGTGATTCCATGTTCCCCATTGCCTAGTTATTGCTCTTTTAAAAGCTAGTCCATCCATCCTTGGACAAAAGGCAATGGCAGGACCTGGGTGGCATACTACCCAGGTGTGTTCTGAATATGATGATGGTTCAGACCATCCCTGCAGTAATGATAGCTTGCAGCCGTTGAAAGTGGCAATGCAAAACAACAGGTGTCTCTCGCAGTACTTACTCTGCTTCCACCTTCTCCTCCAGCGCCAGCGCAGAGCATGCTGGTTAATCTAATTATATGCTGTAATTATAGCTCTGTGTGTATCAAAGTCGGCTTGAGCGCAACTGGAACCCATTTCTGAAAGCACAGGAGACAAAACAAGTGTCCTTACTCAGCTCCGACAAGCTTCCCCTCTCCCTTGCATCAAAAATTGAGGCCTTTTTCACTTACAGATCAGGGGAACAAAAAGTCAAGGCAATAGGTAGAGCACCCAGCACCCCTAAACCTTGCAGCGCCAGTAAGTACAAGCATGAAGATGGCCCAAAAACAACTGAACCCTCCACCCTCCCCCAGCAATTGCTCTTTGCCTCTCATCCCAGTCTGCCCTTGCCTCCATCCTTTTAAAAGACCATCTTCGCATGGAGGAGTGGACACAATGCAGCCTTCAGACAGACCCCATATCTATCGATCTGACAATTTTACTGCATTTTCACCAGGCACAATGTGCAGTGACTCTGCAAAAAGCTCATTGGAACTAAAAAAACACCAAGGCAGTCCAAAAGGAAGCAAAGTTGCTCCCCTGTGACCACAAGGATATAACCAGGAATGAGGGCATGGCTCCCTCCAACGAAGAATTCTGACCCTCCCCATGACGTTTCCCTTCAGCCCCCTAATTTTTGGCATTGGAGAGAGTGCGGTCCTGAAAATGGTTCACACCCAGAACATTTCAGCTTGCTGTGTTTGCCTGCCCTGGGTCACTCTGCCTGCTGTCTTTCTTTGGATGCCTAAGCAATAATTCTAAACGCTCAGCTGAAGTTTGAAGTTACTGCAATACAAGAAATTTGGGGATGGCGGGAACATTTAATCCGAGGGGCCAGAATTCTTATTTGGAGGGGCAATTCCCTAACCCACCCACCCCTTCAGCTACACCTCTGTGAGGGCCTTTTTGGTTAATGGGGGGGGGGGGAGATCTCTGAGGACAAGCGGTGGATTGGACATGTTCAGCCTGAGACCTTTAGAAGTTGCCCAGCCTGATGTTTGGTTGACCAGAGGAATGCACAAGTAATGGCCTTTTTCAAATGTGAATGAAGAGGGGCTTGGAGAGTTGTTTGTATATGGGGGATGCAGGGAAGCCTGTTAATGTGAAGCTGAAGACTTTCATGGCCAGCATCCATAGCTTTTGTGGGCTTTTTGGGCCTTGTGGCCATGTTCTAGAAGAATTTATTCCTGATGTGTCTCCAGCATCTGTGGCTGGCATCTTCAGAAGATGATGCTAGTGAAACATGAGAAATAAACTCTTCTAGAACATGGCGACATAGTCCAAAAAACCTACAAAAAACTAAGCCTGTTACTGTTTGCCTGGATGAGGGTGCACATGTGGGCACACAAGGCTATGTCCCTTGGCCATTTGACCAATGGAGTATGTGGCCCTTGAGTCAGAATGTTACCCAGACCTGTTTTAAACTCAGAAGGGATAGGCAGGGGACACCTTGGGCGATCTGAATGGTCTATTTGTTTGCAACATCATATTTGCTTTGCTCTAGAATTGTCCCTAGTGGAAATTTTTTAATTTTATATTTGGAAGCAATAAAAAGCATGTTATCTGCACCTTGGAACACATCACAGGCAAATAAAACAAAGATGCAACATGCCACAGATGCTTCCCTTGATCATGTTTTATTGGCTCTCATTCTCTGATCAAATGCATGGACTGCTAAGCAGGAGATATGGAAGATAAATCAGACCATTACAGGTGACCCCTTCTTCCCCTTTGGCCTCCAAAACCTACAGAGAGCCTCCATCCCAGGCCTTTGCAAAAATCCAGTCCTGCTGTCCTCACCTCTTCCTCCATACTCTGATCAGACTCTAGTCCACATAGTCATACATAGCTCACTCAAATCCTGCATGAAGGAAAATGACTACAGCAAATGTTCCCCCCGAGCCACATTCAAGCTGTTTGAGACACATTTGTGACTTCTCCCTTGAGCCAGATGTAACAAATAGGAACCTTCAGTCATCTCACCAAAGTATATTGATGTATCTGGCTAGCTGGCTGCTTTAACAGCTGGTTAGGAGGGTGGTAACAGTCAATTTCTAATAGCAAGCCGTTGCACAGAGCATCCTTTCTCACTGCTGTAATAGTTATTGCAATGCGCACCATTCACACACCAGTTGACAGCCGGCGGAATTAGCAATGCAAGGAGCTTAAAAATAGATCCGCACACTGGTTATTACTTTCCGCACTTGCTTCATTTTTGCTGATGCTTCTGATACTAGAAGGCTTCTTTTTAAGTCAGGAGCAGTCAGTCTCCTGAGGACCAAGGTGTAGTCATGGAGAAGTGCGTTTTTAAAGCCCTTTCAAAGGAACAACAGATTAAATTCTGTATGGCAAAGGCTACAATACAAAAGGTCACCTAGTATCTGCCAGCTTTGTCTGATTTTCGTAGGGGGAGAGCAAAGTTAAGTCTGTGAAGATGCTCTTTCAAGCATGGGCATTACCATAGAAGTGTAGGTCATTCCTCTGTGACATCAAGGGGTTTACTCCCCAACTTTTCTTGAGTCTCCAAGAAGGAGAGTCTCGCTCTGTTGGTTATTGTGTGCCATCAAGTCATTTCTGATTTATAGTGACCCTAAGGCAAGCCTATCATATATCGCAAGATAAATAAATCCAACGCTGTCCAGAATAAAGACATCAAATTCTCTACTTTGGCTTTTGACTGAAATGCTTATGTGCTTTGCTTCTCTTGGGGATTTAAAAACTGCAGAGCCATACTTTGCTAATAGCTGCTTAAAGAAAAGCTTCAGTTTTTGATCTGAACTTCCTAGAAGCAGGCAGTATAGAGAAGGCTCTGCACCCTTCACCGTGACATTTTGTGCCTTCAAGTCATTTCTTACAACGCTATCACTGGGTTTTCTTGGCAAGATTTGTTCAGAGATTTCTTTATTTTCCTCTGAGCAGCTAAATCAAATTGTTAGTCTCTTAAACTAGATCCACCAAATCAATGGGAAGCTGGTAAATCATGATGTAAAGTCATGTTATTCCCATTTATCAACCAAAACCAGGCGAGCAATTCAGTGTAAGCCCAGCTATGCTGTCATCCCTTACAGAGTGGGCTAGGGAAAAATACCAAAGAGATCAACGCTTCATTCTGGTTGTATAGCCTTTTCATGTTTCAAACTGATAATTCCAGTCTTGGAGCTGGGAAAGGTTTCGCACGAACTAAGACCGACTACCTATAATATATAAATCCTCTACACGTAAAATATAAATCTTTGGAGGCACGATTCAGGTGTTTTTCCTGTCGATGCAGTTAAGGCAACCCATTTGTATTGAAAATCCATCTCATTTGCAGGATGCGCTGCTAAAAATTTTAAAAAAACTTATGGTGTGGAGCTACTTTCAAGCACCAGGACGACAAAATAAGGCAGTGAGTCAACAAGATGGATGTACAGATAAAATGGATGCTGCTGCCCGACTGTATGAGGCAGTCATTCTATGTCAGAAGGGGCAGGAGCAAAGAGAGAAAGGGCAAGACTTGCAAGTGGCATCTCTTTACCTTCTCCAAAGGAATTAGGAATGTTCAGTGAAATCCTTAACATGGACATTGCAACCAGAATGCAAAATAATACACTGTTTTCCCACTAAACAAGACTAAATTTCAATGTGTGCCCTAAAAACCCTAAGACGTGATAGTTAACAGATTTGTCACTGCTGCTGGTTTTTCAGACTGGCTTTACCAACCATTCTACATATGCACAAAACTTTGTTGCTTTGGTAATCCAGGATCACCATTTAATGATTTCTCCACATTTGTTTTATACAAGAATCAGACAGCATGTACTAACAAGACATTGAAGTGTTTTTTAAAAAATGTACACTTACATCAACAGAATTAAGACGCAATAAAAATCTTTTCTACTTACAATCATTCTATACATATCATCATAACCAAGTCACAAATCCATCACACAATATAAATGTTCCGTTGTTATAAGGTAACAATGCAGAGAAAAATCTCCTAAAAGTTTTGCTTTCATTTTAGGTTTTAATCTTACCATTAACTTAAATCACTTAAATGTGCAGGATGTTTAGGATACATGACTAAGGCACCAACAGTACAAAGCAAATACAAAAGCAAAAAGTATTTTCTTAGGAGTGCTGTACTGCACACTGAAACACCACGAGAAAAGGCAACAATAGTAAGCCTTCTGCTGTCTTACAAAGTTGGTTTCGGGATCGCAAGGTTAGTTCTATTGTTATATTTCTTCCAGTATACAATTTCAGTTCCAATATTTCTTCCAGTATACCATTTCAGTTCCAATCCTATCAGATGCTGTTAACACCGATTGCAAAGATGGACATTACTACGGTGCACTTTTCACAATGTTACTGCAGAGCCAGTGACCTCAAGGTGTGTCAGACTTAAAACTCCCATCGTCTCCGGTCAGCATGGCCTTTAGTGTTTGTACTTTAAAGGATAACCGTATTTCAAACTCATCTTAAAGGGATTTTCTTGGACTTAGAATGGCAAATGCTTACAAAAATAGTTCCCTAAAAACTTGGGATTGCTTTAAAACATTGCTTTATAAATATAGAAATACTATGCAAGGGGGTAAATCTGTATGTATGCCACATCATGTCTAATTTTTTTAAAAAAAAGATTTATTAATCACTGGAGTAATGATTTAAATGTACACAAACCAGTTGATGTTCAAGAATCTGACATCTTCATTTGCAATTGCTTGGCCGCTACATTATAAATATACCATAGTACAGCAGATGGCAGAGTGTGTGTATCTGTGTAGTGGCCTACTTGTAGAGCATAAGGTCTGATGCTGAAAGGGTCATAGGTTTGAAGCTGCCATCTCCAATTTAGAAGGATCACAAGCTGTAGGGCTAAGAAAGACTCCCTGCCGAAGAAGTTAGAAAATCACTGCCACTCAGACCTGACTGCACATCAAAAATTTCACCATGAAGCATGTTCAGATATTTTACCGTGGGGACCACCAGGATGCCTTTAATGCCCCAAATCTTGTAGCTCTCAAATCGAACCTGGGTATTAAATGTAGATATCGCTTGAAAGCATGCGTTACAAGGCTTCCCATGTATGGCACACATGTATGGCTTGAGGGGGAAAATAGGCCTCAGAAACAAAGCTCCATCAAGAAACAAATTTTCATTGAACTTGTCATGTGTCTTGAAGTAGTTTCTGACTTACGGTGACCCTATCACAGGGTTTTCTTGGCACGATTTGTTCCAAGGGGGTTTGCCTTTTTGAAGCTGAAAGAATGTAACTTGCTGAAAGTCATCAAGCAGATTGCTGTGATGGAGCAAGATTCGAACCCAGGTCTCAAGTCTTAGTCCAGCACCCAAAGCATGATGGCAAGCTGGCTCTCACCACCATAAACTGCAGGGCCTTCTTAGTTTAAGGCAGGAACGTCCATCAGTTTATAACTCTTACAGATTAGAAGAATTCAATGGAGGATGTGCACTGATTTGACAAAATGAATAGTAAATCTCAAATTGCCAGAGAGATACTGTATGCATAGACTCAAAAGCTGAACATGACAGTGACTGTGCACATGCTCCATTCAACGCACATTAGCTCCAAAATAAGACTGCCTCATATCAAAGATTTCTGATTAAAATCTAATATAATTACATACCATACTGGTAATGCTTCAAAACTTTTGTAGGAATTTCTGGAGTAGTTACACAAAGGCAGATAGAACTGGTAAGGAAAAAGGGGAAACGTATGCTAATGACACATTTTGTAAGTACAGAGCGCTCGCGTCATACGTGGGCGTGCTTTACGCAGCTTTCAGTATATGCTGAAAACTGTGCGGGGAGAAAGGAGCGGTGCGTCCCATAGGGACAAATGGGGCGTGTGCCCATGGAGTGACAAGCCCCATTCATTTAAATGGGGCTTGAGCACACGCATAATTTGCTTTACGCGGGGGAGTCCAGAACGGATCCCCGCATAAAGCAAGGGCACACTGTATTACCTTTGCAACGGTATTTTGTTCTGTCAAAAACCGACTGAAGGTGGAAATTTGAGCTCATTCGGTGGTTTCAATTAGTAATCCAAACTCCATCTGTTGCCACACAAATAATGCCTCAGAGAACTCTCCAAAACATAAATCTAAGGAGATTAAACAACAAAAGCAATAAAAGGGCTTAACAAAACCTGTTCTCTTATATTACTGGCAATTCTCTTAACAGTCAAAATTTACTATGTTAATTTGGTAACGATCATGTAAACCTTCGGGGTCTAGTTCAATTCAAATACAAGGAGGCATTTTGGAAAGCCATGTTGTGTAGAAAGGCCAAAACAATTTTTCACACAAGGACAAACAGACAAGTGCGTGACCTATGTGTGTAGTTTTTCTCTCGAAATGTTCCTAACACATGTTCTAACCAAAATAGTACTATGTGTTTTAACCACAATAGTACTGTATTTCCAACAGCATAGAAAGCATCCAGTGGAGGCAAACTTGTTCAGTTAAAAGTCAGTTTTAGTAGATACATTCCTAAGTATTTATCAATGACAATTCAGAACTTGATAAGCATCCTTATGCTGGAGCAGAGCCTAATCCTCCTCAAGTGATGAAGTCACAATTCTAGATGAATTTGCTGGAGAGTATGTTTCACCAAATGCAATGTCATGGTTAGGAATATGCTACATTGAAAGACAGTATGAGTACATCGAGGTGGTTGGGGCCTGGGATCAGAATCCTATACTTACTTGGGAATAAACCAATGTTAGGCCTAAGAGTAGGCTGTTAAGAGTCATGGGGCTAATTACTTCCTAAATTATAGTGAAAATAAAATTAGAACTAGTCACCAGAAAGTATCCTTTCTCCTACAGCAGCTTGAATCCCAACTGATATTTCCAACGGCAAATCACATTATTCGAAAGGCTACCATAAAGAGTCATGACTAAAATTTCAATCCATTGTGATCAACTGCAAGTGTGTCTGTTCATATTAGTAAGCCATCTTTGTGCAATCTGTCCTTTGCTGCTGCCAAAATACGACAGAGCAGAGAGACGAAGAGTTAAAAACAGAAGCTTATTTTCCGCACGGTCTTTGTGGGAAGAGAATTTCATTGAACACAATTCAGAGGTAACTTTTTTTCCTCTCAACTGTAGGCATGTGGCACTTAAGACAATCATCTTTGCACAGAAAGCTTTTTAACAGTCATGCGAGGGCACAGTCATTATCTTGAACAAGGCAAATTTTTCACCACAGAGCAGTGGGGAAAGTAAAGGAGGCACTGCACTGGCACAAAACACCTAGTAAACTCCACTTTAGAAACAAATACTTGAAGAGTTATCATTTTAAAAAATTCTGATAAGTACGATTTAGCAATAGCTTTGTTTGGTGGCCCTCTCTGTACAATCAACAACCCTTGATCTGGTTTCTCTTCAGATCGTACAAATCTTTCGCCTTTTATCAACCCTTATTTCATTACTCAGATATTCACCTAAAAGCATTTCAGTGCCACAGATGTAAAGGATCTGAAAGCACATCACCACCGCCAGGGTCCAAGAAACATTCTTGAACTGCTGGCATGCTATGGAAACAAATGCAAATTCTAACCTTCTGCTTTAAAGATGAGGTCTTGCTTTGTCAGAACCTTCTATATAATGCAAAGATTACGAAAATCCTACAAGTGTTTCGTTGATATCCAGTAGCTAGACACAGTAGTTTACAATATTCACACGAGTTACTTCTGCTTATTAAAGCACACCATATGAATCCATTTTTACAAAAGAAAAGGATCAAATTGGAGATTTTGTTCTTATTATAATTATATGTTGTCACTCTGTAAGCTACTGAGCTACTACCATATTCTGTGTCCATAAGTTGCAGTCCTCAGTAAGCTGGATATACATGCTTAGGACTGCACTCTGTTATTTTGCCAATATAATGGTAGGAAATTTGGGAGTACCATTATTTAAAATTGCAGAAGTACCTCTTAAAGGGGAGAGAAAATGTAGCTTTCAATGATTTTGTTAAGAATGGATTTCTAGATGTCCTAATAAATGTTCTCCATTTGTTCCAAAGAATAAAGAAAGTGCATAAACAAGGTTTATGCTGTCAATCTATCCACCTGCATTGTGTGAGTAAAACCACTGCAGGCTTCAAGAAGTGCAAAAGAAGGGAGGATGCCACTGACTTAAAGTGCCCTAAACTGTAGCTTTTTCTTTTTTTTAAAAAAATAATAATACCAATAACAAAATCTAGAAAATAAATGGTTCATGGTGTAAACAACTTGGTTAGCCACCATCTTGGTTAAAATCAAGAAACAGAATACTACATCTTTCAAATCAGAAATAGAAGCAGTTCAAACATTGTCAGCAGCAGATGCATATGGAGGGACAGTTCTGCAAAAAAGGTCAGTAATGGATATTACACCCAGGAAATATCGGTAACAATTTCAGGCATAAATAAAGAATCCATTGAAAGCACAGAAGCCTGGAGTGCCAGAAATGGCCCTCCCGAACGGCTTGCAGTGGTTAGTGGATAAGCTGAAACAGGCCAAAATGTCTGACCACTGATAAAGAACCAGGAATGGGACATCTATGTGGACTCCCAGCCATTTAACTCCTTTATCCTACAAAAAGAAAGAAAGAAAGAAAGAAAGAGTAGTAGTTTTAATGAACGAACAAGAGCACATTTATTAATAAAAATGTTATATAGCGATGAGTGTAACACAGTGGAAATGACACAACAAATTACAGCACTAAAACTGAAAATGGCTGCAGTAGGAAGTTTTTCATATAATGAGATTTATTTATTGAATTCCATTCTATATTGTAAGATCTCAGGGTAACAAAGAACCATACACTACTAATCCTTCACTGTATCCAGACAGCAATTCAGGACTTCGACAGCCTCCTTGGCATCTATTGTAAGACAGAGAGAGAGATGGCTGTCATCAGCTTACTAATGGCAACCAACTCCAAGTAGCTTCATGTAGATGTTAACTAACACAGGAGAGAGGAGTCAGCCCTACAGAACCTCACAGACTAATGTCAAAAAAATATTTATTATCATCACAACCCAACTGGCCAGCCCTCTTAGGCTAGGATGGACATATACATGAATAGTTGGCCTTACTTCACATCTGATTTAATTAAAAATGTGCTTACCTTAAATTAAAAGAAAGAACAAAATCTAGTTAATTCAGTACTTAAATTATCAATTCAAAGAAATGTCAAACATTGCCTTATTCTTTTTTCTTTTCAATACAGACAGGAAGGTTTAACGTACTCACAAGCCGTTTAGCATCTGTATCCTGGCTGGAATCTGGCAGTTTCCTCAAAAATAAGTTCTTTCAGTTTTTCCTTCGGCAAGTCGTCTAGTTCCATCTCAAATTTGAAAGGCGCTTCTGCTACGGGCTTGAAAAAAGAAACATGAACTGATTCTCACAGTAGCCTCCAGCGAACTCAAGCAGGAAAGTTACAAACAAGTTCTGGGGAACTGTCCATTAACTTTTGGAAACAGAACCACCAAACTACCTCTTACTCTGTGCAACACAAAGACTATAAATTCCCAGTAAATACAGTTTTTCAAAGTCTGATTCTTGGCTTTACAACAATTTACTATAGAACAGCCAGAAGGTACCACTCACGTGCTAAAGTACTTGGAAGTGGACCCCAATGCGTTTGTTTTGAGCACTGAGTGTGTGTATGCCCACACACAAGTGTGTTCATGTGGAGAAGTAAAATAAACTGTGGCTTAAAGACTGTGGTCCTGGTGAACGTTTGCTTCGGAGTGGAACTCATTGGATTTGGTGGGAATCACTTCAAGTGAATGTACACTGAAAGTAGTCATGCCACTGTAATTGTACATACCTTCCCACTTTCACCTATCCACACCTTTCACAACACAGATACTGTTACGGATGAAACCACATTCATCACTCCTGATGTATGCCCATCCACCCACCACTCTTTATCCTCCCAGTGAAACTGCTTATTATAAGAGCTGGTTTTCTTTAAACTGGTTACAAAATGATGAGATACACTGAGAGAGGGACAATAGTAGAATCGTATGTCAAACTGAAGCGCTAACAGAACTGGGAGTGGGAGGAAAGGAAGATGGCAACAGTCTTTGGAATGTCTTAAACTGCTTTAGAGGATCTGGTGTCAAGAAGCCAGATAGAGCACAGCAAAATCAGTTAAAAATGAGTTTCCTGGAAGGGAAAAAAAAGATTATTGTGATCCATATTTTAATACTTTTTGCAAGTAATTATCTAATATAACATTTTGCTAGTAAGATCTGGCAGATCATATGTCCTTGAATGAACCCCCGAAATCCTCAGGAAAATTTCAGTAATTTCAAACAGCCAGAATAATAATAGTAATAATAATAGTAATAATTTCTCATACCTCATCACTTGGATCATAATACTGCTCTAGATATGGATGGGCCAAAGCTTCTTCAACTTCAATTCTTTTATGAGGGTTGAAGGTCAACATCTTATCCAATAAATCAAGAGCTATAGAGAAAATGGATTTAGCATTAGTTTGGGTTGCACCTAAGCTGTTTTTCTGTAACACTGCTCTTCCCCTTACAAGTTTCTGAATCAAACTAGGCATCATATATTTCATATGTCAGAAGTCTGACAGAAACTGGTAGGGAGGGCAGGGCTCTACCTATAGCAGAAAACCTTATTGTAAAATACAGCGGTGCATGTGGGGACAAACCAGACACTCTAACCTTCGTAAGTGTTGGCTAGGTATCACTGAGACTATGGACTGGGTTTAGCACTGAATGGACTGCCTGATCTCAAGCAAACTGGGGAACCTCCTCTTTGGATTTTTCCTGATATTCTTTCTAGTCCAAGAATAAAAATCATGCTGCTCTTCAGGCCATGAATTAGCCCTAGCCAGTATAGCTAGTGTTTATGAATACTGGTCCTCACATCTGTATGACACCCATACTGCCCTAGTCTGTACATAAGTGCACCCCATGGGAAACTTTCCTCCTTCAACACCATATATTACAAACAGGTTGAGAAGAAAAGCTCCTTGAATCCATCCTCATGAGAAAACATGTGAGATGCATAGAACATATATGTGTTTGGATCCTATTTCCATGACTAGTTAATGTGCAGTCAAGTCAAACTGACCTCTCCAGAAAAGAGCTGGAAAAATTAAGATCAGCGTGAGTCAGGTCCATGGCCTCATCCTTTCCAGGTCACCGCCTTGGGCTTAGTGTTGAACACTTTTTTCATAAATTAGTTCATGCACAATAGACAGTTTTTTAGCTGTCAATCTATATCAATAATTTTACCATAGATACCCAAAACATAGTTTCAAGTATTGAAATGGCTCACACACACCCCGCCCCCCAAAGGCATGTCTGCTAACTGAGATTAAAGTCTTCAAACATGTGAGAAAGTATGACATTAGCAATAGGTAAAAGCATGCTAGTTTTACTAAGCACAGCCAATGGTCAGGGCCTATGGGAGTTGCTGTCCATAATATCTCACAGGCTACAGATCACCTACAACTGGCTAGTTTATAAAGCTCCGCTTTGTGACGTGAGGGTTAATGGAGAGACAGCACATCCACAAGATTCCAGCCTCTTAGTATTTTTTTTATCATTAATGCTACATCACTATATTCCTTTACATTTATATCCCATCTCTTTAACTACCTTTGGGGTCAGCATTTGGAAACAGTCTATTCCATGGCACTTTGTTTTTGTATGGTAGAGAAAGCAAGTAGTTTCTGGCTTTCAAATTGATTATACAGTTCAAGTCTTCTTGAGAAGGAGACCCAAGTATCCCTAGAAAATATAGGGGAAAACATTATTATGAAAACAAGGCAAGTACATGCATCTGATATAAGGACAGAAAGGATTTATTAGATTTGGAAGTCTCAATGAAAGTAGCAGGTTGGCATCTCCAAAGATGTGTCGCAAGAGAATGAATTGCTTGTCTTAAGCATTCAGACCTTTGCAAGACTTACAGGGGCCCAAAACAGACAGGCCCACAGTGCCACTTTTGGGCTGATCCAGGGTCATGGCGTTCAGATGACGCATGGGCCAGATTGGGCCACAGCTGCGCCACAGCCATCTAAGGTGGCCCAAACCGAGCCGCAAAAGGAGTGGGGAGGGGAACACTCCTTTCTGGTGGTCCACCGCAGACTGTGGCCAACCTTAGAACTGCGACATCTGGTCACCATAGTCCTGTGTCACTCATGATGTTCACAAGCTAGAGGCCTTTCAGTAAAATAATACTTTCCTCAAAGGTACAGAAGTCTCAGCTACTGACCAAATTAAACATACTTCTGTTGTGCTTACAAAATGTAAGTTGATGAAGAAATAGAATGGGGCACAAGAAGGCAGCAGTTGCATAAAAGATAACATTCTGACAACTAACACATACCCCAGTATCAGCTTTATACCAACTATATTATTCAGGAATCTTTTCTCTTACTTTAATGATCACTTAAACACTAGTCTAAAAGCATGGATGAAGACTCATTTGAAAAATACACACACACACACATATATGCACATGCTGTTGATGGCAGTGGGAAGGAAGTTTGCCATTTCAGGACTATCCTTAAGGAGTTTTCTAAAGATTTCTCCACTAAAATATGAAATGGCTGTTTACCATGGACCTATCATATTCTGAAATGAGGAACATCTCTTAAACAGCCCAAATTAATGTGCACGTAAGCCTTATTTAATACCATTTTAACATTACTTTTCAGGTGCCAAATCCTAGCATTTTGCATACTGACTTGAGAATACATCAATTAATAGTGTAATATATGTATGCATGTCTGAGTAAACATATGTGTAACAGGGATCTGAGAGTGGCAAGACACAGTAATGGTTTTATAACTGATATTCCCATGACATGGGACAAGGTACACTGGTACCCCGGGATACGAAAGGACCGGGTTACGAAATATTCGGGATACGAAATTCGCCGCTTGGAAAAAATTTCGGGTTACGAAAGATTTTTCGGGTTACGAAATTCTTTTCGGCGCGAAATTCAAATGATGCAAAGTGCATCTACTGCTTTCCAGATTTCCAGGGCTAACGGTAGCTTAGCTGTGGCGCGAATTTTGAATTTCGTTAGCAGCAGTGATGGCTTGCGAAATCAAGCCGATCATTGCATTGGCACGAAATTGGGGGGGGTGGCTTGCCTTGAGAAATAAAACCGGCTCCATTGATCTGCCCCCCCTTGTCTGGCCCTGGACTTCTGAGAGAAAGACTCATTGGAGCTCACTCTGGTTGCGGTTCAGACTTTCCTGGTTCTGCCTGGGACTTTTGGCATTTTTCTGGCTTCTGCCATACATTTCTTCGTGATCAAACCGGCATTCAATATTCTCTAACGGTAGGTGAATGGATTTTACCTTCTTCTTGGTGGTTGGGGTGGGCTGAGACAGTGTGACCATGCTTTGCTGGGGGTGCTGGGTTGCTGTTTATTTTTTTTTATTTTTTTTTTTATTTTTTTTTTATTTTATTTTTTTATTTGTAATTTTTTGGTTTTTCAAAGTTGTGATTATGGGTTTGCTACTGGCATGTTCTGATTGGGGATGATGGCTTTGGGTTGCAGGGAGGTTTTTTTTGGGTTTTGGCGTTTGGATACATGCTCTGAATTAGGATGAGGGTCTGGAGGTCCAGGGATGCCTTTTGGGGGGTTTCTCCCTGTTTGGGTTAACATGCCTGACTTGGGCATGAGGGCTTTGGTGTGCAGGGAGGATTTTTTGGGTTTTGGGCTGTGTGAATAACATGCTCTGATTAGTGGATGATGGGCTGGAGTCCAGGATGCCTTTTTTGGGGGTTCTCCTGTTTGGGTAACATGCTCTGACTTGGGCATGATGGCTTTGGTGTGCAGGGGGATTTTTTTGGTTTTTGGGCTGTTTGGAGAACATCGCTGATGATGGTTGGGTCTGGGGTCCAGGATGCCTTTTTTTGGGGGTTCCCTTTGGGGGTCCATGCTCTGACTTGGGCATGATGGCTTGGTGTGCAGGGAGGATGTTTTGGGGTTTTGGTTGCTTTTGGATAACATGCTCTGATTAGTTGGATGATGGGTCCTGGAGCCAGGATGCCTTTTTTGGGGGTTCTCCTGTTTGGGTAACATGCTCGGACTGGGCATGATGGCTTGGTGTGCAGGGAGGATTTTTTTGGGTTTTGGCTGTTTGGATAACATGCTTGATTAGTGGATGAGGTCTGGAGTCCAGGGAGCTTTTTTGGGGGTTCTCCTGTTTGGGTAACAGTATCTGACTGGGCATGATGGCTTTGGTGTGCAGGGAGGTTTTTTTGGTTTTTGGGCTGTTTGGATAACATGCTCTGATTAGTGGATGATGGTCTGGAGCCCAGGGATGCCTTTTGGGGGTTTCTCCTGTTTGGTAACATACATGCTCTGACTTGGGCATGAAGGCTTGGTGTGCAGGGAGGATTTTTGTGGGTTTTTGGCTGTTTGGATAACTATCTCTGAGTTGTGGAGATATGGGTCTGGAGTCCAGGGATGCTTTGGGGTTTTTCCTGTTTGGGTAACATGCTCGGACTTGGGCATGATAGGCTTTGGTGTGCAGGGAGGATTTTTTTGGGTTTTTTGGCTGTTTTGGATAACATGCTCTGATTAGTGGATGATGTGGGTCTGGAGTCCAGGGATGCCTTTTGGGGTTTTCTCCTGTTTGGGTAACATGCTCTGACTTGGGCATGAGGTTTGGTGTGCAGGGAGATTTTTTGGGTTTTGTTTTTGGCTGTTTGAGTAACATGCTTCGATTAGTGGATGATGGGTCTGGAGTCCAGGGATGCCTTTTGGGGGGTTTCTCCTGTTTGGGTACATGCTCTGACTTGGGCATTGGGCTTTGGTGTGCAGGGAGGATTTTGTTGGTTTTTGGGCTGTTTGGATAACATGCTCTGATTATGGTGATGGGTCTGGAGTCCAGGGAGGCCTTTTTGGGGGTTCCCTGTTGGGTAACGCCTGATTGGGCAGGATGGCTTTGTTGGGCAGGGAGGATTTTTTGGGTTTTTGGCTGTTTGGATAACATGCTCTGATTAGTGGATGATGGTCGCGGAGTCCAGGGATCCTTTTTTTGGGGGTTCTCCTGTTTGGTAACATGCTCTCTTGGGCATGAGGCTTTGGTGTGCAGGAGGATTTTTTTTGGGTTTTTGGGGCTTTTGGATAACATGCTCTGATTAGTGGAGATGGGTCTTGGTCCAGGGATGCCTTTTTTGGGGTTCTCCTGTTTGTGGGTAACATGCGCTGACTTGGCAGCATGGCTTTGGTGTGCAGGGAGGATTTTTTTGTTTTTTGTGTGGTTGGTTAACATGCTCTGATAGTGGATGATGGGTCGGAGTACGGGGATGCCTTTTTTGGGGGTTCTCCTGTTGGGGGGGGGGGTAACAGGCTCTGACTTGGGCATTATGGCTTTGTGTGCAGGGGAGGATTTTTTTGGTTTGTGGCTGTTTTGATCACACTGCTCTGATTAGTGCTGATGGGTCGGGATCCAGGGCGCCTTTTTTTTGGGGGTTCTCCCTGTTTGGGTAACATGCTCTGACTTGGCATGATGGCTTGGTGTGCAGGAGGATTTTTTTTTTGGTTTTTGGGCTGTTTGGTAACATGCTCTGATTAGTGGATGATGGGTCCTGGGTCCAGGGATGCCTTTTTGGGTTCTCCTGTTTGGTTAACATGCTCTGACTGGGCATGATGGCTTTTGGTGTCAGGGAGGGATTTTTTTGGTTTTTGGGCTGTTTGGATAACTGCTCGATTAGTGGGATGATGGGTCGGGAGTCCAGGGATGCCTTTTGTGGGGTTTCCTGGTTGGTAACATGCGCTTACTTGGGCATGATGGCTTGGTGTGCAGGGAGGATTTTTTGGGTTTTGGGGCTGTTTGGATAACATGCCTGATGAGTGGATGATGGGTCTGGATCCAGGGATGCCTTTTTGGGGTTCCGTTTGGGTAACATGCTCTGACTTGGGCATGATGGCTTTGGTGGGCAGGGAGGATTTTTTGGTTTTGGGCGTTTGGAATACATGGCTCTGATTAGTGGAGATGGGTCTGAGTCTGGGGCCAGAGAGTTGACCATGGGGGGTGGGGGTGGTTCCATGTGGGCTTTTGCTCATTGCTTTGCCTTGTCCTTTTTAGGCTGTGCTATGCTCCCAAGCCAAGCGGTGAGAAGAAGAAGAGGCTCCCTTGTCTTGGAGGACAAGAAGGACTTCATCGCCAAGCACGAGAGGGGCGTGCGCTTGGTGGACATTCCAAGGAGTATGATCCGCAACCCTCCACCATTGGCACTGTCCTCAAGCAAAGAGGCCATCAAGCGGTCGTGGCTTCCCGCGAAAGGCGTGGACGACCATCGCCAAGCAGAGGACACCGAGGGCACGAGGAGATGGAGCGCCGTGCTTCTTACTCTGGGATCAAGGAAAGGAGCGAGTCGGGGACACTTTGACCACCTCGGTCATCTGCGAGAAGCACCCCGCCATCACGAAGACTGGCAGCAAGGAGGCAGGCGAAGGAACTTCTCGCAGGAGGAATCACAGCCACCCGGGACTTCAGGCATCAGCTTGGCGTGTTCGACAGGTTCAAGAAGAGGACCGGGATCCACTCTGTCGTCCGCCACGGCGAGCGTGCCAGCGCGAAGACCACCAGGCCGCCGAAGCATTCGTCGTCGCTTTCAAGGCCATGGTGGAGGAGGAAGGCTACGTCCCGCAGCAAGTCTTCAACTGCGCGCGGCGGGCGGCCTCTTCTGGAAGAAGATGCCTCGCCGCACCTACATCAGCCAGGAGGAGAGGAGACTGCCAGGCCACAAGCCAATGAAGGACCCCGCTTCACACTTGCGTTGTGTGCCAAGGCCAGCGGGGGACTGTAAGGTCAAGCCCCGTTGGGTGTACCACTCGGAGAAATCCAAGGGCCTCAAGGCCACACAACACCCAGAAAGGACAGGTTTACCAGTGATGTGGCGCTCCAACGCCGCGCAGGGGAATGCACGCCGCTGTTTCGCGAGTGGATAAACAGCGTCTGTGCCCGCAGTGAAGCGGTACCTGGAGGAAGAGATTTGCCCTTGAAGTGCCTCCTCCTCGTGGACAATGCTCCGGCTCACCCGCATGACCTGGAGCAAGGACATCTCGCGGGAGTTTCTCCTTCGTCAAGGTCCAGTTTTTCTGCCGCCCAACAGAACCTCACTCCTGCCAACCCATGGACCACAGTGATCGCCAACTATCAGAAGGTCTACACCAAGCACCTGTTCAAGCTTTGTTGCTCGATGTGACCGAGAGCAACACAGCTGACCCTTCGTGAGTTTCTGAAAGCAGCATTTTGACATCGTGGTGTGCTTGAAGATGGTGGACTTGGCTGGCAGGCGATCACCAGCGCAACCTGAATTGCTGCATGGAGGAAGCTTGGCCTGATGCTCCTTGGAAGGGTCACAGACTGAGGGTGCTGAGCCGGTGAAGAGGAAGAGGTGGCACCGAGATCGATCCATCGCAAGGTCCCTGGGACTCGAGTGGACAATGAGGATGTGGAGGAACTGATCGAGGAGCACAACGAGGACCTGACGACAGAGACCTCAGGCCTTGCGGCGATGCAACACTCTGCCGTGGACGAGGAACGTGCTCCACTTCGACAGGGCCACAGAGAGGCTGCGGGGGCATCTTTGCCAACGTCACACATTAAAGACATTCTTAGGCAATTCCACAATGTGGCTTTCCTTTGTGGAGCAGCACCACCCTGAGCAGGTGCTGACCAGCCATGCATTGCCCTTTTTGAAATAATGTCTGCCTTAGCCATTTTAAGAACCTGCTTAAGGGCCGCAAAGGCAGACATCCTTGACCATTCTTCACTAGAAGGGAGAAACCGTCATCCAAGAAGGCAAAAGGTGATCCTTAAAAAAAAGGTGACCCTTAAAAAAAACACAAAATTTTTTTTTAATTGGTTAATTTTTTTAAATTGTTGCATTGCTGATTGGTTAATTTTTTGAATTGGTTAAATGGCAAGTGTGTTAAATTGCTTGAATTGGCTGAAGTGGTTAAATTGTGAACTGGTTTAAAAATTTGGCTTTTTGGGCTGCCCTCTCCTCCTCCTGCTCCTCCTCCTCTGCCCACTCCGAGATGCCAGGACCAAGCAAAGTAAAAAACCTTTTTTCTTTATCTTTAGAATGCGCCTGAACATGTGGGTTGCATGTTCAGATTTTGGGTGTTCTGGCCTTTGGTTTTAGTTCTGGGGTGGTACAGTATGTCATGTTGTGATGATTATGAGAGTGTGGTGTGTGGTTAGTGAGTTTTTGCAAGTGTGGCCTTGATTGATGTGCCCATAGAGGTGACATAGGTTTCTTTTTTTAATTTGTGGTCTTTGGTCATGGCTGTGATGATTGAGAGCAACTCCTCCTCCCCTCTCCTTTCCTGCCTCAACTCTGTATGCCAAGACCAGCAACACTTTTTTTCTTCTCTTTAAAATGGGCTTACCATGGTTTTCATGTTCAGATTTGGGTTTTCTGGCCTGTGGGTTTGAGTTCTGGGGTGGTATGGTCATTGTTGTGTTGATTTGAGAGTTGTGGTGTGTGGGTTGTGAGTTTTGCAAGTGTGGCCTTGATTTGATGTGGCCATAGAGTGTGCCCATGGGGTTGGTTTTTTAATTTGGGGTTCCTTGGTGATGGTAGTGATGATTTGAGAGTGTTTGGGATGTGGGGTTTGCCTTTTGCAAGTCTGGGCCTGGATTGATGTGGGCATAGAGTGTGGCCCATGGGGTTGTTTTTTTAAATTTGGGTGCTTTGGTGATGGGAGTGATGATTTGAGAGTGTGGGATGTGGGGTTTGCCTTTTGCAAGTCTGGGCTGATTTGATGTGGGCCATAAGTGTGCCCATGGGTTGGTTTTTTAAATTTGGGGTTCCTTTGGGGATGGAGTGATGATTTGAGAGTGTGAGATTGGGGGTTTTGCCTTTTGCAAGTCTGGCCTGGCTTGATGTGGCCAAGAGTGTGCCCATGGGTTGGTTTTTTAAATTTGGGTTGCTTTGGTGATGGAGTGATGATTTGGAGAGGTGAGATGTGGGTTTGCCTTTTGCAATCTGGCCTGGCTTTGATGTGGGCCATAGATGTGCCCATGGGTTTTTGTTTTAATTTGGGGTTCCTTGGTGATGGGGTGATGATTTGAGAGTGTGAGATGTGGGGTTTGCCTTTTGCAAGTCTGGGCTGGTTTGATGTGGGCCATAGAGTGGGCCCATGGGGTTGGTTTTTTAAATTTGGGGTTCCTTGGATGGAGTGATGATTTTGAGAGTGTGAGATGTGGGGTTTGCCTTTTGCAATCTGGCCTGGCTTTGATGTGGGCCATAGAGTGTGCCCATGGGTTGGTTTTTTAAATTTGGGGTCCTTGGTGATGGGAGTGATGATTTGAGAGTGGGATGTGGGGTTTGCCTTTTGCAAGTCTGGCCTGCTTTGATGTGGGCCAGAGAGTGTGCCCATGGGGTTGGTTTTTTAATTTGGGGTGCTTTGGTGAGGGATGATGATTTGAGAGTGTGGGATTGGGGTTTGCCTTTTGCAAGTCTGGCCTGGCTTGATGTGGGCCATAGAGTGGCCCATGGGTTGGTTTTTTTAAATTTGGGGTGCTTTGGTGATGGGAGTGATGATTTGAAGTGGATGTGGGGTTTGCCTTTTGCAAGTCTGGCCTGGCTTTGATGTGGCCATAGAGTGTGCCCATGGGGTTGGTTTTTTAAATTTGGGGCTTGGGTGATGGGTGATGAGATTTGAGAGTGTGAGTTGTGGGTTTGCCTTTTGCAGTCTGGCCTGCTTTGATGTGGGCCATAGAGTGGGCCCATGGGGTTGGTTTTTTTAATTTGGGGTGCTTTGGTGATGGGAGTGATGATTTGAGAGTGTGGGATGGGGGTTTGCCTTTTGCAAGTCTGGCCTGGCTTTGATGGGGGCCATAGATGTGCCCATGGGGTTGGTTTTTTAAATTTGGGGTGCTTGGTGAGGGAGTGATGATTTGAGAGTGTGGGAGTGGGGTTTGCCTTTTGCAAGTCTGGCCTGGCTTTGATGTGGGCCAAAGTGGGCCCATGGGGTTTTTTTTAATTTGGGGTTCCTTGGTGAGGGGAGTGATATTGAGAGTGTGAGATGTGGGTTTGCCTTTTGCAAGTCTGGCCTGGCTTTGAATGTGGGCCATAGAGTGTGCCCATGGGGTTGTTTTTTTAAATTTGGGGTTCCTTGGTGATGGGAGTGATGATTGAGAGTGTGAGATGTGGGGTTTGCCTTTTGCAAGTCTGGCTGGATTTGATGTGGGCCATAGAGTGTGCACATGGGGTGGGTTTTTTAAATTTGGGGTGCTTTGGTGATGGGAGTGATGATTGAGAGTGTGGGATGTGGGGTTTGCCTTTTGCAAGTCTGGCCTGGCTGATGTGGCCATAGAGTGTGCCATGGGGTTGGTTTTTAAATTGGGTTCCTTGGGGATGGGAGTGATGATTTGAGAGTGTGAGATGTGGGGTTGCCTTTTGCAAGTCTGGCCTGGCTTTGATGTGGGCCATAGAGTGTGCCCATGGGTTGGTTTTTTAAATTTGGGGTGCTTGGTGATGGGAGTGATGATTGAGAGTGTGAGATTGGGGTTTGCCTTTTGCAAGTCTGCCTGGCTTTGATGTGGGCCATAGAGTGTGCCAGGGGTTGGTTTTTAAATTTGGGGTTCCTTGGGTGGGAGTGATGATGTGAGAGTGGGAGATGTGGGGTTTGCCTTTTGCAAGTCTGGCCTGGCTTGATGTGGGCCATAGAGTGGTGCCCATGGGGTTGGTTTTTTAAATTTGGGTTGCGTGGGGATGGGAGTGAGGATTTGAGAGTGTGAGATGTGGGGTTTGCCTTTTGCAAGTCTGGCCTGGCTTTGATGTGGGCCATAGAGTGTGCCCATGGGTTGGTTTTTTAAATTTGGGTTCCTTGGTGATGGAGTGATGATTTGAGAGTGTGGATGTGGGGTTTGCCTTTTGCAAGTCTGGCCTGGCTTTGATGTGGCCCATGAGTGTGCCCTGGGGTTGGTTTTTTATTTGGGGTCCCTTGGTGATGGGGTGATGATTTGAGAGTGTGAGATGTGGGTTTGCCTTTTTGCAGTCTGGCCTGCTTTGATGTGGGCCATAGAGTGTGCCCATGGTGGTTTTTTTTAATTGGGGGTTCCTTGGTGATGGGATGATGATTTGGAGATGTGAGATGTGGGGTTGGCCTTTGCAAGTCTGGCCTGGCTTTGATGTGGGCCATAGAGTGTGCCCATGGGGTTGGTTTTTAAATTTTGGGGTTCCTTGGTGATGGAGTGATGATTGAGAGTGTGAATGTGGGGTGGCCTTTTGCAAGTCTGGCCCTGGCTTTGATGTGGGCCATAGAGTGTTGCCCAGGGGTTGGTTTTAAATTTGGGGTTCCTTGGTGATGGGAGTGATGATTTGAGAGTGTGAGATGTGGGGTTTGCCTTTGCAAGTCTGGGCTGGTTTGATGTGGGCCATAGAGTGTGCCCATGGGGTTGGTTTTTTAATTGGGGTGCTTGGGTGATGGGAGTGATGATTTGAGAGTGGGGATGTGGGGTTTGCCTTTTGCAAGTCTGGCCTGGCTTTGATTGGGCCATAGAGTGTGCCCATGGGGTTTGTTTTTTAAATTTGGGGCTTTGGTGATGAGTGAGTGAGTTGAGAGTGTGAGATGTGGGGTTTGCCTTTTGCAAGTCTGGCCTGGATTTGATGGGGCCATAGAGTGTGCCCATGGGTTGGTTTTTTAAATTGGGGTGTTTTGGTGATGGGAGTGATGATTTGAGAGTGTGGGATGTGGTTGCCTTTTGCAAGTCTGGCCTGGCTTTGAGGGCCATAGAGTTGCCCATGGGGTTGGTTTTTTTTAGATTTGGGGTGCTTTGGTGATGGGAGGATGATTTGAGAGTGTGAGATGTGGGGTTTGCCTTTTGCAAGTCTGGCCTGGCTTTGATGGTGGGCCATAGAGTGTGTGCCCATGGGGTTGGTTTTTTTAAATTTGGGGTGCTTTGGTGATGGGAGTGATGATTGAGAGTGGGAGATGTGGGGTTTGCCTTTTGCAAGTCTGGCCTGGCTTTGATGTGGGCCATAGAGTGTGCCCATGGGGTTGGTTGGTTTTTAATTTTGGGGTTCCTTGGTGATGGGAGTGATGATTTGAGGAGTGTGAGATGTGGTTTGCCTTTTGCAAGTCGGCCTGGCTTGATGTGGGCCAGAGGGGTGCCCATGGGTTGGTTTTTTTTGGGGTGCTTTGGTGTGGAGTGTGTTTGGGTAGTGGGTGTGGGTTTGCCTTTTGCAGTCTGGCCTGGCTTTGTGTGGGCCCATGGTGGTGCCCATGGGGTTGGTTTTTTAAATTGGGTTCCTTGTGATGGGAGTGATGATTTGGTGTGGGTGTGGGGTTTTGCCTTTTGCAAGTCTGGCCTGGCTTTGTGTGGCCATAGAGTGTGCCCCTGGGGTGTGGTTTTTTTTGGGGTTCCTTGGTGATGGGTGATGTTTGGCGAGTGTGAGATGTGGGCTTGCCTTTGCAAGTCTGGCCGTGGCTTTTGATGTGGGCCTAGAGTGTGCCCATGGGGTTGGTTTTTTTAATTTGGTGCTTTGGTGTGGGGTGTGTTTGGAGTGTGGGATGTGGGTTTGCTTTTGCAGTCTGGCCTGGCTTTGATGTGGGCATAGAGTGTGCCCATGGGGTTGGTTTTTTAAATTTGGGGTGCTTTGTGATGGGAGTGATGATTTGAGAGTGTGAGAGGTGGGGTTTGCCTTTTGCAAGTCTGGCCTGGATTTGATGTGGGCCATAGAGTGTGCCCATGGGGTTGGTTTTTTAAATTTGTGGTGCTTTGGGGATGGGAGTGATGATTTAGAGTAGTTATGTGGGGTTTTGCCTTTTGCAAGTCTGGCCTGGCTTTGATGTGGGCCATAGAGTGTGCCCATGGGGTTTTTGGTTTTTAAATTTGGGGTTCCTTGGTGAGGGTAGTGATGATTTTGAGAGTGTGAGATGTGGGGTGTTGCCTTTTGCAAGTCTGGCCGGGCTTGTGATGTGGGCCATAGAGTGGCCCATGGGGTTGGTTTTTAAATTTGGGGTGCTTGGTGATGGAGGATGATTTGAGAGTGTGAGATTGGGTTTGCCTTGCAAGTCTGCCTGGCTTGATGTGGGCCATAGATGTGCCCTGGGTTGGTTTAAATTTTGTGGGTTCCTTGGTGTGGGTGATTTTGAGGTGTGGATGGGGGTTTGCCTTTTGCAGTCGGCCTGGCTTTGTGTGGGCCTGCAGTGGTGCCCTGGGGTTGGTTTTTTATTTGGGGTTCCTTGGTGAGGAGTGTGATGGGGTGTGAGTGTGGGTTGGCCTTTTGCGTCTGGCCTGGCTTTGATGTGGGCCTGAGTGTGCCCGGGGGTTGGTTTTTTAATTGGGTCCGTGGTGGGTGTGGTGGGTGTGAGATGTGGGGTTGGCCTTTGCGTCTGCCGGCTTGATGTGGGCCGGTGGCCCATGGGGTTTTTTTTAAATTTGGGGTTCCTTGGTGTGGGAGTGATGTTTGAGTGTGAGATGTGGGGTTTGCCTGCAAGTCTGGCCTGGCTTTGATGTGGGCATAAGTGTGCAGGGGTTGGTTTTTTATTTGGGGTCTTTGGTGATGGGTAGAATTTGGGTGTGAGTTGGGGTTTGCCTTTTGCAAGTCTGGCCTGGCTTTGATGTGGGCCATAGAGTGTGCCCATGGGGTTGGTTTTTAAATTGGGGTTCCTTGGTGATGGGAGTGATGATTTGAGAGGTGAGATAGGGGGTTTGCCTTTTGCAAGTCTGGCCTGGCTTGAGTGGGCCATAGAGGTCCCATGGGGTTGGTTTTTTAAATTTGGGGTGCTTGGGGATGGAGAGGATGATTTGAGAGGTGAGATGTGGGGTTTGCCTTTTGCAAGTCGGGCCTGGATTGTGAGTGGGCCATAGAGTGGTGCCATGGGGTTGGTTTTTTAAATTTGGGGTGCTTGGTGAGGGAGTGATGATGAGGGGGGATGTGGGGTTGCCTTTTGCAAGTCTGGCCTGGCTTTGATGTGGGCCATAGAGTGGGCCCATGGGGTTGTTTTTAAATTTGGGGTTCTTGGTGATGGAGAGTGATGATTGAGAGTGTGAGATGTGGGGTTTGCCTTTGCAGTCTGGCCTGGCTTTGATGTGGCCATAGAGTGTGCCCATGGGGTTGGTTTTTTAAATTTGGGGTGTTTGGTGATGGGAGTGATATTTGAGATTGTGAGATGTGGGGTTTGCCTTTTGCAATCTGGCCTGGCTTGATGGGCCATAGAGTGTGCCCATGGGTTGGTTTTTTAAATTTGGGGTTCCTGGTGATGGGAGTGATGAATTGAGAGTGTGAGATGTGGTTTGCCTTTGCAAGTCTGGCCTGGCTTTGATTTGGCCATAGAGTGTGCCCATGGGGTTGGTTTTTTAATTTGGGGTTCCTTGGTGATGGGAGTGATGATTTGAGAGTGTAGATGTGGGGTTTGCCTTTTGCAAGTCTGGCCTGCTTTGATGTGGGCCATAGGTGTGCCCATGGGGTTGGTTTTTTTAAATTGGGGTTCCTTGGTGATGGGAGTGATGTTTTGAGAGTGTGAGATGTGGGGTGTCCTTTTGCAAGTCTGGCCTGGTTTTGATGTGGCCCATAGAGTGTGCCCATGGGTGGTTTTTTAAATTTGGGGTTCCTTGGTGATGGGAGTGATGATTTGAGAGTGTGGAGATGTGGGGTTTGCCTTTTGCAGTCTGGCCTGGCTTTGATGTGGGCCATGAGTGTGGCCCATGGGGTTGGTTTTTTAATTTGGGTTCCTTGGTATGGGGGTGATGTTTGGGTGGGTGGTGTGGGGTTTGCCTTTTGCGTCTGGCCTGGATTTGATTGGGCCATAGAGTGTGCCCTTGGGTTGGTTTTTAAATTTGGGGTGCTTTGGTGATGGGAGTGATGATTGGAGAGTGTGAGATGTGGGGTTGCCTTTTGCAAGTCGGCCTGGCTTTGATGTGGGCCATAGAGGTGTGCCCATGGGGTTGGTTTTTTAAATTTGGGGGCTTTGGTGATGGGAGTGATTTGAGAGTGTGAGTGTGGGGTTTGCCTTTGCAAGTCTGGCCTGGCGTTGGATTGTGGCCATAGAGTGTGCCCATGGGGTTGGTTTTTTAAATTTGGGGTGCTTTGGTGATGGATTGATGATTTGAGAGTGGGAGATGTGGGTTGCCTTTTGCAAGTCTGGCCTGGCTTGGCTTGATGTGGGCCATAGAGTGTGCCCAGGGGGTTGGTTTTTAAATTGGGGGTGCTTTTGTTGATGGGAGTGATGATTTGAGAGTGTGAGATGTGGGGTTTGCCTTTGCAAGTCGGCCTGGATTTGATGTGGGGCCATAGGTGTGCCCATGGGTTTGGTTTTTTTAAATTTGGGTTCCTGGTGATGGGAGTGATGATTTGAGAGTGTGAGATGTGGGGTGCCTTTTCAAGTCTGGCTCTGGCTTTGATGTGGGCCATAGAGTGTGCCCATGGTTGGTTTTTATTTAATTTGGGGGTGCTTTGGTGATGGGGTGATATTGAGAGTGTGGATGTGGTGGGTTTGCCTTTGCAAGTCTGGCCTGGCTGTGATGTGGGCCATAGAGTGTGGCCCATGGGGTTGTTTTTAATTTGGGGTTTCTTGGTGATGGGTGATGATTGAGAGTGGTGCGATGTGGGGTTTGCCTTTTGCAGTCTGGCCTGGCTTTGATGTGGGCCATAGAGTGTGCCCATGGGGTTGGTTTTTTAAATTTGGGGTTCCTTGTTGGTGGGGTGATGATTTGAGAGTGTGGGATGTGGGGTTTTGCCTTTGCAGTCTGCCTGGCTTTGATGTGGGCCATAGAGTGCCCAGGGTTTGTTTTTTCTTTGGGGTTCCTTGGTGAGGGGGACGTGATTTGACGCGTGTGGGTGTGGGGTTATGCCTTTTGCAAGTCTGGCCTGGCTTTTGATGTGGGCCATAGAGTGTGCCCATGGGGGTGTTTTTAAATTTGGGGTCCTTGGGATGGGAGTGATGATTTGAGCGTGTGAGATGTGGGGTTTGTGCCTTTTGCAAGTCTGGGCTGGGATTGATGTGGCCATAGAGTGGTGCCCATGGGTGGTTTTTTTAATTGGGGTGCTTTGTGATGGGAGTGATGTTTGAGAGTGTGAGATGTGGGTTTGCCTTTTGCAAGTCTGGCCTGGCTTTGATGTGGGCCATAGAGTTGTGCCCATGGGGGGTTTTTTAAATTGGGGGGTGCTTGGGGATGGGAGTGATGATTGAGAGTGTGAGATGTGGGGTTTTCCTTTTGCAAGTCTGGCCTGGCTTTGGATGGTGGGCCATAGAGTGTGCCCTGGGGTTGGTTTTTTATTTGGGGTGCTTTGGTGATGGGAGTGATGATTTGAGAGTGTGAGATTGGGGTTGCCTTTTGCAAGTCTGGCCTGGCTTTGATGTGGGCCATAGAGTGTGCCCATGGGGGTTTTTTTAAATTTGGGTTCCTTGGTGATGGGAGTGATGATTTGATGTGGGCCATAGAGGTGACTGGTCATGGGGTGATGATTTGAGAGCTCATCCCCGGCCTGACTCTGAGATGCCAGGACCAGATGCCAAGACACAAAGGTAAGAAAAAAACTTTTTTTCTTTATCCTTTAGAAACTTAGAATGGACCTGCCAGTCATTGTTAACAATTAGTGCCTGAGGCACTTTGTATTACATTGGTATGGGGGTACTTAGCTTAAAAGGCTCTATTGTGCCTTTGTTTTGACTGCAGGTTCAGTCTGAGGTCTTGGAACGCATTAGTTATTTTCAGGGAAAAGCGTTCGGTTACGAAATTTTTCGGCTTACGAAAGAAATAAGGGCGAACAAGTAATTTCGTAACCCGGGGTACCAGTGTATTTTCTTCTGAAGGCTGGGAAATATTTTCACTCTCTTTTGATTTCAATAAGTGAGCTTAAACTACAGCAAAATTCTCTCTTGCCAAAATCAATCAAGTATAAATAACAGCTGTAGCTACTTATGCAAAATAATTTGGGAACTATTACTACTTGACACACAGCTATTTGGTATTTAAAATCTTCCAAAAGACCACATTTTAATCAAATTATGAAAATGAAGTTAACTATTCCTTGCTTCTTGCAACAAAATGTTCTGTTGGACCGTTCCCATAAGAATAAAACGGGTGCAATACTGCCTACAAAGTAGGAATACCGAAAATGATGAATTTAAAATAAAAATATGAATATGCAGCTGGTACCATCAAGTTAAACTGTATACTAAGAAGAAGAAGAAAAACCAGAATGGCAGTCTTTGACTATTTATTTAATACAAACCTTACCAAGGATATGGTTTAGCTGATCAAGATAGTGTTTTCCTGGAAAGATGGGTCTGTTTGATAGCATCTCTGCCAAAATGCAGCCTACAGACCAGATATCAATTGATTTAGTATAACCCTGCAATAAGAAAGCGGGGAGGGGATGTGCGTGTCAGTTCTTGATAGCATTTACTGTATTTTTATACACTCTACAGTTTAAGAGTGCTAAGGTATGGTAATTCTGTATTTCAGGACTCCCCCTCTAGCATTGGAGATGAATCAGAACTTTACATAACTGTTCTTGAACAATGAAGCAAGCACTGTGCATTATTACAGAAGTGGAAGAGAAGCAAAACAGAACACATATTACAGTGCAATTTATGAATGCTTACTCAGAAGACAGTCCTACTGTGTTTAGAATTCAGAGACATAGCCGTGTTAGTCTGTATGCAGTATGCAAAAGAATCTTGAAGCAGCTTTGAGGCTGTGTGAAAGAAGCTGTAGTATGAGCTTTCATAGACTTTGTAGGTATACTTCCTCAAATGCATGATGCAACTTCTTCTACACAGTTAGTCTCAAATGTGCTGCAAGACCCCTTTGCCTACTGTGTTTAGTAAGATTTACCTCAATGTGCATGGTACAGTGGCCTTTAAACCAGTGATTCTCAACCTTCCTAATGCTGCGACCCTTTAATACAGTTCCTCATGTTGTGGTGACCCCCAACCATAAAACTGTGGTGTCTCAGTTTCTAAGACCATTGGAAATATGTGTTTTCCAATGGTCTTAGGCGACCCCTGTGAAAAGGTCATTCGACCCCCGAAGGAGTCGCTTCCCACAGGTTGAGAACCGCTGCTTTAAACTGTATAATAAACAGCTTATCCAATTGTTGTCATGTTAAGCACACACAGCACACACTTTAAGCCCCCCTCCCCAAAATAGTCTGATACTCTAATAGACCATATATTGGACACAGACCAGGGATAAGCATTTAAATGACAGTAAAATTAAGCAAGCCAGATAGAACAATACACATGTCTCCATTTGTAAAGTAAGGCTAACAACGTATTTCTCATATTGTGAAAGGATTGAGTACACCTTGCAAACTCAGATGGGTTACAGAATTAAAAATATGGCAATATATTTTACATGCAGTGTGCTAAACCTATATGTCTAATATGTATTACTTTGAAGCAAAGAGATACCCCTAAACAGATGTACTCTAAATTATTTTAACACCATGTAGAGATTGCCATAAATCAACAGCTGACTTGAAAGGATGCACATACTGTTTACTAAGAGCCACCATGAAGTATGCTTTGAGTGTTGGACTAGGACACTGGGAAAGCAAGCTTCAAATCCCTGTTCAGTCATGGAAACCCACCAGCTGGCCCTGAGCAAGTACCACTCTCTCAGCCTCACAGGAAGGCAACAGCAAACCTTCTCTGAAGAAACCATGCCAAGGAAATCCCATGACAGGTTTGCCCTAGACACAAAACAACAAGTTGACTATGGCCTACAGTGCCCTTCCAACTCTGTGATTCTGTGACTAAGCAAATGATCTGAAATATGCTAGCATAACACTGAGAAAGAGTATAAATATTAAAACGTGGGTTACTAAACTTTTTGTGTAGTAACAGATGGTGGATCCCACTACTACTACTATGCATTAAATACTGCCTGTCTTTGTCTTCAAGCTATGATCCCTCTTGTGATTGTAGTCTCACCTGACTTCTGCCCAGAACTATGATGCAAATGTACACCCATTTATTAGAAGTATTTGTTCATCACTCCCCAACTCTTTAACACATGTGTTAAAAGTTTGCTCTGCTGTTCTAGCCAGCTCTTTCTTGTCTCCCACCACAGATGATTCAATGTAAGCACTGGGGGGTTTAGATACAAAAAAGAAAGCTACAAAATGAATGTAAGGCTGCAACATTTTACTTTTTAAAAAATCATACAAACCTCGACTTTATTCCAAAGCTGAAGTGGAGCAGCACAAGATATTTTCTCAGAGGTTGTGTACGCACACCCGAAGTCTCCTCTCTCACTTTTGATTCAGTGTGATGAATTAATTCAACTATGTACAGTAGTCATGCTCAAGGCCACCTATGCAACCATAGCATCCAATGTAACTGTGCTGAATGTACTGACAATATGTAAGCATGGATACGATCTTTGTTATTGGTCCAAACCACACTACAAAAATAATCTAGTTTGAGACCACTTAACTGCCTGGGCTCAGTGATAGGGAATTCTGGGAATTGTAGGTTATTATAGCACCAGAGCTCTCTGACAGAGAAGGCTACACGGCTCACAAAACGACACTTCCCAGAATTCTCTAGCATTGAGCCAGGTCAGTTAAAGCGGTCTAAAACTGGATTATTTCTGCAGTGTGTTTTGGACCACTGTCAGTGTGTTAAGCTCAGGTGCATCTGGTGTATATGCAAAATTCTGAATTGAATAATATTTTCTCAGTGTTAGTTTGTAAGGAGAGAGGGGTGGGAAGCCAAAGTATGTCAACTAAAAGGAACTGCTAAGAACAGTGTTGTATTTAATCAAAATGACATTCTACTGTAAATGAACAGTACAAAAATTTCAATTATCATGTGGAGAAGCCTTCGCTGAGCAGTATTTACCTTTGAGTTTAACATGATTTCAGGAGCTCTGTACCACCGTGTGGCTACGTACTCTGTTAGGAAACCAGTGTGATCATGATCTGGATCTGCCACACGCGCCAAGCCAAAGTCACAGATCTAACATCAAATAAAAGAGATGTTATTTAAAAAAAGTGCTTCTCTCCTGTTTTTCTATCATATTATTCTTGCTAAGCATGATCCTCACAGAATCATAAAGTGTAATGCAAACTATGCAAGTCTACATTTCAGACTAGGCTCCATGACAAGCAGGATAATTTCTAGGTCCCATTTTGAATGCTAAGGAAATTGAGATAACACATAAACCTACAAAAAGAAGTGAACACATCTGAAAATACAGAAAAGGTGAGATTTTCAACCTGTGAACCAAAATGTTTTGTTCTTGTTCATTGCCCAAAACCTTACTTGCCAAATACCATGCTAAGCAGATCCACAGTGAATATTCACCTTTCTTACCATTCTGTGCTTCCCACTCTTGACTAGAACATAATCTGTTTAAATTTATATTATTTATATTTATACTACAGTGGTCCCTCCACATTTGCTGGGGTTAGGGGTGAAGGACCACCGGTTAATGTGGAAAAACTGCAAATAAAAAAAACAACACTATTCTTTTTACCTGAGAGAAAGCTCTCTAGACATCTCCAGGCCCTTCAGTGCAACTCTGTGATCAATATCCACCAGAAGTTGATCACAGACTCATGCTGGAGGACCTACAAATGCCCAGAGAAGTGTTTTCTCTGGGCACTTCTGGTTTTTCCAGCACAACTCTATGGTCAACATCTGGCAGAGTTGAGCTAGAGGACCTAGAGATTCATAGAGAGAAAATATTAATCAAACCCACAAATAATCAAATCCATAAATATCAAAGTTGCAAATGTGGAGGGCCAACTGTATTTATTTGGTTCTTTCCTGGCAGAAATATTTACCAAATTCTGGAAGTATAGACAAAATTCTTTTGTAGGGACACACACAGTATATATTCCAGTGGGATAGAGAATCATGTTCCGACAATAGAGAGACACTTAACTAACGGAAAAGGTGCTCACAAACCTTGAGATCACAAGTTGTGTTCAGCAGCAAGTTGGAAGGTTTGAGGTCACGATGCAGCACATTGGCTGAATGGATATATTTTAATCCTCTCAGGATCTGATAAAGGAAATAGCAGATGTGATCATTGCTAAGATGCTGAGTCTTTAAGAGCTTGTAAAGGTCCGTCTCCATGAGATCTTGCACAATGTATCTGTGAATCAAATTAAGGCCAGCAAACAAACTTTTGACTCCAGACACTTGGAACTGTGGATCTTCCAAGTTCTTCAAGAGCTTACTTCTACGTTTTACAGAGAAAACAGAAAATACAGTATACAGTACCACTGACTGTTAATGCATAAAGCAGCACATAATCCACAGCAAACGTCCTAAAATGTTGAAAATCACATAACTATGTTGGGTTGGGCAAAATGTGGCCCTAGAGTTATGTGCAGTGCTACCAAGACTGTTTTTACTGCCCTTGACCCTTCCAGACTCCCCAAATGGGGGAGATTTCCAGGAGTGGCAATTCAGTACATTTTAAGAGCCTCCTGCAGTGCTTAACATTTAACAAAAACATATCATTTTTAATGACCAGAAGAGGGCCTCTAGCCACTTCATGTTTTTGTGATATTTCTGGCAGAATGCGTAGACCCTGTACCTACCTCACCCCTGCCCTAGACTATTTGAATGGATATTATTTATATTAACTATTTATAGTATTTCAGAATACTGTACAAGGATCACTCAGAATTTGAAGATGGAATGACTGCATATCCTGTTAAAGTTTGCTAAGCAACAAGGTTCTTGGGAGATCTTGAACCTGTCTAAAATCTCCCTTCTGTATAGTATTATGATTTTATACATTTATATCTGCCCTTTCCCCAATAGTGAAACTCAGTAGCTTGCAAAACATTTAAGCCAATGCAGAATAAAATATATACAAAAACACCAGTAAAGCTGATGGTGGTGGTGGGCTGAGAGATCGTAGAATTGATGATTATGTTGTGTTATGTAACTTTATTTTTTACTGTAACCCACCTTGATTTGTAGGGAGTGGCGGGCTATAAATAAATAAATATTATTATTATTATTATTATTATTATTATTATTATCATTATTATTATTAAAAGTTATTTTACAATGCAACTGAACCATCTATGGTGTTAAAACAATGTAAAAAACCATTAAGCAGGTGGAAGCCTTGTATCAGTTGGAGGACTGGCATGAGTTTTGCCTAACCAATAAGTATGAGCAAGCTTCACTGTGTAGCAAGATCAGGAAAGTAAAAATGTTAATCTATTGTTTAATTACAAAATGCCAATAAGAATTAACACAAGGGAACACAAGGACATATCTTTGAAGGATACACATCTTTCATTTGTTCAATTGTTGGGGCTCTGATAATGTCATTGATGCCAATAATATTTTCATGCTTGAAGCGTAAGAGGATTTTTATTTCTCTCAGAGTTCTCTGACAGTAGGTCTGGTGTTCAAATGGGCTGATCTTCTTTATAGCCACCCGAACTTTGTTGACATTATCATAGGCAGAACTGGAAGAGGAATTGTCAATATTAATTTAAAAGAAACCTTAAAGTTTGTCAGTACAAAATAAGATCCAGATGTTTAAAAGTAACTGTTCTTTCACATTCATGAAGATATCATGGCAATCTCAATTTGGTCCTACGGGAAGATGCTGACTAAGGCCTGTTACAGACTGCCAAAATAAAGCTGCTTCGGGTCTCTTTGGAGGTATGCTATTTAAATGATGCATGGGTCCTAAGAGTCTGGAGGTTGCACCAAAGCCGCACTCCATTCCTAAGCACTGGAGTGCAGCTTTGGTGCAGCTTCCGGATTCTTAGGGTGCATGCATCATTTAAACAGCATACCTCCAAAGAGACCCGAAGCAGCTTTATTTTGGCAGTCTGTAACAGGCCAGAGTTTCTCTTTTGTAAGACAGCTCTTGGCACTGAGGCTTACAAAAACTGCACAGTGCCTCTCCCTAATCTTCTTATTTCATCCCATTCAGCATGACCTTACAGCCCACTCTGCAAGTATGTATTTTCATCTAACCCACAGAAGGTCCTATTAGTTTTAGGGGCAATTAAAAATAGCCCAGGTCTATTGTCAAAAATAATTCTCTGTTTTCATAAGCATACCGGGTTAGCTTTTTCATTGTTCTACTGAAGTGGGATCTCATCTGCATAACAGTATACTATAATAAAATTGTTTGTCTTTCAAGTGCCAGAACACCCTGTTTTGCTACAACAGATTAAAGCAGCTTCTCCTCTGGATGCTGCGATCATGGAATACCCATGTCACAGAAATAAAGATGGGACAATTCATAAAACTAAGCACGGGGCACAGGCAAGCAGACTTTCTCCTGCAGATTTAGCTATATCGATCTTGCCTAATAAATGCTTTCACTGTTGTCCAGGTAACGGTTAGTCACTTCCCGATCCAACTCCTTTCAAAGGCTTTTTCAGGATGTGAAAAGCTGGATTCTGGATGTTTGCCCAAATATTCACAAGACCACAAAGTTTTCTTCGGAGTATAAAGCAAGACAACGGACTGCTGCCTTAGAAGCCAAGATTCTGCTTTTGAAAAAATAATGTCCACATTTGAAGCCCTAACTGCCCATAATGTCTGCTCTAATGAGAAATATAGCATACTATCTTTTGAGAGGTAACCAGGCAAGAATAAAAAGAACACTGCCTGCACCTTCAACCTCAACATCTTTATTTAGACAGGAGGCTATAGTATGTCCAAGCAGAAGCAAGGTTTTTCAAGAGATAGGTTGAAAAACCCAGCGGCTGGTGTGACCTTGAGTAACTCACACTCTCTCAGCCTCTAAGGAAGTCTATGGCAAATCCCCTCTGGATAAATCTTGCCAAGAAAACCTTGTGAGCCGTAAGTCAGAAATGACTTGAAGGCACACAGCAACAAAGGTAAAGATGCATCTAGTGTTCTTAGACAAAGCATAGATCAGAGTGGTGTCAAATATGCCATCAGGTTGTCAGAGGGGGGAAAAAGAATATGAATTTAAAATGGGCAAAGTCAACCCAATATTGTGTACCACTGATGCAGCCCAAATAGGACCAGAGTTTTCAAATAGAAGGGATGAACCAGAAAGAGGGGAATTAATGGGGGAACTAAGATCAAAATGAGGACACTGGGGAGTCAGAGATGGTAACCTAAAGGAGAAGGAGTTAGCTGGGCCAACAGTTTAGAGTAATTCAGCTTACCTCCTTCTAAGTCAAGCAACAGGGGAGTCAATACTTTTGTGAAAATCACAGTATGTACAGACTGCAGATCACAGAAACAGTAGCAATGGGAGTGACTGGCAATGCTAAAAAGGGTTAAAGGCCCCATACAGACAGGACAAAATAAAGCTGCTTCGGGTCACTTTGGAGGTACGCTGTTTAAATGATGTATGGGTATTAAGAGTCTGGAAGCCACGCCAAAGCCAAGATCCAGTCTTAAGGACTAGAGCGCAGTGGCCTGTCTCTATGGGGCCATAGAAAAATAAATCCACAGCAAAGGGTTCAGAGGCAGCAGTTCTTTGAGAATATGACAATGAGTGGAGATGTCAGTGCAGAGGAGGCAGAAGTAGGAAGCAGTTGGTTTGAGAGTTTATGAACATGAATTTTGACAACATCATGCTTATGGCATTTTTATACCAAATTTCTGTTCTTTTCTGATTTTTAAGTTTACATCTAGTCCCATTGTACATAAGCTTGGTTACTTGGAACGGCCTACTAATTTGAGCTAAGTTCCTTTTCTAAAAAAAAGAACAATGGTCCGTAACACAATGCAGAAATAATCCAGTTTGAGACTGCTTTAACTGCCCTGGCTCAATGCTAGGGAATTCTGAGAAGTGTACCGTTTCTAAGACAGTTAGCCTTCTCTGTCAGACAGCTCTGGTGCCACAATAAACTCCAATTCCCAGGATCCCCTAGCACTGAGCCAGGGCAGTTAAAGCGGTCTCAAACTGGATTATTTCTGCAGTGTGTTTGGGACCAATGTCACTGAGCACACCTTCTAAAGAAATCCTTCCTTGCCTCTTCGTCTGTATCAATAGTAAGCCCACTGACACTAAGCGAATGAAAAGCGTCACAGGGTGAGAAAGCAGGTGTTTGACTGAGGAAGAGAAATGCAAACTCTGAGCTGAGTGGTGTGCACAAAAGCAGAAAGACTGAAACAGATGCATGCATGCTGCCTTGCTCAATACATCCTGCAAAGCAGCGGCAGGTAAATGGAACAGGCCAGCACAAAGCTTTCACAGCATGCAAGCACCATACTACAAGTGTAGACACAGTACCTGGAACATGGTTTAGCAGGCCACTACATGAAGAAAGCTGTAGGGTAGAGGTGCTTGATCCTAAGTGAGTTAGGGGAGTAGGTTGTGTAAGAGACACACACTCCGGTTCCAGTCAACTGACATAGGCACCCACTGTATGCTATTACATGATTCAAAAGAAAAGCCCACTCCCTATTTAAGTTGCACTGAAGTTTATGGTGCTGAAAGCATTATTTCAATAGCTCTGAAATATCCCTAGATACAGACATGGTACTGAAAGTGGTAAATAAAAATAATAGTGATTAAGCATGGTTAAACTGTCGCGATTACATGCACCATTTAGTACAAACCAAATGTGGTTTTATCTGCAATTAGCTCCAACTTTTCTTTTGTTACAATGACATCATGTCCATATGAGGATCACCAGCGCTTATCCTTGCTTACTCTAAAACATACTTTCGTTCCTCCCATCACAGCAGATGGCTTATAAACTGCTCAGGACAAATTCACCTACCCCAAGTGTCGGTGTACGCAAGTGACACGGTGCTTTCTATAAAGCAGTGACACTGCAAGACGTCAGCAACGGTGTGCAAATATTAATCGAGCAGCAAGACGGCTGAGAAACCAGTCTTTTGCTCCTTACTGCCATAAGGCCTCATAACTGTATTTGTACAAGTAAATAGATAAGCCTAGACCAGTTTTCTTTATCAACTGTGGACCGCATAACATACTAAATAAATATATGTGCAAGACTTGATGGTATCGTGTTGTAATTTTACTTTCCCTTTCCAAGCATCTAGCATATTGCTGAAACCAGCAAGTGGTTATTATTAATTAACATTCATCAAAATCCAGCTAAGAGTCTCTTCTCTCCACTCACTTTTGCAGCATACCCACAGCTAAAGAAATGAGACGAAGCAATGTTACACAACGGAGAAAGGAAAGATTATGTGCTTTTTGAGATAATACAGGGAAGGTGGTGTTAGCTGGGTAACTAGCCTATCTCTAACTTGGTGCCTTTCATGCTTCAGCCATTTCAGTAATAGGGGATCAGATTGTTCTCCACTACCCTTCTGGAACTTTCTTCCGCCCAAGAGAACTCCTATATCACACACACAATAAGCAAACAGAACATATTAACTGAAACAGACGCACACACAGTCACTTGGTTTCATGCTCACAGTCTGCAAAATGGTTATGCAACTTCTGGAATTGTGTTTTCTGCTTGTACTGGTTGTGTTACTGCAACTTACCTAGCATGCTTTTAGCTGAAGACACGGGAGTCATTAATATTTAGAAAACATGAACACAAAAGGCACGAAACATTAAAAAACTCCATCTCTGTCTGGAAGCACAGAACAGTCCGGAGGTAGAAAGGATACAAATCTTGTCCTCAAGATAGCAATCTTATATACTTACCTCACAGTTAAGTCCCACTGAACTCAATGGAGCTTACTTTTGAGTAGGCATGTTTAGTTACATAGGACTGGCATTAAATGTGACCTTCATTTGTTCGGTTTTTGTGGGTTTTCTGGGCTATGTGGCCATGTTCTAGAAGAGTTTATTTCTGTGGCTGGCATCTTCATTTCTCTGTGTAAGAGAAATGTCAGGAACAAACTCTTCTAGAGCATGGCCACAAAGCCTGAAAACCCCACAAAAAACTATGAATGGTGGCCATGAAAGACTTCAACTTCACTTCCAGTTGTTGTTTGGCTGCAGCTCCCATCATCCCTCATCATTGGCCACACTGGATTTCAAAGATTTACAAAGCCGACTTAAAGGGAAACCACCTCCAGAAATGAATCACTGCAACTCTTTTAATTCCATAGAAAAGGGGATATAATTGTGGGGCATGCTCAGGTGGCGCGTACTTTGTTGTGGCAAACTCCCAGTGAACTCAATGGGATTTACTTCACAGGAACGGATTAAAACCTGCAAATGGCAAACAGACCCTTATCTGCAAACAAGAGCCAGCCATTTATGGCACAGTTATACTGTTTTCACAACAAACATGACTTACAATGCAACCTTCTCCGAATGGATAGCAAGGGCTTCTGTGTCCAAGCCTAGAATGAGATTTTTGGAAGCTGGGATGGTCTCTTAACAGCTTTCTTTGGCAGCGCAAGAAGGGGGAAGATGCAAAGCAAAATCCGAGGCGCCTCATAAACCAAGAGGGCAAGGTGGCAGGTGAGTAGGTATACATTTTGATCCTCTGGGAGCAGTAACCAGCCAACTTGAGCCCCTTGCACTGATCCAGGAAGGCAGAAAAGGTTGGCATGGCTCCCAAACACACTGCACAAATCATCCAGTTTTGAGACTGCCCTGGCTCAGTGCTAAGGAATCCTGGAAACTGTAGTTTATCGTGGCCCCAGAGCTCTCTGACAGAGAAAGCTCAATGTCCAACACAAAACTACACTTCCCAGAACAGCCCAGCACTGAACCAGGGCAGTCACAGCAGTCTCAAACTGGGTTATTTCTCCAGTGTGTTTGGGACCTTAGGACCAGCATGGGAGTACAGTAAAGCTCTGAGACCATGGTTCGAATCCCCCCCGCAGCCATAAAAACCTATTGAGTGAGCCTGGGCATGTCACAGTCTCTCAGCCTCAGAGGAAGGCTGTGGCAAACCTCCTCCGAAGAAACCTGGACAAGAAAACCCCAGGATAGGGTCATTTTTGGGGTGCCCCAAGTCAGAAATGACTTGAAGGCGCAACCCCCTTTTAAAATACAAGCCTTTCCACACCTTCTCCAAGAGCAAGCCCCCCTAAACAACAGTCCCAAACCCATTGCAGGAATAATCCAGTTCGACATCGCTTGAACTGCCCTGGCTCAAGGCTAGGGAATCCTGGGAACTGTAGTTTTGTGACACATTTCGCCTTCTTTGTCAAAGAGCGCTCTGGGGCCCCAACAAACTCCAATTTTCAGCATTCCTTAGCACTGAGCCAGGACAGTTCAAGTGGTCTCAAAGTGGGTTATTTCCCCAGTGCGGATTGGACCTTTCGGTGCTTTGGGGCTCAATGCTTTGGAATCCTGGGGAAATGGCATTTT
>NC_056531.1:11485910-11489182 GCF_019175285.1 Sceloporus undulatus
AATTGGGGGAATACTTATCAAATTTGCAGATGACACCAAATTAGGAGGAATAGCTAATACTCCTGAGGACAGGATAAAAATTCAGAATGACCTTAGATTAGAAAGCTGTGCCAAAGCTAACAAAATGAATTTCAACATAGAGAAATGTAAGGTACTGCACTTAGGGTGGAAAAATGAAATGAACAGATATAGGATGGTGAACACCTGGCTTAAGGAGACTTATACGTGTGAAAAGGATCTAGGAGTCCAAGTAGACCACAAATTGATCGTGAATCAACAGTGCAATGCAGCAGCTAACAAGGCCAATGCAATTTTAGGCTGCATCAATAGAAGTATAGTGTCTAGATCAAGGGAAGTAATAGTGCCACTATATTCTGCTCTGGTCAGGCCTCACCAGGAATATTGTGTTCAGTTCTGGGCATCACAATTTAAAAAGGATGTGGAGAAACTGGAGCATGTCCAAAGGAGAGCGACTAAAATGGTGAAGTGTCTGGAAACCATGAAGCCCTATGAAGAATGACTTAGGTAGCTGGGGATGTTTAGCCTGGAGAAGAGAAGGCTAAGAGGTGATATGATAGCCCTGTTTAAATATTTGAAGGGATGTCATACTGAGGAGGGAGCAAACTTGTTTTCTGCTGCTCCAGAGAACAGGACCCAGCGCAATGGATGCAAGCTGCAGGAAAAGAGATGCCACCTCAACATTAGAAGGAACTTCCTGACAGTAAGGGCTGTTCCACAGTGGAACACACTCCCTCAGAGTTTAGTGGAAGCTCCCTCCTTGGAGGTCTTTAAGCAGAGGCTAGATGGCCATCTGTCGGGGATGCTTTGATTTGGATTTCCTGCATGGCAGAATGGGGTTGAACTGGATGGCCCTTGCGGTATCTTCCAACTGTATTATTCTATGATTCTATGAAAAGCTGAAGATGGACCACACACCAGATGGATAGACTCAGTCGAGGAGGATACAGGCCTTCAGTTGTTGAGAAGCTGGAGCATGTCCAGAGGAAGGCAACCAAAATGGTGAAGGGTTGGAAACTATGCCTTATGAGGGGAGACTTAGAGAGCTGGGGATGTTTAGCCTGGAGAAAAGAAGGTTAAGGGGTGATATGATAGCCCTGTTTAAGTATTTGAAGGGGTGTCACATTGAGGAGGGAGTAAGGTTGTTTTCTGCTGCTCCAGAGAATAGGACCCAATGGAGCAATGGATGCAAGCTACAGGAGTGAATGGCCATAGAAATGAAAATCTTGTGGGTATGGGGATGAGGTGACAAGTTCAGTTTTAACTCTGGTTGCTGGCAGGAGTTGCCTAAGGCCAGGGCGGGTGGATGACCATATCAATGGTGGAATGGAGAGCGTTTTGCAATGTGGTGGGGGCAAGTTGGGAAGCAGAAAAGAGGCGTGATAAAACTGGGCTCATCTGAGGAAAGGCAGGCTACAACACATAAATATATTGCATCTGTAGTAGAACCATAAAGAGGTGGATCCTGATTTGGGATGGGGAGAGAAGCGCATTGTTTCTGCCCACATGCAAACGTACATCATTTGATCACTCAGTCAACTAAAGCTGCACCTACAATTCAGAATGAATGCAGTTTGATAGTACTAATGAGAAACCTGTACCAAGGCGCCCTGGTGGCACAGTGGTTAAATGCCGTTCCTGTAGCCACAACATTGTGAGTTCAGTCCCAGGGCTCCAAGGTTGACTCAGCCTTCCATGCTTTCGTAGGTCGGTAGAATGAGTCCTCAGTTTGTTGGGGGCAATTGGCTTACAGATTGTAAACTGCATAGAGAGTGCTGAGTTCACTATGAAGCGGTATAGAAATGTAAATGCTAAGGACAAGAGGCCACCGTCAGAACAGAATTTGGTGAAACAGAGTGGTTCCCAATAGGCAAAGGGGTCAGGCAAGGATGCATCCTGTCGCCCTACTTGTTCAACTTGCATGCTGAAAACGTCACAAGAAAAGCAGAGGATGGACTCACTAGAAAAGACAATGTTGTTTGGTAAAGTAGAGGGCAATAGGAAAAGAGGAAGACCACGTTCCAGATGGATATATTCAATCAAATGAACCACGGCCATGAATTTACAAGAGCTGAGCAAGGTGGTTGCGGATAGGGTGACTTGGAAGCCTCTCGTTCGTAGGATTGTCATGGGTCAAAGCTGACTCGAAGGTGTTTAACAACAACAAAACCACTGGTTAAGTCTAGAACACCACCAGTCTTTTGTGCCTATCTCAGATAGAACTTAGTCCTGTTCCCCCAAACCCTCTCCAGGTGAACAGTGCAGGAGGGCTCTTTTGCTTTCTATATGGATGGGTTACTATACACTGTGTACACACTGATTTGTTGTGTCGGTGTTAAAATTCTGCCATGCAACTTACTGAATGCAGAATTTAAAATACGAGGAGAGTTCAGACATGGGAGGTATAGCGAGGCTGAAGTATAAACCCTTCCCTCCAGAGCACCTGTTTCCCTAAACCGTTTCCAGTGCAACGCTGCAGAACAGCATGAAACAGGTTTTCTTGTCAATGTTTTCCTTTTTTAAAATGTGGCCAGGAACATGAGGGGTGGGGGGGGGGCGGCGGGAGGGGGGGGGGGGGAGATCGCAGATGACAATGTTACTTGGTACAAAAATATTTTTCATCTTCTCATTACATAATCTGAGCAGCTTTCACAATGAGGGGGAGGACCAGATGGTTCAAGCTGCAATCCTGCACATTGTTCAGCACATTGGTGATACATGTGAATTGGTTTTACACACAGCTCAGTGTGTGCAGGAATGCAGTTCATGTCTTCGTATTCCTTTTTTTTAATTTTTGCATTGAGGGACCACCTCATTTGGAAGGGTTGGAGCAATGCAAAGACCCTCTGTGCTCAGCTGAATAAAGTGTCATCAACATTAATGAAGATATCCGGTCTTTTGCTGAATTCACCCTGAATCCTAATCCAGATTTGAAGTTTGACAATTCCATCCAGGGAACAGCCATTGCAAATACATTTCACTCTGCTGCTTGGATAAATCTAATGCAGAGGCAGTCCTATAATAAAATGATTTTTTAATGCCCAGAAGTAGATTTGTTTGTGGAGGGACCAGAGCTCCATTTTGTTCTGGTTCTCAAAACAAATTCCTGGGATTAGAATTCTTTCACCAGAACCCAGGGGACTGAATCCTCTAATTTTCAGCCATTCAGGAGCTGTAGGTTGCCATTTGGAGTGACTGAACATGACATTGTGTCACTTCCAATCACCATGGAGAATTTATTTTTGGCTATTTGG
>NC_056531.1:11489192-11542608 GCF_019175285.1 Sceloporus undulatus
GTGTGTGTGTGTGTGTGTGTGTGTGTGTGTGTGTGTGTGTGTGTGTGTGTAAAGCAGGATTTTGAAGCAACCCAGACCTGTTCTGATATTTTGCACCAAAAGAAAAAGGAGGAGGAGGTGGTGGTGATGGTGGTATTGTTTTGGCTAAATTTTCTTCCTAGACATGTGTTCTGAGAGCCGCATTGGGTCTCCCCCAAGGGATGCATGTAATCCAGAAGCCGCATGATTCCACTCTTACTCTAAATGTAAGGGTTTTTTTAACCCAGAGCTCTGGGTTCTAATTTAAAAGTTTGATCTCATAAGCTTGAACTCTGCCCAGCCCTGCTCGAAAGTGTGCTGCATCAAGTTCACATAAGGAAGCATAGGTTACAAGACCTGGACCTTGGTTTCCATTAAGAAAAAAAGGCAGCACGGACTCTGATGGTGAGCATTCTTGCATGAGGCCGCTGGTGAGACAATGGGAAGGCTTGGCTTTAGGTGCCCCTGCTGTCTTTAAGAACTCATTGTGGCAGTGAGAGAATGAAGATTTAATGTGGCCTACACCTTGGTGGATGAGGCAGCATGGTGTAATGCTTTGAATACTGGACTACAACTCTAGAGACCAGGTTCAAGTCCTGGCTCGGCCATGAAATCCACTGGGTGACACACTCTCAGCCTCAGAGGAGGGCAATGGCAAACTCCCACTGAACAAACTTGCCATGAAAACCCTGTGATAGATTTGCCTTAAGGTCATCATAAGTCAGAAACTACATGGAGGCACGCAACAATAAGAACCACTTTGGTAGACAGGAGCAATCTTCATATGACCAGGAGTGTAGCCACAGCCTTGAGTATAAGACCTAAGCAGGGCAGTAGATGATAAAGTGTCTTGGAGGTGCCTCATTCATAGGGATGCCATAAGTCAAAGTCGACTTGTCAGCCAAGAACACACTCATCATGACAGTCCCTGTAGCTCATACCCACAAGAGGAGTCCAAAAATGCAGATATCTGGTTCGATCCATCTCTCACAGACAGTAGCCAAGATATTACATCAGAGTGTACCTCAGCCTACACCGTTCAATGTCCTTCCCACCCTGCAGCTGCCAAGAGGCTGCTCCTTACTGTTGGAGGAGGCAATTCAAACCATGGAATATCAGCTCATGGAAGGAGTGCGCCCTCCTTTTCCTTCCCCTGGGAGCCAGGAACAACCATATCTTCATGGTATGAATTGCCTCCATCCTCACCAGTAACAGCTCCTACTGAGGTGGCAGAAGGCAAGAGACTAGTCCCCTGCACCCCACCCAAAAAGCGGCATATGCACATATAAGTCATACTTACACACTGGTCAGTCTGTGTTCGTTGTCCATTCCAGACCTTTGTTGTTGCTAGCTGCCTTCAAATCAACGTCAACTCATGGCGACCCTTTGAATGAGAGACTTCCAAGTTACTCTATCCTCAGCAACCCTGCTCCGGTCCTGCAGAATCAGGAATGTGGTTTCTTTGAGTCTATGTATCTGGAATGCGGTCTTCCTCTCTTCCTACTTCCTGCCACCTAGCCACCCCAAAATACTTTGCCTTACAACAGGGAAAGTTGGCAACCATTTATTGTGATGAAGATGATCCATTGTCCACTCTGTTTACTGTGAGGTCTGCAGCTATGCTCAAACGGAACAGGAAAAACTGCAAGGGATGGCAGACGACACCATTGTCATTGCTGTTCGAAAAGTCTTTGTGATTCACCCTGGCCAGCCCTGGCTCTACTACAGTCCTACAGAACAGATAGAATACACTCTCAGTTGACAGGTGCATATGTCAATATGGAAGCCAAAAAATGTATTAAACGCAACAAATGATGTCTGACATTTCCATGAATTTCTCAAGTGTATCCCAGATAAGTACAGCAATCTTTCTTTGGCAATACAAATTCTTAAAAAGATTGGCTGGCATCTTGTTGGCATCTTAAGGCATGCATAAGTTGCCTTATCCACATGGCTGTACTTTTTTAGCCAGCGCATGATGTCCATATTCAGTTGAAGGTTACCAACGGAGAGCGATGCATGTGGTGCCATTTCACACAGCATTAGACATTGGCGCACACTGTGCACTGACTACATGGCTGTGCATTTCACCATCCATGTGCAACAGTCATGTAGTTGTGCAACCCTGCCATTTCCCAACAAGGCGGCATAACGTAACTGAGACGAATCTCTGTGAGTGTAAAATTTCCCTGCCACTCTTTGATACAGGCTCTCAGCCTGTATTTTTTTCTTTATGGACAATAAACAAAATACAATGACCAACATTTTTCTAAAAAAGAGAAAGAAGGAAATGCAGACCTAAAAGAGTTCCATTTTCATTGCAAATTTAACACATCCATTTAGCTTGCGTCATTCTCCATTACCAGAGACCTTGAAATTCATCAAGGCTTTTCTGTTCCTCTCTGTCAATGATCTCTCTCTTTTGTACACTGTTTTGTGACTTCCTCTAGTCTAGCAAACATTCCAGGTTTTATCATTGTTTCTCATTTTCCTCATTCATGCTACAAGGTTCTTCTAACTTACGTTCAGAATGACGCCCAGCTAGAATTTGTCATCCATATCTTTTTCCATTTCTGTGGGACATTTTAATGGCAGTGTAGGTTGTTTTGTCTGGATTTTTTTAAAATAATAAAACTCTGACCATCCTCCCATTATCAATGCTGAAGATTCATTTCCCAGTTTTGTCGGCTTTTCTACACGGAAAGGGAAGGACCCCTTTGCTTCACAGAGCAAAATTTTTGTCCAGATCTTGCTACCATCAAAATCTGGGGGGAAAGATCATCTTGCCCCTTCTTCTGTGACAATCCTTATTTCCTACATGCCGTTTTTCAGTATCGCAATGAACACATTGGAAAAAGAAGGTGAATTAAAGTGGCAGTCTGTTCTTGGCGACTTTGAAGTACCAGCATGAACAGCATCCTCAAATTGTGGTGAAGCGTGGCATAATCTAAAATACGGGATCCCAGCTCTGTCTTGCACGAATCAGTTGGTGGGCAGAAATCACCAGGACAAAACAAGTGGGTCCACGGTTTTGTGCCTTGTTCCCAGGCAAGGTTCTGCGGATCCCAAAACACGGAGGCTTTTGTCACTGTGTTGAATGGCATTGAATGGGATCAAGCAAGTTGATGTGATCACTCTTGTGGCCTCAAAGCCCGTGAGTGAAAGTGTATGTGAGCATTTTAAAAAAAGATATATATAAAAAGGCAAAAAGAAATCAATGCTTTGTTGCCTCTCAGTTGTATAAATCTATGTGCCTTCAAGTCACCTGCCAACTTACTGTGACCCCACGACTTCCTTTAAAAATACCCCAAAAATTATTATACATGTCAACAATATCCAATGTGCTCAAGTCCCATTATGTACAATGACATAAGAAAATGGGGCCTATTATATAGAATGGCAAACTCAAGGTTTGCCTTTTGGAATTTATATTTTGTTTGAATATTTTCAAGCCATGGATGGTTGAATCCATGGATAAAGAATATGTGGACGAGGAGGGCTGACTGTAAATACAGCTAACAAGCTAAACTAGGTGTAAAGGTTTAGAACAGTTTTAATGATTGGAAGATGAGAAGTTCACTGAGGGAAGAGTCCCACTGAGAGCATCTTGCCCAAAGGCCCTTAAAAAAAAAACTGATGCAGTTGGTGGTTGGACCACAGCTCCCATCATCCACAACCACTGCCCATGCAGCTATAGCAGATGGGAGCTGGGAGTCCCACAATCTCTGGGGTGGGCCACAGGGGTCAGAAGAAGAGAACTGGAAGAAGGGAAAGGAGATCCAGCTGTGTGAAAACACAAACTCCCCTTTCTCAATTTTTAAGAAGTGTTTTGACAGTTTGGTAAGGAAGGATGGCTGGTGATGTACTTGCTCCCCTGCTCCATGAAAATGTGTCTGGTGGCCATGATTTTGCGAACTGTGGTTGGTTGTCAGCTTTCAAATTAGACCTCGTGTTCCAGCCTTTAATAAACGGAGGACAAAAATTTAATATCTTGTCTTATTTATTAACATTCCAAAGCATTACATCCCATGACCAATCATTTTCCCTACATTTCCTTCCTCACAGTATGCAAATAGGTGCACGAGGCACGCTGTGTGAATACCGGGTGGGAATCCTATATATATATCATATCACACACACACACACATCCAATAAACCTCATGCAATATAAACAGAAAATAGTGCAGAATGTATACAAGCACCGTTAGAAAAAAGATATACATAAGGATGAGACAATCTCCATAAGGATATCATTATGGTTAACAGCAAGGTTCATGCGCATACCACAAATGGGGGTGGCAGTTACAAAAATACTGGCTAAAGGGCCAAAGCTAGTTTATAAAAGTCCAGCTTATTTCAGTTTTGTCTTTAAAAAAAATTTACTTGCAGACTGTCTTTCAAAATAAATAGGATTACAGATAGACTGACACACAGCAAAGAGTTTCCTTGCTTCTAAACATAATTGCCGCTGGGGTTCCTTTCAAGGTTGATTAGGCAACAAGACAGAACCAAGGAAGGCTGCCAAGATAAAGCAACAGTAAAGTACTCTCAAAGTCATTAATACTGTCAACTTTAAAAAAAACCTAGGAGAAGGATTGCAGAAGTAGAATGTCACTGACTGTTCTTCAGTAGTTACATAAGATGCCAAATGCTATGGGGCGGCGGCGGCGGGGAATGGAATAATAGAATGACGGCTGCATTATGAACTGTACCTGATTGTCTCCAGTTCTGCAGAAGCATCGATGGCCCACTGACTAGCCACAGGCAGGGCCCTTGGGATGTTAAAAAATCCACCAGTTGCTGAAATACTGAAGTGCATTTCCAGAGAATATGCTCGCCCCACTCTTTCATAGAATCCTAGAACTGGAAGAGATCTCAAGGGCCATCCAGTCCAACCCCCTGCCATGCAGGAACTCAACATCGAAGCAACAGATGGCCATCCAGCCTCTGCTTTAAAAACCTCCAAACAAAGAGACTTTACTACTCTCCAAGGGAGTGCATTCCACGGTCGAACAACTCTTACTGTCAGATTTCTCCTAATGTTTAGTTGGAATCTCTTTTCCTCTAGTTTGAATCCATTGTTCTGAGTCCTATTCTCTGGAAACAAGCTTGCTCCATCCTCAATAAGACATCCCTTCAAATATTTAAACAGGGCTATCATATCACTTTTCCCATACCTTTTCCAAAGACGTTTCTAGTCCTCAATTGTTGTCTATTAGTTATATTTATATCTCACCTTTCCTTCAAAGAGGTCAAAGCAGAGTTACAAGGCTCTTCTTCTCTCCCTCCTTTCTTCACAAGAACCCTCCATGGTAGGTCAGGCTGAGAGAGAGTGACTGGCTCAAGCTCACCCAGTGAGTTTTATGCCTCAGTGGGGACTTCAACCTGGATTTCCCAAATCCTAGACTAGTACTGAACACACACTAGTAAAAATGTGTAAACAAATGCACACCAAGAGCCCTTGGGTATTACTTTGAAAGGTTACAGGGTTCTCTTTTTATGACCTGCACAATTCTCTCTCTTCCTCATGGTTTTTGGTCCCAAGCTCAACTGACCTGTGAACTACATTTGAAAGAATGTATGTCTGGACATAACCAATTCTGAGCTAAAGAACTGGAGGTTTCATGGAGAGTACTGGAACACCTGTCTATAGTTCAGCCTTTATAAGATATGGCACCAAATTTAATTTGAGGTTACCCACAGCAGTGCCATCAATGTGCATGGCAACTAGAATGGGACAGGTCCTTGCCCCAAGGAGGTTAAAATCTAAAATTCAACACAGGGGAGACATTTAAAGATATAGTCATGTTAGTCTGTAGAATCAGTATGTATGCTACAAGATGGGAAACAGTCTACACTCAGAACCATCATGCCATCTCTTGCCACCATCCTCAGAACCCATCTTTTTTAAAGTGTATAATCTCCCCACATCACCTCCTGCCTCTAGTGACACTGTCTCCCTTTATGTACAGAGATCTTAGAATCATAGAATCATAGAATAACAGTTGGAAGAGACCGCAAGGGCCATCCAGTCCAACCCCATTCTGACATGCAGGAAATCCAAATCAAAGCATCCCCAACAAATGGCCATCTAGCCTCTGTTTAAAGACCTCCAAGGAGAGAGATTTCACTACACTCTGAGGAAGGAGTATGTTCCACTGACAGTAAGGGCTTGCAGAGTTCGTGTGTCAAATTGGTTGAGTTTCTGCAGTCTGCCAAGGGGAATCCAGTCCTGGGACAAAATTTGAAAGGGCTAATATTGATCTAACCATTTGTGTCTAACAGATTGCCAGGGGGGATGCTCACACCTGAATGGCACAGTCTGCCATCTGAAGGGCAAAGAAACGTTTTTGGATTGCTACCTTTCTCAACCCAAACCTTGGCTAATGGGAAAAAACACTGCTAATAAAAGGAGTTTTTGCTAGCAACCCAAAAAGCAAGCCCTTTCCAAACCCAGATCATGTTCTTTTTGCACACTGCAAGGCTTTTCTAGTGAAAATTGTAAGCACTTTGGGAGCGCAGAAAGGGAAAAGACGACAACGCGAAGTGCCTTCCCACACTTGAGTTCCACAAAGCACCAACTATTAAAATCATTGCTGTGACTAACACTACTCAGCTGCCAAATTTTCAGAAACAAGCAAGTTATTCATCCTACCGGCACAAACCTGCAGCTATTGAGCCATCGCTCATCTTCAGGAAATGTAGTTACACCTGCAGGTGTGTGTGACAGCACCTGCGCACACAGAAATGGTACTTTTCGTGTTGGCCTGCTTTCTTACATACTGCATTGTATAAATGCCATAGTATTTACAAACAGAAGAGGTGCCAACTGCAGGGAGAAATCATGAAATCCCTTTAAAAAGCTTCTTGTGCTCTCTGCCAGCCAAGCTGTAACCAACCTTCCAGCTCTTAGCATCACTCGATAAGAAAAAGACACTTGTGGTTCTTTTTTCCAGCCTACCTCCTTTGAAAAACAGGCACTAATACTTATTAAATGTGTCCCCATCCTCCCTCCCGCTCATTCCATCACCACCACCACCACTACTATTAGAGGGTGGATTTACTTAAAATGTTCCCTTCTTCCATTGTTCCAAAAATTATTCCGCACATTCTCTGGCTCTCTCAAAGTATCTGCAAAACACTGCATGTCAAACAGATTAACAGGCTGGGACAAGAATCCCTTTCCCCTTGCAGATTTCTCTTTGTTTATACCAGTAAGTGGTACACTTCTGGTTTGCTGATCATGAAATGACCGATTATCGATCTGTTCTAGCCAAAATTAAGTATTTAGTCAAATCAGCATGACTTATTTGTAATATGTAAAGAGTCAAAGAGAGCCAGTGTGCCATAGTGGTTTGAGCATAGGACTAGGACCCTGGAGATCTGGGTTCAATTCCCCACTTGGCTATGGAAACTTGCTGGGTGAGCTTGGGCAAGTCACACTCTCTCAGCCCCAGAAAACCCTGTGATAGGTTCACATTAGAGTCGCCATAAGTCAGAAATGCCTTGCAGGCATACAATGACAACAACAACAATGTCAAAGTGTAGTTACTACTAAAGAAACCATGGTCCTTGTGTTGTGGTAAATCATACAGCACTGTGTAAATCAGTGGTCCCAAAACTGTCCTTTTAAAGAGATTTTGGACTTCAGCTCCCAGAATCCCAGACTATTGGCCAACATGGCTGAGGTTTCTGGGAGCTGAAGTCCAAATCTCTTAAAGGGCATGGTTTGGGGACCACTGGTGTAAATGCTATGTGCCTTAACAGCAGCAAATTTGGGGTTTGTGCACTCTCTGCCCCCTTCTTTTCTCTTGGTGTGGCTTTGAAAAGATTAACAACAGAGTGCTTTTAAACTGGCCAGAATTTCTTGTTACTTCTGAAAAGGGAGAAACTCTGGTCGATTTAAACTTTAATCTGTGTTTTCTTCAGACAAACCAAGACCAAAGCACACTTTGCGATCCTGGTTTGTGAAAAAATCACAAATGTAAGGTCCTTTTAATTTTGGTTATAATGAAGCAGATCTTCTTATTGCTCTGCAGGAAAGGAACGAAGCAGGGAGCAGACATGTCCAAGACTCACTGATGCTTGTGCTCATATTGGTTAACCATGGCTTAGCAGCATCCTTTGTGAACCAGTCCTAAGAGTCTTCTAACATGAAGCTGCCAATACTGTTTGCTCTTGTTACACAGTTTAGGACAGGTACTAATCAGGTAAGAATCTTTTCTAACTTTCAAAATTGTTCACCACATCTATGAAGAATGCATCACCAATTTTTGACACATTCTGAGACACTGTATTTTTTTTAAATATAAGATACACACTGCAAATTCATTTCCCCTCCTTTTAAAAAGGCTTTAGTTGGCCACTCTGGGTTGCAATTTTTATGGTAAATTAGCACACTTTCCAAATCACTTGAGAAACCTAATGGTCTATTAGCTGGCTCCTGCTCAAGTGCCATTAAGCACACTGCATTTCAATAGAAATGGCTTTGCTTCCACCAGCACATGCTCTAGCAGCTTCTTTGCAAAACAATTCAAAATACAGAACCCACATTTTTATCCAAATGGCACAACACACACTAGAGGAAGCCAGGATCAAACATGGCCCCTAACATTGTTGCTATCTGTCTACCAGCTTTGTGTCGACCAGTAAAACTGGAATAAATAATATGCAGAACAACCTTCAGGGCTCAGGCTCAGACCATACATGACAGTGGCAGACCTCTTCATTTATAATTTGAGTTAGTCTCAATCATGTACGAAGGGGATAGTGGTGCAGAATCCTATTGTAATAGCAGAAGAATGTCCATTTGTCTGTCTCTCTGTCTGCTTTCTTTCTTAATCTGCCTTTTTCTCAACATGGGACTCAAAGCAGCTTATGGTATAAAAAAGCCAATCCAAAATAAAGCTAAAAATCTGAGAATAAAAAGTTAAAATACAATTAAACAAGGGTTGTGCAGCTGACGGATACTAATCTTTTTCCTCTCATGCAATTTACGTTTATTATTATTATTAGCTTTATTTATGAAGCGCCGTAAATGTACACGACGCTGTACAAAAACCAAATAAAATCAAGGATATATAAAAAGCCTGCCTATGGCGTACAATCTAGAGGTTAAAACAACAAGTTAAAAACATCATATGAAAACAAGTTAAAAACAGCAAATATCAAATATTGAGTCAAGCATCAAAACAACCAGGTCACAATCACAGACTTCCCTCCAATAATTTAATTTTAGCTGAGCTGCTCTACTTGTGAACTTAAAGATATGATTTGAGGGGAAAAAGCAATTCAAGCGATGGGATGCAGCAGAGTAGGAAAGGTACTGCTTTTAACACTGCTTCCTTTTGCTCTTAAATGTTAACCCTCCCTTTCTATGGGATAGGGCAGACTCCTATTTTAATCAACACGATAATATATCTATGATATATATATCTCTAATATATTATACTATATATCTCTAATCTTGGGAAAGTTCTGAAATAACTTGGCCTGCCCTGCCCAAATGTCCCTGAACTACATCAGTTTCTGCATACATTTTAAAAAGTTGTAATGCTTTACAAGTGTTTTGGCTGTTTCAATAAAACCCCTCTTCAAATGACAATAAAAGCAATCATATGCTCCACACAATATAATAGAAATAAAGCAGCCCTGTGCACCTTTGCTAGAGGGCATATGGCACTTGAGAGCAGCTGGTTTCCAAAGCAAGACATAACGGTCATGGACATCTAAATCTTGATTTAAATAAGGCTTCCAACATATTATAATACTTCAAAAAAGGTCCCCAGCACAAGTACAGTATAACAATACTAATATAAAAATTCTACATATGGTTCACCATGAGATGCGTACAACAGGAAGAGTAATGTCTTATCACATTGGAGCAACAAAATGTTCATATATAGCACTAAATGAACCCCAAAGAGAATGCAGTGGCAAAACCCAAAATCAGTTACAAGTAAGGATACATCCACAGAGAAAATTCCCCTGCTGATGGTTAGCTATATAAGTAGATATTCTCTGTTCATATTTTAAATCTCACTATCTAACTGTTCTTTCTTAGGCCTCCTTAACACATCATTGACATTTATCACTAGTATTTTCTTTGGTATGCAACAGAGAGAAGGGGCCTTAACTCTTACATAGAAATAAAGCCGCTAATGTTCCAGTCTTGGTTACTCCATTTAATACTGAATCTGACCACAGGAATTAACTCATCTCCAGTGATGATGACTGTAGCTTATTCACACACATTAAATACAAATAATATCTAAGTGCAGCTCTCTTTAAATCATATGCGACTTAACAGCATTCCAGAGAGTCCCACGTTTTAGTCCTAAGCTCAACTGTTAGGCCCAACTAGAAATGAAATCAATGGGGATTTGGTAAGTCAATGTACTTATGTAAACTCCGCTGGATTTAGGTCTTGATCTCGAGTTGAGATCCTTTTCACCAACTCCCAAAACAAACAGATGTAAACGGGCAGATGTAAAACTACTGCCAAGGAGTAAATGCAGAAACCTGAGAGTGCTCTGAGGGTTAGTTCTTATTAAGGTGGTAAAACTTGTGTCTGAGCTGCATCACTTCAGGCCAGAGCTTGGAAATAAAGTTACAAAACAACCAGTTTTTCAGAATGATGTCTTGTTTCCTATGAGAGTATAGCTATATTACAAATCTGAACGAATGATGGAGAGCATCCCTCTCCTTGGAGTGTAATGATAACTTTAAAACATAACCAAGAGTAGCAATGCTAGCCATACAGCAGAATAAAACAAAATCCAAAATCCACAAAGGAGTGAAAGATTACCTGCTTTCCAGAAGTATCTATAAAGCAACACATTTAGATGCTTTTAAGATACGGAAAAATAAAGTTACCTTTTTTTTTTTAAAGGGATATTTCTGGACTTTGGGACTATCATTAATTGCTTTTTAAAAGTAATTTCCCAAGCTCTGTTTTAGACTGACTGTGTCTCTATTAAACAAACCTTCATGCTGAAAAGTCAGAGAGAATGTGAGGCTACAGTTCTCGCTGTTCCTAGAAATAATAGCCCTTTTCCTGATAGGAAGAAACAGACAGTCATCTCATCCTATCTGAACAGTCTGAAGTGGTACAACCCAGGCACAGGCTTGTTCTATAGAAGAATCCACATTTCAAAATGTTGGGGTCACTTGAATTCTAGCATTTTGTCCACCGCACAATCATTTTGGTTTCTAGTGGTAACAGAGCTACCAGAAAGAGACTTCTGGTTTTCTCTTTTCAAACCTCCTTACATGTGGATATTGAGCTTTCAGCGGATCTGACAGTCACTCTTTCAATTGCAACCACTTCAATTGTTTGTTTTGGAGCTGAAAATGTTAAAGAGTGACTTTGCTGCACTGTCATCTTCAGGGCAACCTTTGGGCTCTCTGAGACAGTCAGCCATAATCTCTTTGGGTTCCCTTAGAAATACCACCAAGACGGTGATGTTGTCAGTGGATCCGCTCTCCTTTGCTGCTGAGACCAAGCTCTCCGCCGTCTTGAGACCATCCCCTTTGTTTTGCATTAAGTGCTCTAGAACGTGGTCCACCACCTCGAAAGGTTGGATGGCATCAAAAAATCCATCACAAGCTAGAAGCACATAATCTTCAGCACCTGTCAGCTCAAACGATGCACTGTCTGCACAGCCAGAGATATATGGCTTTTGGAGCAGGTCACCTAAGAAAGAAAGTAGAAGAAAAAGAGATAACAGACTAGCAGCCAACCCATTCTTTTTGTGAATGTTCAACACATTCTTCCATTTCTGGTGAAGGCCTTCGAGATCTTCCTGAATGGCGACTGCTATTATTCCTCACCATCAGTTCTGCTGGCTATGGCTGATGGAAGGCACAGCTCAACAACATCCCAACTATTGGAGGCAGGAGCTGAACTGGCATTATAAAGATTGCACTAAAGATCTTCTTTGGGTGATGTGATCCCCCTTCCTCCACATCTTGATATTACTGAAATCTTGTTTTGTTTCTTAGCGTCCTTTGAAATGCCTCAATTGTTTTGCCTGAGCAGGAATCCGCATGCTTTCCTTTGCTCAATGCTTGTTTTTAAGGTGTAACATTTTAATGTCACCACTGCTTGTTTGCCATTTGTCTTCTTTAACTGCTTTTTAACTTTTTGTACGCTGTGGATTTCAACCTATATTTGTTTTAACTGTTATAAGCTGCCAAAATGGGAAATGCAGGACAATGGCGATGACAATGATAATGGGACGAGATTCATTCTGTGTCCTTCTGCTGTCTGGAGTACATTTACTAGGTACATATGTGGAGCCCTTTTAGTAATGTTTCCCAGACTCTGTAATGTATTGCACCAGGAGGCATGTTCTCTGCTTGTTTTTATATATTTATAGAAACCTTTATATTGTGCCTTTTGGTCCCAAAAAGGCTGCCAAGATGGCTCGTCATAAAAACCTATGCAAACAGTATTCAAACATTTTTAGACATCAGATCAAGTTACTGCCATCTAAGTAAGTGTTTGGAACAGGCAATGGTTAGACAGTTTGCTGGTTTTATTCTGCTGCTACTTTAATTTTGCCTCTGCTGATATATTGCTTACATTCTGATTTATTGTATTTTTGCACACATTGTCATAATGTGTGCAAGAAATACTCTTTATGAAAAGAAATACAGGTTAAACGTGCTTTTAATAAGTAAAAAAAATCAAAGCATTTCACATATAGAAGTGAAGGCAAAGCTATAAACTACCATTTCAAAATGTTAAAACATAGAATTGTCGGTTAACATAAAGAAAACATTAGCAACAGATTCTGATACCAACACACACACACACCCCATCTTGAGTGGCACATCTACAATGTTAAAATATCATTACAGATGCTTTCATAAGAGAACGGAAGGAGCTTTATTCTTTAGCACATTGTGCCAGGTGTGTGTTACTATGGCAATATTAATGTAGGTGAAGTAAGGTCAGCAACTAAGTCCAAGGTTAGCAAATACTGCATTGTCTCTTAATGTTACTAAACACCACATGGTTTTGTGCAATTAGGATTTCGCTGCAGCATTTGTGCCTCATTCTTTTCAACCTTCCACAAGAAATAGGCATTCAGTGTCAAAACAACCTTTTCCCCCTAAGATATAAACAATTTAATTAGTAAGTTATTAATTGTTGAGATTGTGTTTTGAAATAACTCCCTACCCAAAGAAAAAAATGTGCCATTTCAAACTGTGAGAGGAAACAACAACAATCTCCCATCACATTTATATGTTGGCATTTTTAAAACTGAGTTAAATATGTTAAATGAATGGGCTCTTATAGGCTTGTGATATTTCAGAATCAGGCTTACCAATAGCTCTGGAAACAGCCAGGGTTCCATTGACACGCCAGCAGTCTGTGTAGGTTACACAGCCTCCTAATGCTTCGATGCGTTGTCTTTCATCCTACATAAATAAATTTTTAAAAAGCCTCACTAAGCCTTTGTTAGTAGACGGCGCAAACACTAAATGTGGTTTCTGGAAAGGAAGGGAAAAAAGCAGGGGGAATAGTCACTTCCCTTTTCCCTATTCATGAAACTTTCCCATATAGCTTAAGAGAGTAAGGATGTTTTCAGCAACCTCATGAGTGCCATCTCACTCATTTCTGCCATATGAAGGGCCTTACTAAGCAGTTGGCTTCTGTGTTGTGTGAAAACTCACAATCCACATATCCATACAACAGCAGTACTGCCAAAGTATCAGATAAGAAGAATTTGCACGTAATTTCTCTTTGCACAGCTCAAGAAAGTATAGCCCATAACCAACCATCTCCTCTTGTGTTCACTTGACCCTTTTTTACATGCAGTCAGAGACATGTGGGAGTTGCTTTCCTACCAGCTTTATCTTATGTGGCAGTGAACTGCCATCCCGAGTCTCTGTTTAATGAAAAACTCTTTGTGTCCAGCCTAAGACCTTTCACAGTATTTCTACCCAGAGTCAGGGTGACTAGTTGTCATCACCACAAAGGAGGACAAGGCACTACAAAATGTAAGGCATTCAAAAAAAATAATACAGGACATTACCAAACAAAGCCTAAACATACTAATAGAAATAGAAATTCATTTCATATGGTTCATTTACAGGTATACAGATACTGTCTTTTAATAGGTACTCAACCATATTTTTGTGATTAACTGTTCTTTGTTAAAATGTCTTCTTGGCATGCAATAGACTTAATAGAAGTCTGAGCAAGACAAATGCTTAAAATTGTACTTGACTGGCAACAAACCCTTGGCTGAATCTACATTTAAATTATTATTTCCATTAAGGGAAATCATAGAATCATATAGTTGGAAAGGACTACAAGGGCTATCCAAAAAATATTCAACATTTGCACTGTGCCCTCAAGTAGTCCACTGCCTGGTCTGGGTCCCCTTTGCAAAACAAATGTGCCCTGAGCTCTGGGGGTAAGTCTTGTCTGCTGCTGCTCCTAAAAAAAAAGAACTTTAGAAGGATCCATCTTATCCCCATGTTTGCATTGAGGACAGGCTGCCAAGGAGACACATTTTTCAAAAGGGAAGAGCAAATGTGGTGTTACTCAATGGGCTTCTTAGGCATGCTCAGAATGGAAGACATTTTGGAATTCATCCTGGACAGAAGGTTGAAACTTAGGACATGTCCCAGTAAAGGAAGACATCTGGTCAAACTGCCTAGGATCCAGCTGTCCAGACAACTGGGTGGTGTTTTCTAACTTTTCTTCCTAGCAATAGCACTCTCTCCAAAGCAATTCTGATCTGTGAGATACTTACTTTAATTAGGCTTTCAACTCACATTCACATCTATGGCTCAATTGCTCTCAAAATTCCATACGTTCTAGAAGCTCACAGGTCCTTAACAGCGCATTTTGTGGTCTTCAAATATTCCTTTTTCATTTAATTTGGAAACGAGTATCTTTCTATATACCTATGGGGTGCCCCATTGACGCAGACATCTATAAAGTTCTGGGAAGCCCCATTTTGCATCAGACAGAGGACAACCCATATTGTTTTAGAAGAGAAGAATAAATTGTTCACAGAAGCCAAGAGGTTTGAGGAAAAGACTCAAAAGAGCAGCAGTTACCTGTCTCTCTGGTTTGTGAGGTTCCATCAGGGTTACAGCTTTCCCTCGCTGGACCAACATCACCTGGGAATCCCCAAGCCAAGCTATATGTAACTTGTTCCCCACAATCAAGGCAGAAACACCGGTGCTACCACTGCGCAGCTTCTGTGGAATTAAAAGGGGAAAATATGTTCTAAAGAGTCTTCAAAGGATGAAAGGTACTGTGGCACAGGGTGAGATAACTGGTGCTCATTACTTAAGCAAGAAGCTGATGTCAAAGATGTTGTAGTACTGATGTGGAAACATTTACAGTGAATTCACACCAGTATACTTTAGTTGTAATGATTGGAATGATTGTCAAAACACCTGTCAAGAAGTAAAACACAACTAGTGATTCTGTACACACATATACACAACCTATCCCTCTTCAGTTTGGGTTTTCTGAAAGCAGCCCAAAACCGCATTGTCCACACAGCCCACTCCTAAGGCAAGCCAACACCCATGGGCTGTCTGCACCATGTGGTGTCAAACTGTTATTTTTTTTGTCACCTCTTCACCATGCATGCACACTATCACACAAACACACTGCTAGTGACCTCCAATTGCCTCCCTCTTCCCACCCAGATGCTATTCCATTGGACATTCCCCCATGACTGGCCACACAGTTGTATGTGTGATGCACTGCCTATACAGTGCATCGATGTGCTCAGTGATACATTGGGAAAGCACAATTATGGAGGCTCCCCTGTACATGCTCTCTTCACCCCATGCACCCGTTGGATTGTCTGGTTTGTGTATGTTGTAATTACATCCATTGAATTATTGGGAATTGTGTTTTTGCTTTGCTGCGTTACCGTACTGGCACCAGGCTGTTTATACGCCAGTGCTATAATGCACATTTTCCACCTTGAGTCAGAATATCCTTTTTGCTCTGTTTTTCAGCCCAGGCACACAGATTTGTTTCACTTTTCTACCCACATTTGCCTCGTGTTTCGTAAAAAAAACCCCACCTTCAAAGCGGTTAGAAGTCACTTGATTTGGCCAGTGTGGACTACCCCTGAGAGTGCAGTCTTATGCAGATTTACTACAGAGTGAGTCCCACTGAACTGAGAAGGACTTAATTAGTGCTATTGCTGCAAGGACCACTTCTGTGGAAAACGCAATAGGGAAACTAAGCTATCATGTGTAAACATGTCTATTCCTTCACATAACACTTGTGTTAGTTAATTATAGCAATGCACATAAAGTAACACTTAACCAGCTTTACCTAGTTTTCACCATTCTCCCTCCCCAACATGGAAAAAACAAACACGCCAAAACCAAAGCCTTTCATGGTCGGCATCCATAGTTTTGTGGTTTTTGGGCTAGTGGTCCTGTTTTAGAGAAGTTTCTTCCTGCGTTTTGCCAGCATCTGTGGCTGGCATCTTCAGAGAATGCTTGCCTGGAAAGGACTTGGGCAAATCACTCCTGCCTTTCCAGGTTATACAATATATCTACCCAAGTTCTTTCCAGGTAAGCATTCTCTGAAGATGCCAGCCACAGATGCTGGCAAAACGTCAGGAAGAAACTCTTCTAGAACATGGCCACATAGCCCGAAAAACCCACAAAAAAACTATAACAACCAAACCATCACATTGAAGAAGTCCTTGGTTTATTTTTTATCCAAGACAAAGTTGTCCATGTGCAATATTTTGGTTAGTGCTTTCTAATATACATTTTACCACAACAGTGGTCAAAGAGAGACAGTATGGTCTGATATGGAGAACCAAAAACCCCCAAACAAACCTACATGGTTGTATAATACATCAACACATGCTGGTCTGTGACCGTAATAAATATTTATCATATCATCAACATGAAAAAGCTTCATGTACACCCTAGTCATGCTCAGATATACCTATTTTCCTCAAAATGTGGACAATTAACCGAAGATGGACATGATTGCATAACCGGAAACTCACGGATTATAGTGGTGGGGGGAGACAGCCAATTTTATGAAGTATATAGACTAGGTTACATAAATTAATTATTAGGTTCTGCTCCATATGGATAAAAAACCACTTTTGTTAAGTGCTTTTTCACATTAATGCCCTTCACCATGGTGAATAACACTGGTGGGATTTGAAGAGGACTACCTAGTGTTGCTAGTCAGATGACACAGTTGTGCTAACTCATTTTCCCCTTCTCACATATATTCTCTAGTAATTAAAAAAGTGCAAGAAGCAAAAACAATGGGGGGATTCCAAAGGAAGACGATGACACAGTCTGAACTTCCTGTAAAATTCCATGAACTTATTTGGTGACTGCACAATAAAAGCTTCATCTAGAAGCTTCCACAGCGAAGTGGCACCCCACAGATGTTCTGAGAAGAATTTAAGCACAGGCCAGAGAAGCAGAACGTGTGGAGTTTAGAACACTTAAAACAGCATTAAAGACCAGTCTCTTCCAGCAGGCCTATCCAGTAGCTTTTTAAATGGTAATTTTAAGTATGGATTGTTTTAATATGTGTGTGCTTTGTTTGTTCTTTTAAACTGATGTGTGTGTTTTAACTGATGTTGTGTATTTGTTGGTCTGTTGTTCCCTGTCTAAATCCATGGGGAGAGGTGGGTAAGTACAAGTACAGTCAGTCCTCTGTATTCACAGACTTTTTATCCAAGCATCCACGGCTTGAAATTAACAAATATATACATTCCAAAAAGCAAGCCTTGATTTTGCCATTTTATAGAAGGGACACCATTTTACTATGCCATTCTATTTAATATGACTTGAACCTCACAGATTTTGCTATCCATGGGGGCTCTGAAACCAAACCCCAGTGGATACCAAGGGACCACTGTACAGGAAATTTCTGATAAATGAGTATAATAGTGCTAGAAAAGTGAAGGTCATGGGAAATGATACAGTGGGAGAGGAATGACAACACTATTCTCCTGGTAACCCTTATTTTGGAAAGCTTTGAGCACTGGTGTACTGTAGTCCTAGTAAGGGCGCTTCATTGCAGAGCAGTGGATCCCAGGGCACCAGTAAGTTCTGGACAGTTGGTTGATAATGAATCATGCTTTGGGATTGTCCCTGCATATGTAGACAAGGAAAGCCAAACAGCAATCCATTAACTTCACAGCTATCCATCTTTAACTCTAAGTATACATCCAAAGGCTTGAGGTTATTCCTTCACAGTCTATATGATGGTCTATTGGGCTGCAAATCCATACTGTTTCATTTTTAATAACCAGTTAGTGTGCGCACAAGTTCAGGAAACATGAATTACACTTTTGGGAAAATAAGTTAAATACTGTAGATTTTTCCTCTTTGGTGATTTAGATCACTTTTAAATGGTCTACCTAGAGAAATTATTTGTGAAGATCTGGCCCAGCCATACCACGGTACTAGCTCCGCTGCTGTGTGTTTCATCACATTGTCAGCAGCGTATGATCAACTATCCTGCTTTCTCCCCAAATTTCTAATCCACCGAAAGAGGAAAGAAAACCTCAGCTCTAACAGGCACATCCCAGATTCAGTTTTTCTTAAATTTGAGGCTATGTTCCGTGACTGGAGGAGCAGAAAGGAGTCAACTAGATAAATATAGATGTGTTTAAAACATATGGTTATCCTTCTGGAAAGATCCAGACATCAATCAATCAGTGCTGAGCTAAACAAAAAATTTCATCTCCTCCAATTTGTGGACAATGCCTCTTCAGCTATAGTCTATTAAATCAATCAATACATTATTCATCTGGGATGCTTAGCGAACTAATAGGCATTAAGTAGTTACAGAACAGTCAACTGTCGAGAGGATACGCTTCTCAGCACTCCCTCCTTCTCTGGCAGGCCCACAATTTATCAGTGCTGTAGGGCCAGCTTCTCCCCACTCACCTCTCTCCTGGCTTTCAAAAGAAACATTTCATCTGTTTTTTCAAAGGCTTCTCTTAAGGCCTCCACTGGATTTCTCAGGATCTCCTTGTGATGTGCCACGTTTACATGCAAATGAGTAGCTGCATAGTTCGCAGCATCTATTCCTCCATGCCCATCAAACACGGCAAAGTATGCTCTGTCCACATTATCCTTTTGATAGTGGTGTCATGTAAAGAGAAGAGAGAAAATATATACAGTGTATATAAAACCAAAAATCATATGAGAATGTCTTATTGGCTTGCAGAGGAGCTGGCAACAAGTCACATCCTCTGATCAATCTACAATTATAGTACATTTACTCTGGGTTACCTTCACAAAGCAAACCTACACTACTTAGCCCTGCATCACCTCCAGTAATAGAAATCCTTATACCATGGGTAGGCAAAGGATGGCCTTCCAGAAGTTGTTCGTTTACATGTCCCATTATCCATCACCAGTGGCTATGCAAGCTAGAGCTGATGGGAGTTGCAGTCCAATATCTCCACTTCTGCCTTGCAAGCAGGCATATTCAGAAATTCAGATTGTTAGATCTTTAGTGTGCATTTTAATATGATGTTTTAGTGATCTATTGTCCATAAGTAGTGCTGCTGCTCAGGTTATCAAGTTAACAGAACACATAGCTTAACAAATAGTTTGAAATCTCTGTATGGTGTTTATATACTGTGAGACTGGGACTGCTTTTTAAGGAGTGCAGGACAATATTGAATTTACCATTTTAAAACTAACATGGCCAAGAGAAAGTGAAATTCACCACTGCTGGAACTGGATGATTTTTGCTCATTACTTTGGAGAGCTAAAATTATCTCAAAAGTGGACAACAACTACTGTGGGTACTCGGATTCCCTCACCTGAGCCCTAGAAATTTACCGTCATGCCAAAAAGTTGATTAAATTCTGGTAGACAAACATGTCTGTCCTCCATTTTCCGACGAGTATTACGGGTTGCGTGGATAGAAACCTGGAGGTAGCGGTCAAGGGGCTTGAGAGTTGGTGGCTGCTTTTGCCATTTGCAGCAAACTTCCCAGAGTTTGTTAAAGAAACAGCGCTGCAAAGGACCTCCATCCAACACTGGGAAAAAAAAAGTTATACGAAGTCATCATTTGGAGGCATACATTGCATATTTATTCCTTCGTCCACACTATTCCTCTCACTGCTTCAGCTTTTTTCCTCTCACCAGTTTATACTGGACTGTATTAATTTTGTGAATTTGTCTTGTTCATTAATTGATGTAATTTTAGATAATTTGTTTTTGTTGTAATGCTGATTTTATGTGTTGTACTCCCGCCTCGATCCATGGGGAGAGGCGGGAAATATAAATAAAGATTTTATTATTAAATTATTATTATTATTATTATTATTATTATTATTATTTTTATTTTTTTTTTTTCAAGGTCAAGTTTCACCTTTTTCTTTAAGGTGAATGAAGAAATTATGCTGTAATTGTAAAATGCAGCAACAGTGCCAAACATCTTGTCTCTCGTCTTTCATTTCCAAACAGCATGGATTAGAACAAGAGGAGACGGAAATTAAACCTGTAGAAACCCACCAACTTTTATGTCTCCTCCAACTTATTGAGCCTGGCAGAGGAAGTTGCTCTTTCTCAACACACATGCAACACTATTTTATTGCAAAGTGTTCTTGCATATCAACATAGTATGGTCCTTGTATATACTTTACCAGACCAGCTTCTAATGGAACAATTTTCTTGAAATGGCTGTAACACGGAAGTTACATAAGTTAACACATAACAAAAAGGCCTGAAAAGTAGCCCTTCCTTTGGTATGACCAGTCTAGTTTTCATCTTGGTCATACAATTACGTCCCTTATAAGTGACTGAATCAGTATACAGGGCAGGATAAGAAATGACGTGTTGATTATTTGTTGCTTTGTGCCTTCCATGGCAACCCTAAAGTGGCTTTCTTTGCAGAATTTGTTCAGGAATTAGTTTTTGTCTTCCTGTGAGCTGAGAGTGTCACTTGCCCATGGGATTTGAATCCTGGTGTCCTAGTGTCTTATTCCAGTACTCAAACCACTACATCTCTCTCTCTCTCTCTCTCTTTTGGAATATGAGTTTTTACTATAATATGCCAAGGAATCTACAAACCTTCCTTGACACCTTTGTTGCCATAACAGCAGGATAACACCACACACAACTGTCTTTGTTCAGTACACGCTGTGTTTAGGGATAGGCTTATGGGATGCAGATTTGACAACTGTTACCAAATTCCCTTTACCTTTAGCTTATCACTTCTCTGAGTATCCACAAGAGCTACGTATTTGTCAGATACAGCAACCTGCATTTATCTCTATGGGTGAATTAATCTTTCTGAAGCCTCTGCTGCTAGCTTTAATTTTGTGTGTCTGAAATATTAGCGGAAGGGCTCTAGTAATAAAGCTGTTGTTGAATTTTAGGGCAAAATATTCTGAAGTGCAAAAGACTTGTGGGAATCTGGTAGGTTACACTGACTGACCATAACTTGACATCTGACACCAAACCAACCTTATGAACCTGGGAGCTGACTGGGCCAGTCTCTCCAAAGGTGAACTCCAACCTTTTGAAAATGCAGCAGTTTTCAAAAGGGTAGCCATGTTAGCCGGTTGCAGCACAACAACAGAGCCATGTGGTACCTTTAAGAATAGAAGGTTTATTCTGGTAGCAGGTTTCATGGTTACACAACCTCCTTCCTCAGAGACACAGAAGGCAATATTGGATTAGAATTAAATATATCTAGTGTTTCAAGTAGAGGTAGGATACAGACAATAAAGTGAGAACATAGTTAAATCCAAACTTATTAGCAGTGACAATTATATATGGCCACAAATATCCTAGCACTAGGTAGTTCATTAAGAAGCGGTTGTATAATACAAGTATCTTTTCTTTCCTTATGGTTACCTCGGCTTTCTGTAGGCTGTGTGGGACGAACCTAGCACAAGACAGGAAATCTTTGCAAATGAAAGACAACAAGGCTTTTTAAAATAAATAAATAAGATACCCACGTGTTTTGAGGCAATATGAGTGAAGATACTGTATGGTGAAAATCAAAGTAAATGCAGTATGTTCTTCTCGAATGTTGCATGAAGACATGCAGTTTTTAGGCTCTCCATAAGGTGGAGACAATTTATTACTTGATTATTACTTGATGTGTGATTATTATTACGTACCTGATGTGTGATTCAGAGGAAAAACAGACTGCTTGTATTAGAATTAAATATATCTAGTGTTTGGGTGGGACATTACATTCACATTCTAACATCCATTCTTCTAGCACACTGTTGGTATGGGACATAAAGTATAGATGATGAGAGGAAGTATTGCAAGGGAGAGTGCGCAGCTCAGTAATGACAAAGTGGCGGGTGTTTTTTTTGTTTGTTTGTTTTTACAAATTAGCAACGATTTCCTCCAAACAGAAGTATTGAAAGATAAGCATAAAAAGATCCAAAGGAACCCTGTAGTACCATTGGGACTAACAGAAAAATAAATTTCTAGCATACATTTTAATGGACTCAGTGGGCAGACATATATACCAACAGGGGAAGAGGAGTGTAACTTGCAACAGAAATGCGAAGCATGTCGGTACAATCACTGTTGAGACTGAACTTGTCACCACATCACCATACCCACATGCTTTGCATTTGTATTATAATTCATACACACACACCCCTTGGGATATTTGTTTGTCCCCACAGGATTCACTCCGTGCCTCTGAGGAAGTGAGCTGGAGTCCATGAAAGTTTATGCGAAACATTTCTTTTTCTGGTAGTCTCAAAGGTGCTACAGGATTCACCTATATTGTTTCCTCAATACAGTTTAAGTGTGGGTGATCTTATGTTTTGCACAATAATCTCACTCACAAAGTTGTCACCATGTTCTTGGGCAAAGAACGAAGAAGGGCAAGTGTCTTTTTACATTCAAGCTAGTCTGAAATAAAGCCACATCCTTCCTCATATAAAGCAACTCTTTCTTAACATCTGTCTCAGAAAGATGATATTAAAGCAACCAGGAAGATAAAATGTTAAAGGATAAGTAGTACAGGAAATGCACTACTACTATTACAACTACTACAAACTGGTACGGCATTATAGAAAAATTACCACTAATACAAATGGATGTAACAATTTGCCTTGCCATGTGATTTATAATGAATTTTGAACCACTGGATTAGATCCAAGGATGCACTTCTGTGCATGGAAGTTATCTACTGCTCACGGAAGTCCTGTAACCCTGTGGCAAAACATGTGCTTTGCACACAAAAGACCACAGGTTCTATCCCGAGTAGAGCGAAGCAGGACAAGTCTTGCCTGAAACCCTGAAAAGAAACTGCCAGTCACTGTGTACAAAATGCTGACCCAAGTGGACCAATGGGCTAACAGGGTATAAAACCACTTTCTATGCTTTCCTAATGCTGTCTTATATCTTGAACTAGAACTGTGTGACAACAGCAAAACTAAATCCAAAGAAACTGCTAAAATTTCTTGTAGAGCACTTTCTTGCATAGGGTGGTGGGGAACCAAAATAGAGCCTACTTGTTATAGCACTACATCAATTCTTAAGCATTTGCAGAACAGGACCAGTGACTTTCCCCCTTTCACTCAAGTATATTTGGATCCAACTCTATAGTGCCCTCAATTTCATGTTACAGACAGAAAACCAAGGCTGAAAAATGCCATCTCCCCAAAAGACATGGTAATTTCGTGGGATAAATTAATGCAACTACCAAGATCCAGCACATTTCCCGTATGCTGAAGAGCTTTCCTATTACTTCAGTGGCAGAAGGAGCCCCATATGTTCATGCCACTTGCATAATTCATCAGGAAGTAAAATATAACAATAGCAGCATCTATTAGCGATGAGTGCGTGGAATGGATCTGCGTTTTCCCAATTCTTCAAAACGTTTTATTGAAATGCCCACAAATATTCAGCTGCTGTGTATAAGAAACTAAGACCTGCCAGCTACACTGGTCAGTGTTGTTTTGCTGTTTCCCTTCTGTTTGCTGTTTCCCTTCTATTCTGTTGCGATGAAAAATGATTTTTGTTTGAGAGTTGTACCTAGTGCAATCAAATTCCCACTCCACAGAAAATGAAATGTTTCTAATTCTACCTCTTACAACATTATGACCCCCAGACTATAGCCATGTTCTAGTAGCCTCCTATTTGGATTACGGCATTATATATGGGACGATCTTTGAAGATGGTTTAGTTTTGAAGACTGCCAATTTTGACTGAGGCAATTCATTCAGACAATCCCAACAGATTCAACAAAGCATTATTGGCTAGCTTTCTTTGCTAAGTCCAGTTCAAAGTGCTGCGGCTTACCTTTAGGCCTGAGGTAGGCAACACACAGGCTTTGTTTGTACTGCATATGTTTCCCCAGCCCATATTTACAGCCCCTTAGATCTTGAACAGGGATAAAAACAATGAAAAAAAGAATAACTAAGGCTACTGGCAATTCTTGTTTAGAACACGCCTTCTGCTCGCAACTTTTTCAGGGTAAAAAAGGATGTTATACAACTAGAAGTGGGCTTCTGGCTTCAGGGGTAGATGTAGCCTACAGTGGGTGCTAAAAGCAGGGGGGGGTTGCCCCTGCAGTGTGTAGCATTTTTGCTTTTAGCCTCTGAATAGTTTGGGCTCCAACAACCTGATGGATTGCCTACTTCTGTGTTATACTCTGCCTATACTCTAAGGCCATCTGCTGATGTCCTTCTCCAAGTGTTGCTTCCACCTGAAGACTGATGGCTGCATCCACACTGCAGAAATAACCCGGTTTGAGCCCACTTTAACTGCCATGGCTCAAGGTGATGGAATTCTGGGAATGGTAGTTCAACAAACCTTGAGCCACGATAGTTAAAGTGGGCTCAAACTGAATTACTCCTGCAGTGTAGATGCAATCTGATGACATCTTATAACAGGACCTTTTCAGATGTTGTGCTCCCATTGCCGAATGCCCTTGCAGAATGAACATTTTAAACTTTTAGGAGTCAGGCTCTGCCTTTTTTATTTGCTCATGCATTTGAAATATTGGTGTTGGGAGCCAGTGTGGTGTAGTGGTTTGAGTGTTGGACTACGACTCTGGAGACCAGGGTTCGATTCCTGGCTTGGCCATGAGACTCATGGGGTGACCTTTCGTAAGTCATACTCTCTCAAGCCTCAGGGGAAGGCAATGGCAAACCTCCTCTGAACAAATCTTGCCAAGAAAACCCCATGATAGGTTCGTCTTAGGGATGCCATACCTCAGAAATGACTTGAAGGCACACAACACACATACATCTGCTTCTTGTCAATGATGGTTTTTGTGTATATTAATTGTATCCAGATGTTGTATTCCAAAAGAGCATAAACCACACTTGAATACATTTTGAGGAAGTGCAATATGTAAATATTTTGCATTAGTGAAAAAAAGAGCAACGTTTACCAAATAATAGTAAACTTCTGTTCAAGATCCAAATGTTACAAAGATACCTACAAGGAGATGTCCCATGGTGTCCAGCTTCCTCCTCTTCAACATTCTGCTTTTGAAAATCACTGAGATCAGTCTGTAGCAGATCACTGACTGCAGCATGAATCAAAGATGCTGCAAGGAGGGGTGGTGCATTCCTGATGGGAAAAGAAAGAAAAGATACTGAAATAGGCTGCATGGAGTAAGCAAGACTAGGAAAGTCGGTGTTTTGGCAATCCAAGTCTAAAACAAACGAACCTCTGTTCCCTCATAGCAAAACCAAGACAAAACAAACAAACAAACAAACAAACAAAAACCTCATGAAGGCAATTTCTTTTACTATATAAGATTTCTATCCTGCCCTTTAGCCAAAAAGGTATCCCAGGTGAATACAAAGAGAAGTAGTGTGTGAGTTCCTACTCTCAGGAGTACAATCTAAGCAAAAGACCTGATATACAAGGAAGAGGAGGGGGAAAGCCAGTTGACTTCTTAGAATGGAAGCAGTTCAGGTAGCTGGTTGGAACAGCTGCCCCTGGCTAAATGAAAGCTAAGGGAGGGACAAAGACAGCTGGTCTCAATAGTGGCAATAGACTATGCCTATGGCTTGGGTCAGATGTGATGTGAACCTATTTTGATATTACATGAATTATCTTTGGATTCATATACTCCTTTCTCCCCCTGAACAGTGCAGTCCTCCCTTTTTGTCAGCATAACATAACTTCCGATTATGTGCAAATCAGAAACAGAAACCATCCTTTATGCCTCTAGGGAAAGACAGAATCTGGTCCTCCTCTCTAAATTTAATGGAACAATAACTGTCCCTGGAATAAAGGTTAAGGAGTTGTCCCAGCGTCACATCATAGAATTAAGATGATGCAGGCTAAAACCTCTCGTGGAATCAGCCCAATCTCAGGGTAAACAGACTTTTAGCCTGGGGTAAAATACTCCTGGTTTTGTGCAGAATTTCCTAGAAACTTGACAGCAAAACCTGGCTGTTGACACTGGCTCCCTGTGTTCCTTACCTTGCTGGCTGTCACTTTCACTCCAAAGACTCCCATCACTGTGTCTGTTGTGGAAATGGGGTGCCTGGCTGCATGTACATGGCTAGACACCCTATTTCAGCATCAGATGCAGTGACAGGGAAAGCTTCTCAGTGAAAGCGTGCACAGGCCATGGTCTGGCATGGGGATGCATGTGTGAACATCCCCTCCATCCCTGTACTGATCCAGGCACCAACTCAGGTGAGCACTGGGGCCAGGATAGACTGTATAAGACATTGTTGTGCATCCTCACTGGGTCCTGGCCTATCTGCTCAGCCCCTAAGAAAGCAGCCCAATACATCCCAACACATCTGCGATGCCCCATCCTCACTTTAAGACTTTATCAGACAGTGGTGTGCATTCTCAGTGGGTCCCCAGGACTCTCCATGGGATGCACCATCCACTACCAATGAAACTACAGGGCTACTCTTGGTTTAGTGCCTCTTTGTCTAAAACAAGGCCTTACAGCTATAGGGCTGGAGCCTTTTGGTGTCAGTACTTTGAAAAAGGAATTTTCCAGACACTGCACAGTATGTTCCAAATGAAGCCATGTGAGCACATTGTGAATCAGCAAAATTGGTATTTGGTTTAAATACAAAATACCACTCTGTTTCTGCTTATAATTTTCAGGGCAAAACTAGTGTTTTCCTCAACCTGCATCTGGAGCAGCTGGCCACGAAAACACAATGCAAGAATACAATTTTTAAACAAATACTGCCAAATTAGTTTAATGTACAGTAATAAACCCTTTAAACACCTTTCAGCTATGGTGACAAAAATAGGAATATATTCTAAGGTTCAAAGCAATAGTTATTACAGCTTATTCTATACCCATAAGATAACTTCTTCAACACATTTCATCCAATCTACCCTTGAAGCTCTTTACCCCATTCATGCACACTGTAAGAGAGGTATGTTCAGTTCTTAGCTAATCCTAAGGATTTCCTGTTATTCCGCTTCTCCCCCTCAGAACCATGTCCTGTATCAGAACGGTTATGGTAACAATAGCATCCTTCTTCCTCCCAGAATTTCCTACAGGACACAATCTACATCTCTTTGTGTTGAGTAATACTTGGTTTCCTTTTCGGAAGATGAAGTGGAAACAATGTAGACAAAAAGAATCAGCCCTTGCCAGATAATTGTAAGCAGTGACTTTCTTCTTAGAATCATAGAGTTGGAAGAGACCGCTAGGGCCATCCAGTCCAATGCAATTCTGCCATGCAGGAAATCTAAATCAAAGCATCCCGACAGATGGCCATCCAACCTCTGTTTAAAGACCTCCAGAGAAGGAGACTCCACCACTCTCCAAGGGAGCGCCTTCCACTGTTGAACAGCTCTTAGGGTCAAGAAGTTCCTCCAAATGTTGAGGTGGAATCCCTTTTCCTGTAGTTTGCATCCACTGCTCCATGGCGTCCTATTTTCTGGAGCAGCAGAAAACAAGCTCGCTCCCTCCTCACTATGACATCCCTTCAAATATTTAAACAGGACTATCATTTCGCCTCTTAACCTTCTCTTCTCCAGGCTAAACATCCCCAGCTTCCTGAGTTGTTCCTCATAAGGCATGGCTTCCAGACCTTTCACCATTTGGTCTCTACCTGTCCTTGCCAATGCCAATCTGTACCTATCACTGCTGGAAAAATATAAACAGATTTGTGACTTGAATTGCTGTGCATCAACAAAATATATCATACTTGCCAACCAAATTTAGACACTAGGATTATTTTTCCAGTCAAACAAGAGAAAAAACTACTTTCAGGATTTGGTTTGAAGTGTAATTCAGTGATGCTGGGGCCCAACTGCACATGTCTTGTGTTCATCCATAAATAAGGACTATTCTTAGCACATTTAAGTTGTCTGGCGAACATAATACTTATGACCATGCTCTCTCTCCCCTCCCCTGCTATCACCAAGCCAGCCCTCCAGAACTACAGGCATCTGGTAACAATGATCATATTGTACAATTCTATGTGTGTTTACTAAGAAGCAAGCCCCACTGGGCTCAATAAAGCAACCAGGATGGATCTGTTGTCCAAAACCGTTAAACAAAATGCCACAGGCAAGCCCTCCTTTGCAGAAAGGAAAACACAGAGGAAACAGGGTCACTTGTAGTTATGAATAAAAACCCCTGATCAATTTCATTTTTATAAACCACCCCAGAGAAATGTTTCTGGCGACATTTTGACTGAATGAGACCCACTTGCTATTCGCAGAAAGAACACAAGTACACAGTCTCAAAAGTGGCATGCTCTGTTGGCAAGAGAGTGTGCCACTCCCTCCGTAAGAATTCTTGGGGTGGAAGAAGAGTAATAAAACTGGATGAGGCTTGACAGTTTGAGCCCTGGGGATTTATGCATCCCTGAGATGCAGCCTCTCCAACTAACACTCGCTTCAGGGCAAGTATGCAAAAAATGCAACTACTGACATGTTCCGCTCTTGCATTAATACCAAGAGTGACAGCTGGGGTGAAAAAGCTGCAAACATCGCATGAACTCTACTACTACGGAGATTATTCTCCCCTAAACTGGTGCCCGCCAGATGTGTTAGTCTATAACTCCCATTCTACTTGATGGTATGAGAATTGATGTCCAAATGTCCAGCAGGCAAGTTGGGGAGGCCCTTGAAAGCCTGAGCTTCATTAAAACAGGAGCTCTGATCTGGCAGAGTGCTCAATATTTTGCTTTTCCTATTCATAGGCAATCTGCCTTTCAGTGGAACATTTTTTGTACTGGGATGCCAGTAAATTCTCCCAATAGTTTGGGGATTATGCTTTCCCTCTTTTATAGAACCTCAACAGAAACAATCAGAGATGCTTAAAGCCACCGTAAACAAATCCTTATTCCTTATGGTCACAAACCAGTGTGAGAATTGCAAAGTAGAGAAGACAAAATACAATCAAAACCTGACCCAAACAGTAAAATCAAAACAAAACATATAAATACACATTATAAAAATACAGATGCAGTGGGCCCTTGGTATCCGCTGGGGTGTGATTCCAAGACCAAAATCCATAGATGCTCAAGTCCCATTTAAGTAGTAAAATGATGACCCTTATATAAAATGGCAAAATTACAGTTTGCTTTTTTGAATCTGTATTTTTGGGAGCATTTTTGAGCCATGGATGTGTGAATCTGTGGATAAAAAAATCTGTGGATATGGAGGGCTGACTGTCCAGATAAGCATTCATCTGTCAGGGAACGGAACCCAGTTAAAGCACAACTTGGTATTCATTATACTAATCCGTGGTGCAAGTCATCTCCTGTCGGATTTTAATTCCTCCCTACCAAAATTTAGCTACAGTGGGCCCTTAGTATCCGTTGGGGTTTGGTTCCAGGACCCCCCGTGGATACCAAAATCCATGGACACTCAAGTCCCATGAAATAAAATAGCATTGTAAAATGATGTCCTTTATACAAAATGGCAAAATCAAGGTTAGCTTTATGGAATCTACAAACACACACACGGAATATTTTCAAGCTGTGGATGCTTGAATCCGTGGATAAGGAATTCGTGGATATGGAGGGCTGACTGTACTTCATGTGCTATAGCAAAATTAGTGTCTGAAAGCAGCAAAGAAACAAAAGATTGTGAAGTCGAAGGCTTTCATGGCCAGCATCCATAGTTTTCTGTGGGTTTTTTGGGCTACATGGCTGTGTTCTGGAGGAATTTATTCCTGAAGTTTCACCTGCAACTGTGTCTGGCATCTTCAGAGGGGGGGTGGCATGGAAGTGAGTGGGGTATATATACCAAATAAGGGTCCCAGAGGTATATTTACCCCACGCACTTCCATGCCACCCCCCTCGGAAAATGCCAGCCACAGTTGCAGGTGAAACTTCAGGAATAAATTCCTTCAGAATGTGGCCACATGGTCCAAAAAAATCCCACTGAAAACTAAACAAAAGATTGTTCTGAACACCCTGGATGTTTGTGGAGGATGGGCAAAATAGGATCAGTACATCAATAATCGAACGCCAGAACCCAAAGCCCAGTCTCAGGCCTTCAAGTCCCCAATAAATGTCGATCAGAAGGTTGGGATATGGGTCTTTCCAATAAGAAACAAGAAACCCATGCATCTGAAGTCGAAGGCTTTCATGGCCGGCATCCATAGTTTTTTGTGGGTTTTTCGGGCTCTGTGGCCATGTTCAGGAAGAGTTTCTGTCAGGGATGCTTTGATTTGGATTTCCTGCATGGCTGGGGGTTGGACTGGATGGCCCTAGTGGTCTCTTCCAACTCTATGATTCTATGATTCTTCCTGACGTTTCGCCAGCATCAGTGGCTGGCATCTTCAGAGGATGCTGGCATGGAAGAGAGTGGGGTATATACTGCCATTCAACAACAGAACAATATACACAGATTAACATGTAAATTGCATATATATTATTCTTGACGTTTCCACCTGCCTCTGTGGTTGGCATCTTAAGAGAATGCTGGCATGGAAGTGAGTGGGGTATATACCCCACTCTCTTCCATGCCAGCATTCTCTGAAGATGCCAGCCACAGCTGCTGGTGAAACATCAGGAATAAACTCTTCCAGAACATGGCCACAGAGCCCAAAAAACCCACAGAAAACAATCCAAGCATTGATAACCTCAAACCTCCCACCCATACATTCATATCTCCCCATGCTAAAATGGCTCCGTCCCATACACCTGTGTGGTGATGCTCTCCCTGCTGCATGAACGGGTGAGCTGGGTTCAGCCACATTCTCTCAGCCTCAGAGGAAGGCAAGGGCAAATTCCCAGTGAACACACCTTGCAAAGGAAACCCTGTGCTAAGTTCAGCTTAGGTCAGAAACCGCTTGAAGGCGCACAACAACATTAATGTACCCTTTCGACACACCCGGCAGGATATAGTGGTTTGAGTGTTGAATCTTGGAGCACCCCTTCCATCTCTCATATGTTTTGTTCTCCCCACCTCTTCTTGTTCTGGCCCTTCCAAAATTCACCAACACCGTCTTAAATTCCATGGAAAGAGTTAGAGATTGTTAAGAAATGGAATGTGAAGGAAATTGGATCGACGCATCCACTCAGTGGTTTGAACGTCGGATGACGACTCTGGAAACCAGGGTTCGATCCCCCACTCAGCCATGAAACCCACTGGGTGACTTTGGGCATGTCACACTCTCTCAGCCTCAGGGGGAGGCCATGGCCAACCTCCCCTGAACAAATCTTGTCATGAACATTTCATGATAGGTTTGCCTTAGGGTTGCCATATGTCTTGAAGGCACCCAACAACACATGGTGCAATGGCCCCAACAAGAACCCTCTTCGTCCTGCATAGGCTTGAAAGATATAGCATCTGTTGCAGACAGGAGCACACACTTTCCGCACACTGAAGGGCATGAAGAACTTCTTGTTGTCGTTGTGTGCCTTCATGTCATTTCTGACTTATGGCGACCCCAAGGCAAACCCTATCCTGGGGTTTTCCTTGGCAAGATGTGTTCATAGGGGGTTGACCATTGCCATTCTCCGAGGCTGAGAGAGTGTGACTCGCCCAAGGTCACCCAGTGGGTTTCCTAGCTAAGCAGGGCTTCAAATCCTGGTCTCCATAGGCTGCTGCATCCACGCTGAAGCAACCACCTGGCTTGACCCCGCTTGACTGCCCTGGCTCCAAGCTATGGCATTCTGGGAGTTGTGGTTTGTGCCTACTCCAACTCCCAGAATTCCACAGCCTTGAGCCAGGGCGGCTGCGAAGGAAGGCGCTTGGGTTTCCCTACCTGCTGCCCAGGAAGGTCCGGGCCAAGTCGGCCATTTCGGCGGGGGCCTCGTCTGGGCTCGGGGAAGCCCCTCGGCCCGGGGGGCTCCAAGGCAGCGCCTCGTCCGGGCCCAGCGCCTTCGGGAAGTCCCTCAGGAGGGAGCCCAGGAAAGCCCGCGCCTCCTCCACCTCCGCCGCCGCCGCCTCAGGGCAGGCCATGGCCGACGCCTCTCCTCCTCCTCCTCGGCCTCTCCTGCCTCGGCTTCCCGCCCAGCGCAGAGGAAGGGCGGGAACTGAGGCCGACGGCAAGCGAGGCCCACAAGAAGGCCGCCTCCCTCAGCCCTATCCTCCCCGGAGTCCCCCTCAGGGCGGAGGAGGAACCTGCCCCTCAGCGCTTATTATTCCATCCCCTCCGTCTTTGGAGTGTTAGACTGCCACCCTGGGGACCAGGGTTCGAAGCCCAGCCCAGCCACAAAAACACACCTTGGGCCGAGTCACACTCTCTCAGCCTCAGGGGAAAGCAAGGGCCAACCGCCCCTGAAGAAATTCCTCCTTCACTTCAGTGGGGCCAAGCTGTTTGAGGCTTGGGCCGTGACACATGGCCATTGGCTAGAATACAGGCATGCGGTTGTAGGAGCGCACCCACACCTCAGCCATGCATCCCATGATTTCCCTCTCTGTTCATCCCCTGGGCATAAGCATCAGTTCCAAAACCATGAGAATGGAGGGAGGACTGTACATAAGTTCTTCCACAATGTTTTCCTTTGCATTATCTTTTGTTAGATAGGATCATAAAGTTGGAAGAGACCGCAAGGGCCATCCAGTCCAACTCCCTTCTGCCATGCAGGAACTCTCAATCAAAGTATCCCCATTGACAGATGGCCATCCAGCCTTTGTTTGAAGACCTCTAAGGAAGGAGACTCCACTACACTCTGAGGGAGTGTGTTCCACTGTTGAACAGCCCTTACTGTTGGGACGTTCCTCCTAATGTTGAGGTGGAATCTCTTTTCCTGCAGCTTGCATCCATTGCTCCATTGGGTCCTATTCTCTGGAGCAGCAGAAAACAAGCTTGTTCCCTCCTCAGTATGACATCCCTTCAAGTATTTAAACAGGGCTATCATATCACCTCTTAACCTTCCCTTCTCCAGGTTAAACATACCCAGCTCCTTTAAGTTTTATCCACATACGACTTATCCACAGGTCATATCAAAATCCATTATTTTGGCCTCCAAACCTGCTCTCGACTTATACATGAGGGAGACTTATAGTTGACTACATATGGCTAGTTTATTGTGGCACTATTGTTCTCTGACAGAGAAGGCTCAATGTCTCACAAAACTAGTTCCCAGAATTCCAGAGGCTTGAGCCAGGGCAGTTAAACTGGTCTCAAACTGGAATATTTCTGCAGCGTATTTTGGATTAGTCACCTTTTGTCCTCAAACCAAGTCCCCAGTCATTGGACTCTGCTGCCATTGTACCAGTACAGAGAAATGAATTAAAGAGATTGGCAAGATTAACTGAAACAGAGACTTTATATGGTATTTAGTTATTTAATAGTAGCTGTAAGGTAGTTACACAAAATACGCAGCCAGAGCAGCCATTTTGTCTCTTGGTTTCCTTGGATTGGGCCTTCCTCCGGGCCTCCTGCCCTTTCCTCGTCCCCGTCCCTGTCTTTTTCCCTGCCCTCCACGGTGCATAGGGTGCTTCATGGCTGCATGCTTCAGTTCAACCAGATCCTGGAACACAGGGTCACAGAAGACACAGCCAGAGTGCTGGGTCTCATTGCCAGGGAGGGGAGACTTGGCTTTATTGAAATCGACATCCACCAGCGCAGCGTCACATGACTCACAGGTCTCTGCCGACACGCGTACCTTGTGGGCATTTTCAAAGAAATGCACTACCACGTTGCATTTGTTGCAGGCCATCTTCCATTTGGGCCCAGAGATTGGGTCAAGCACCAGCACTCCATTCTCACATTCCACGCACTGTCCAATTCCAAGCATGTTCAGAGAGTGCTGGCAGGTGGGGTGGGTGCACTCATTGCAACCCATTCCTGAAGAAAAGAAAGCAATGCAATTTACCAAAGTGTAAGGAAAACTGGTCCAGCATACTCTGCTTCCTTTTGTATGAGAAAGAAATAACTAGATTGGCAACACAACCACCCACAAACAAATTCTGCAGTCTGAAAAGCATGCAAATTAGTCCTGAACACTTCGGAGAGCCAGCATGGTGTAGTGGTTTGAATACTGGAGACCAGGGTTCAAATCCTCGCTCTGCCATGGAAGCCCACTGGGTGATCTTGGACAAGTCTCAGTGGAAGGCAAAGACAAAGCCCCCTCTGAACAAATCTTGCCAAGAAAACCCCATGATAGGGTCACCATAAATCAGAAATGACTTGAAGGTACACAACAACAAAAACCTATACCTACTTTCTATCATTAGTCTCAGTGTAGTAATTTGGATACCATTTTAGGAATCTTGAATGTTGTGAAAGGCCTACTTTAGGACTGAAATGGGAGTGGAGAAGGAAGGACTCAGATCTGATCATTTAGAAGCAATGGGTGTGTAAGTCTAGAGCAGTGGTCCCCAAACGGTGCCCTTTAACAGATTTTGGACTTTGGCGCCCAGAAGTCTCAGCCACATTGGCCAATAGTCTGGGATTTGGGAGCAGTAGTCCAAAACCCCTTAAAGAGCACAGTTGGGAAGCACTGATCTAAAGTATGAGAAAATCTTCCACTTTGGATAAATAAAACACTGGAAGCTTCATGGAGAGATCTACTCTATTTTCTGTATCTTAAATCAGTTGGTTTTTTTTTTAATTCTGAAACAAGTTCTGATTATTTCCAATTTCATACACACCACTTTTAAGAGTCAACTTGGCTGTAAACCCACCACAAATCACAAAATATAACCTCTAATGCAAACTTTGGGTAATTAATTACTGCAAAATCTGAGAATTCCATCCTTCACTCTCAAAAAGGGCAAGTTTTTAGAAAGATGCTTTAGAGCTTGCAAACTTGCTTTGTCTAAAACAACAAGCTCATCTTTGCAGATTTTGCAGTCGCAATCAGGTTTTTCACTAGAGAATATATTTTGTGGTTTGTGGTTCACTTATAGCCCAGTAGATTCTTTTAAAGGGAGTGTTTGAATTCAAGAACAATTGGGAGTTGTTTGAGAATTCAACTGAGGAAAAAACAACAACAGAACAACAGTGGCTCCTTCTGCCCAGTAAAAAACAACAACAGACAATGCTTTATAGACAGCTGTGTTCAACTGAGCTTCCATTTATTAACAATTGTAAGAGCCTTACAGATCTCACTACAGAAGAGGCTCACGCTATTTATTTTTTGTACACTAAATTCCTGTAATTCCAGTTTATTCTTTTAAGTGAGATTGTGCTGACAGGAAGGAGCACCTGATCTATACGTCAGAAACATGCTTCTTGTCTGCAAATGGACAAAAATATGCAGTTTACAGGAATGATTTGTAAACTCATCTCTGAATGAGAATGGTGTCATCAGTAGTAATCCTAAGGCTTGAAACAGTTTTAACGTTCATTCTGATAGATCAGAATGACAACTATAGCTCTTTTGTCCTTGAAGCCCTAAAATGTGTGTCAAGAAAGGAATTTAAAAAAATACATCTTTCACTTGATGAAGCCTCACCTTTTTTCATGTCCCTGAAAGGGGGGTGGTTATAACAGTAAGGGCACAGTGGGTAGCTCTTCCCTCTTGATCCCGAGGACCAAAGCACCAATTCAAAATCATCCAAGGGGCACCGTAACTCTTTGTAGAGTTTGATGGTACCATTCTGAGGAAGACTGTAGGTCTCATCACAGTGGGAACAGTGTAGACGGCTTGGCTTTGCCTACAAAGAATGAAGAAAAACACAGTATTGATTTTCTAAGCCTTTCTTTGTGCAAACGATAAACATTGCAGCATCCCTTGATCATACAGAATTCATCCACTATTTGCAGAACCTTTCTACAAAATCAGTGTTGAAAAGTGTCTGGAAATTTCATTTGTCCTCTGCCAACCACAGTGATGAGTAAAACCAGTTCTTGAACACATGCGACACCCACATTATAATACAATGGGCTTCCTGTGCATCTCTGCAAAATTACTTACACACACATACACATCGGAGTACATGTGGTTGTGAGGAAAATATCTATGAATCAGTTTCTCTTGTGTCATTTTAAATTCTAGATTTTCTTCACCTGGATATATTTCATGAAACGGTGACATTTTCCACAGCGGGAAAGGGGTTTGCCTGTGGCAGCCAGTGGTGAAAAAGACACTTCCATCAATTCATCCATACCTGCCAAAACAAGACAAAACAAATCCAAAACCCAAGTCATAGAAGGTTTGGAACTCTACACTTCTTGGAAATAGCCAGGGTTTGGGGAAAAGGGAAACTAAACTGATGAAGTTCCTTGAGAAGATCAGGATTTAGCTGATGAGCAACATTGCCCAACATTTTTGACTGAATAATGTTACTTTTATAACAAGAAAATGCAAGCAACTTGGTATACACTCAGCACATTAATTGGGAAGTAAGCAACACTGAGGCTCTGGAATTTACTTTAAAGCGTACCACAATCATTCCAATATACTCCATTTGTAAACATGGGTGTTGGGAGCGTGTGGTGGAAACTGGACCATTTATGGCAAGAACTGGCCATTATGTCTGATTACGATGTCTGAGAGCTTAAAAGTAATGAGTTACAAGCATTGTAGCAACCTGCAAGGAGTTTCCTTTCCTCTCTTTTGCCAATGAGGACATAAGTCATATTTCAAAAGTAATGTAGAGGAAGTGTGGACCAAGAATAATTTTTCAGGGTAACAAGTAACATTATCTAGTTACTTGACATGTTACCATTTAAGAGCATTTTACAGCTTTTTAAAGGCATCTGAATGGAACTGGTAAAGTTTTATGCCAGTCTCCTATTAAACCGAAAGGTTCACCATGTCCCCAAAGTAATGTCAAGGGGAGCAACGTTAACAAATTAAAGGATGGGGGTTAACAATGTCTTACATAATAAGCTGCTTTGAAAGTAACTTTCAAAGCTCTGTGAAGTCTTAACAGGGGCAAGAATTGCAGAAGGTGGACATATTTCATGTGGCATTTGGCTCAGTTTCAGAGGTCTCTTGCAAACTACAGTCGGCCCTCCTTATACACAGATTTTTTATACACGGATTCAAGCATACACGGTTTGAAAATGTTCCCAAAAAGTATAAATTTACCTTGATTTTCCATTTTTTATAAGGGACACCATTTTGCTTTGTCATTATATTTAATGGGACTTGAGCATACACGGATTTTGTTATACACGGGGGATCTTGGAACCAAACCCCAGCGTATAACAAGGGTCCACTGTATCAGTTCAGACCCCCAGAAAACACAATCTGTCCCTCTCTCAGCAGTCAGAAGGGAGACAGGGAAGAAGAATAAAGGGTATCACTTCACCCACGTTTGGTTTGGGGCCTGCTCATTGTCAGCACATGGTGCCCAATAGATTGTCCCTGAGAGTATGTGGAATTGAATACAAAAATGCTCCCCACTCATGCACTATGTCAAAGTAAACAGGCATATGCAGATGTACACTTCTTGTTTCCTGAGCAGGTTGAAATCCCATATGCTGACTCTGTTCACATATATTAATTTTCTCCATAATGCTTACAGATTTAGCAAGAGATATCAGGCCACCAATGAGTCATTTTTAGTAACACTTCTGCAAGGAACAAGTTAACTAGCACTAGGCTGATATTTCAAATATGAAGTTGTGAAAAGGTGTAATATTGTCAGCTCTAAACATTTTACAAGTGTTAGCTTCCTGCCCAAATCATGTTCACTTAGACAAACAATAGTCCCTTCTCTTTGATTTGTTACCCATTTGCAAGAGTTCATTTAATATTGCCATGAACCACAGTTGGATTATGCCGTAGGTTCTGACATTTTCCTTTGCTTTGGGAGCAGAGAGTAGGTGTGAAAGAGAGACAAAACCAGAGTGAAGTTAAAGGTAGTTTCATGAGTAGCCTTGGGATCTTGGTTTTGCTTCTCCAGTCTGAAAGCTAGATAACTTTGTGGGAGCAATTAAACTCCTGAGGGTTACAATGTCAAAAAAGGAACTTCTGAGATCTATCTGGCTTCTCTAAAGGGTATACTACAAACTTTGGGGAAAAAATCAGAGTATTCTACATGTTTTATTTGCTTACTGATTTCAGTACCCACAGCTAGACAGGTTTAAGTATGGGGAATAAATCCTTACCAGCGATTGAATCAACAAAATAGTGAAACTTTCTTTTGAAGATATCCAGGGTGTGTTCCAGGACCTGGTGATAATCTGCTTTACCCTGAGCAATTAGATTAAGCTGTTTCTCTACTGCACTGCGGATTGTGGGAAGCACAAGCTCAGCATCTAAGAGAGGGGGAAAATCCAGAGGTACACAGTAGTTCTAACAAGAGTAAAATGGAATAAGCATATTAGGCACGGCACACCAAAAACATCTCCACTTCATGCTCCACTAAAATCACCTGGATTTTTGTCAAAGCACTCTGGTTCTCTCAGGCAACTCCCATTCATTTCAATGTGTCTTACTCAGAAGATGCCAAGAGGATGGCACCAACTGTCTAATACAGGGGTTGGGGACCTGTGGCCCTCCTGGTTCCTTGGACAATTTCCACAGTTTCTTACTATTGGTCATGTGGGCTGGGGCTGATGGGGGTTGAAGTCAAACAGCACAGTTTAACTACATTTAGAAATATCTGTGCCCATGTTCAGACACAGGTCAGTCTAATGAATTTTCTCCACCAGAAATCATGTACTTAAGTTTCTTTGATCACATTTTTATCTCTCCTCTTTTAGCTGGACTCTCTAGAGCTGTTCAAAACATCAAAGAAAAACATATGCAAGGTTACCTATTTTATAGTAGCCATGGACCAGAACGATGCCCAGGTTTGTAGGCTTCAGTCTGCGGCCATTCTCCACAGTGACATAGTTGCGCTGGCAGATGTTGTTGATATGAACTGGAATGCTGGCATCCGTTCCTAACAATAACAATAAATATCTGCTTAGTAGTTTCAAGTATTTAAGGTGCATTTCATATTCACTATGCAGTTGTAATCCTAAGAATAACCCTGTAACAGTGCTGCTGTTGGAAAGGATGGGGGGAGAATGCTTAAATCCATCTCATAAGTTTATGACACAAGGAAAATTTAAACTGGGTTTTCCTGATTTGTACCTCATAGTAAAATCCTACACATGCTTCCTTAGACTTTATCCCCAGGTACAGAAGTCTTTTAGTCATTGTGATAACCAATAACTTTATATCCATTTGTCCTTTTCTTTCAGCCTCACCCAAACTTCATCAATGGTAGATTAAGGCCAAGTTCCAGACAGAACATGTCTAAGGCAACATACTTATGCCATTGCCTTTGGACCGAGGAGGCAGAGACTGCTCTCTCTTTCCACTTTCTCAATTGTTTAAACATAGCAAGAATAAAAAGGCTCTTTCCCCTCCTCATTCTAAATTAGGCTGCTGACAAAAATAAAGATTTAAGGAAAACCAGGAGAGGATTTTTGTGTTAAAGAAGTGATCTGGTACTGAAAGCAATTCTTGGACAAATAGAAGCGCCTTGTTCATTCTAAGGCCCGTTACAGACCGCCCAAAAGGGGCAGTCTCGGGCCGCTGCTAGTTGCAGCGCGGAGGAGTCGCAGCAGCCAAACCGCGCGACTCCTCCGCGCTGCAAAAAAGGAGCGCAAAAATCGCGCTCCTTCCAGCAACCCGGAAGAGACGCCGCAAGTGCCAACGCGCGCACTTGCGACGTCTCTTCCAGGGTGCGACATCAGGATGCTGCGCATCCGCGACGTCAAAATGGCGGCGCACATCTATATAGGGCGCTGCCATTTTGACGCACTCATTACGTGCGAGGGGCAAGGTGTGTCAGGAAGCACCGCCCCTCGCGCGTAATCACGGCACGACGGTGGAGCCTCTTGAGGCCATCTGTAACGCGCCTAAGTTTCACTCCATCCACCTGAACTTCTGTTTTAGCCTGGTTCTGTTTGATGGCTCTCAGGCTTAGATGGATCTCTCTCTCTCTTCACACACACATACCTATCACCATGGCCACAAATATTTAAATAAACATCAGATTACCATTATTCACTTAAAGTTATTTTCATCTCAGCTTAATGTATGTTAAATATGCTACTAGGGAGGGGTGTTCCTACCAATTCCATGCTTTTCCATCAGAGTGATGAGCTCAGCTTCTGTCAAGTAGTCAGGAGGATTGGTTTGTTTCTCCAACAGTTTTACTTCACTGATAGGGAAGACATCTCCTTTCTCACAGCTGGGCAGATTCTCTTCTGGTGGGATGCTCTGCCAAGGCATGATCTCTGTAAAACCTTTAATAAAGTTTTTTATTATTATTATTTTTAATAAAATAAAACAGATTTTCTTTGAGTAAGGAAAGGATGAATTTTCAAAAATGATATCACTTGCTAAGAAAGAACACAAAGGCACTTAAAACATTAAAGAACCAAGTCAAATCTACTAAACCAAGAGAAACAACAATGAACTATGAACAAAAGCATCAGAAGACTGTGGCAGATAGAGACTTTCAAAAATCATCTCTCTAACCCAGAGGGTGAGGCAGAATTGATTGATCAAGATCCCTGGGGAAAAGCCCTCAGAAAGTGCATAGATAATAAAGAAAGGTAAATACCCCACAGTGAGAAATCCCAATTCCCAACCCCGCAGGGTGTAGGAAAGAAGGTTTGGAATCTAACTTTAGCCACAGACAAATTGGTTAGGAGCAATTATCCAAAACCCAGGGGTATGGTAGTGCAAAATGAGAGAAAGAAACACCTCCTACATACTCTAGCGTGGGCAGCAGGCAAGTCTATCAAAATGGCAGAAGTTGCCCAAGTTGAGCACCTATTTTATAACCATACCCAAGCCCAAGCTATTATAACGTTCTCAAATGAGGGCTTAGTTAAGTAAGCGTACTCACGTAGGGGGAAACTTTTAAATAAGGGTTTGATAACCTCTCGCCTTTTTGAAAATAGAGCACCTCCAATCCCATTAACCAAGCCCCCATCAAAATTGATCCCTCCCACTATCATTAATCATAAGAAGTCAGTTCATCTCATTGATTTGACAGAGCCTAATAAAGTTTTTAAAAAATAATAATCAGGGCTCTTTCTGTCTAGATTTTTCTACAGATTAACCCTGCAGATACTGGTTGGAGAATATTGGTTGGTGACTGGCTCTAGTATCAGACAGACCACCAACTAAGTCAATTCTGAGATCCCAATGACATACAGATGACAGTAACCTCTGCTATGTATTTCAAAAGCATAAAATGTTACCAAGAAGGGTTTTATTTCATTTCCTAATCAGGCAGAACTATTAAGAAGAAAACTGCCCAAATATAGAAAAATGACACTTGTGGTCTGTAACAAGCCAACCCCAGTGCACACCAAAGATGTTACTGTTATTATGTACTTTCCAGCCAGCTCCAACTTATGATACAAAGAGTTCAATCAATGCTAGATTCCAGGCTCAGCAACATATAAATTCCATGCAACATTATACAGTACTGCAACAAAATGCTAAGTTTTATATTGAGGATGGAAACAACCGTTTGAAAAGGGAATAATACTATGCAATAAAATTATGCATATGTATTATTGTATGAATAAATGTAACATTTCTCTCTTGCTTTCTCCAAGGAGCTCAGAGAAATATACATTCTTTTCCCTCCTAATATCAACCTTGCAACCATCCTATGAGCAGGTTAGAGTATGACACTCTCGTGTAGTTTCCCTAATAAATACAGAAATTAAACATCCATATCAGCTGAAAGAGACAGCCAGCATGGTGTACTGGTTTGAATGCTGGAGACCAGGATTCAATTCCCTCCGCCATAAAACCCACTGGGTGACCTTGGCCTTGCCAAGTAAACCCCATGATAGGTTTGCCTTAAAGTCACCATAAGTCAGAAATGACTTGAAGGTACACAGCAACAACTCAGCTGAAAAGATACGGAGAATGAGAAACATCATTTTTGGTTCTTCCTTACCTAGTGAAATAACAGTTTTACCTATACAGGTAAAACGTTCTGGTCCAATGCTGCAAGCAATGGTTGTCTGGAGGAATTTGCAGTCAGCACTGACAGTGGCAATGAAATGCCTAGTAATATATTCATACAGTCTCCATCCATCACCACCTAGAAAGAAACAAGTGTGTTGCCCACAAGACTCAGTCTGCCAACTACTTTTCAAAAAGTATGTCACATTTTGTGAAACAATATAGGGGAAAAGACTTATTTTCCCTAGTCACATACATTTCTTTAAATCCTTACAGATATCAGAAAGAAAAAAAAACCCTTAAACCCCACCCTCTCCTATTTTTTGCTACAGCTGATGGATGTAGAAACACTAACAAGCCTAATTTCAAATATCAAAACTAATTTCTATGAGATATAAAGAAACCCTAAACTTTGCAGTGAGGAAAGCAGTGTTGGCTACTAACATCTTAGCAGACAATTTTTTAAATAAATAAATTCTTCTACTGAAACAGCCCCAATGGAGGTTATGCGGTTCTTGCCATTCCCCTCTGTCAGCATGCCACATTGCTACACTGTAGGAAGAAGCTTTCCTTCTTTTAGCAGAGAAACAAAATACACCGCTGGATGAGGGATGGAGCACTCTGTCCTTCTCCACTAGGGAATTCTCACAGGGAAAGCCTTGTAGCTTATGACTACAAGTTGCTAAATACAGAATCAGATCATCAATACTTATGACTTTAGAATAATCAATTCTTAGTCACCTAGTTCTGCTTCTGTGGCAGATCTCATTGGTGTTATAGGAGGATGGTCCCCAGCATCATGGCCTTTTCTCGGTCTGTTAATACCTTCAGCCAGTAGTGAATTTACCTAGGAAGAAAACAACAGAAAATGAGGGCAAGCCATAGAGTGCGGATTCAGCTTAATGGGCACAATCTACTTGGTTTAGCCATTCTAAGTCCTATTAATTTCAATGAGAGATTTAAGCACATGCTTACAGATCTCACTAAAATCAGCAGGACTGAAAATGGGCTAAATCATGACTTAAACACTGTCCAGCATTTCCAGGGAACTTTGTAACAGAAATGTCGTTTTCAGTGAAATGACTTTTTCCTCATTTCCAGACAGAAAATAGTATGCATAAAAAAATAAAGCATCTTGTCATATACTGTACTTACTGTTTCGGCCCAGTAAGGATTATTAGCCTGCTGCCGCAAAGAGCCCTTCAAGTCAAAGTTTTCCGGGTAATGGGTAGTTTCTGTTCGAGGGTAACTAATATAACCCTGAGTATAAAGCCGTTCGGCTATTTGCATAGCATGTTGTGGTCCCATTCCTAGAAGTAAAATATTTAAATGGTTTATGTCATTATTTTGAATAAAATGTTTACAGGCAAAGTGGTATGACTTTTTTTCAGAGTTACATCTAAATTAAAGCTTTTCCATAATCAGGAACATCAATAGCTGTTGCATCTGAGGTCAATCTGTTCATCCATCCAGCCCAGTATTACCTATTCTGACCAGTATCAGCTTGTCAGGTCTCAAGTCAATGGTCTTTTCTATCACCTGCAATCTGGATCCTTTTAACTGAAAATGACAGGGTATGAACCTGGAACCTTCTGCTTACAAAGTACTGCTCTGCTATGAATAAAGCAATAGTCTTTCCCCAAGTTTGTCTGTCAACAAGATAAAAGCCCCTTCTAACATTTCCTCTGTAGCATAAAGCAGAAAGTACTACAAGAGTTAATATAGCAGGTCATTTTAAAAAAAAAACCTTTTGACTAAACGGAAAAGGTGCACTCAAAATGAGAATGGGCAACAAAAATGTTTATGCCCCCCCTCCAAATATTAATATTTATGCAAATCATTTTAGGCACATCATCTAAAATTATGCCTAATGTGACACATATATATCTTATCTGAAAACAACAAAGTATGCTCTAAGACCATTTCCCCCCTAGTAAGCATACTTAATCAACAAATCACACAGATTTTAACAGAGTAATTAAGATTTTCTAAATGGAATGACAGTCCTAATAGAAACCTAAACAAACTAAATGACAGGAAGAGAAGAGGAAGAAAAAATAATAATTGCTAAAAAGAAACATATGGTATTATTCTTGTGCCTGCAAAGCCCTCTCCAGAGGCAGCATATGCTTCAGTCTCGGAGAGGGAGGGAATGTGGAATAAAGGTGGTGTGTATTCAAAAGAGAGGAAGATGGAGAATTGCTTATAGCCTGACCTTATGGACTATCTCTCAATGAGTTAAATGGGACTTACTCCCAGCCAGATGTTCAAGGTTATATCCTTCGTCCTTTGGGTCTCTGGGACCAGATGGGGTATGGGTAAAAATCTAACTGAAACTAAAGCCAAATTAAATTAATTAAATGAAATTAAATTAAAACCAAGGGAAGGTATAGAAATGTTGGAGGTCTTACTAATTCGCTGGGAATGATGTCAACTGAACTTGTGCATATTTCTCGTGCATATTTCTAATTGATCTTAACAAAAAAATCTTTAGATATTGTTGCAGGCAGAGTTTATACTTGTGAGCAAAACACTCACCCAAAGCAGCACTGGCAACTCTTAACATTTCAACAGTATTCAGAGCCAGAGGTCTTTGCTTAGCCTTCTCCTTTCTGCTTACAGATTCTACCTACAGGATAAAAAAGGCATTCCTTGGTAAGGTTTGATGATCACTTAACCACTCTCTTAAACACCTGGAATTTTTCTGAGAAGGACTACCTGAGTAGGAAAGGGCAGGGATGGCCCAAGGCATGTTGGTGACTGAGGAAAAGGACAAGATGCCTTTCCCATAATTCCACATACTGAAAACATTAAGATGGACAACTGAAAATTACATCAGTGGTGTTAAAAGAATCACATCTTCAACCTTTCCATCAGGCTAGTTTAGACTGGAGGGTGATACACACAAGGCAAGCTGCATGATGAACTATTCTGTCCTCCAGTCTGCTGCTGTCGCTTCCTATCTCTTAGCATGTACGGAGTAAAAGGGAGTTAGAAAATCTGAGTATACTGTATGCTGCTCCTAAGCCAGATAGATCTTCAACATTTTCCCTTTAATTTTGTGAAGAGATCAGTTTATCTTAATAGAGGGAGAGGGCCTTCTCAGTGTCTGCTCTCAGATTTTGGAGCTCTCTCCCTATGGAGGCCGGGATGACACCTTCTTTACTCTCCTTCCTCCAGCAGGGATTTAAAACCTGATCTCCAGAGTCACACTGGTCTCAATGTCTGTTTGCGTCTGTGTGTATGAATACATATACAAGCACACAGACATGTATACTCTTTCAGTTTGAGCACTTATGGCATAATTCAAATTAACCATCAGACATGTGATGTTATTAAACTGAGCAGTGAATAAATTTTGGAACTAGGAATTTAGTCCAAATAACACACATTTATAGTCTCACCTTTGCATCCTTTGCTGCCTTTGTTATGTTTAGGAACATTTGAGCAATCTCTCTGTCAAAGACTCTCACTCTATCCCAGTCCAAAGTCAGACAACTGTCTTTTTCATGACTAACCTGTCAAGAGAAAAATAAAAACAAAATATTTTAAGTTCTTTTCCAGCAAAACTCTAATGTGTAGTGTCTTTGCCAGACAGTCCCAACGAATACAGTAATGGGATATTAACATTCTACCACTACCAGCATAAGAATAGCAAAGAACAGAAACATAGGTAAGACCATTGGTCCGTCTTGTCCATACTGTCAATTCTGACTGGCAGAGGTTCTTCCAAAATCAAATGGGATTGGGTCTGTTTGGGTATGGTGGCATGATGTTACATGTCAAACACCCAAGACTAATAGTAACTATTTCTGAATGTACACCTTATTTACTAGTAAGATAAAGATTCAGTTTTTGTGGCTCGTAACGCAAGCCATTGGGTCCAGCCAATCATTCTCTTGTGACAAACCCACTTGCGATTATCCTAGAAGAGAAATTCACTTATTACATGTCAAAGAGTACAAACTTCTGCAAAATCAAGGATAAATTAGGCACAGAAAACTTATCGCTGCAGCAGTGGAGACGAGGAGGAGTCAGGATGGTTTGTTATCTTTGTTATTGTTGACTGCTTGTTCTCTTAACGTCTATCCCACCAGTCTCACAGCAGCTGCTCTGAGGCATCAGACACCAAGCTAAAGAGTCTCAAATCACATGTACTGTATTCTAATACACCTGAAACCTGCACTAAACAACCTGTTTTAACCAGTAACATTACCAACCAGATGGGTGCTGAGAGAGAAAGAAATGGTGGCTATCACTAACCTTGGCTTGCAACACCCAATAAGTTTCAGGCTTGAAAGACTGGATTTTATCATGCCGCTCCACACAAAACCCCAGCGTTGGAGTTTGACAGGGCCCAAAGGAGATCAATGAGCTGTCTAAATTGCCATATTTCCCCTGGAAGTATTTGGTTTGAAACCTTTAAGAATAAATACATAAAATCAATCTATTACAGCTTTCAGTATTGAGATGCTATTTAACTAGTGATTTCTACACATAGAACAATGCTGGCATGGGTCTGGAGGACATTGGATTGCTAGATCTTGCATGCACTTCACTTACAAATCTTACATGTAAATCTTATGCACAGAATTTACTGTGTATGGTTAATAAATAATAAATAATAATAAATAAAATTTTTATTTATACCCCGCCCTTCCAAACTCCCTGTGAAGGACTCCGTTCACAGTCTGGGGGTGCTTCTTGACTCGTCCCTTCGCCTGACTGCTCAGGTGAATGCGACGGTCAAGAGCACCTGTTATCAGCTTCGGCTGATTCGCCAGCTGCGCCCATACCTGGCCCAGAGGGACCTAGAAACTGTAGTACATGCTCTGGTAACCTCGAGACTGGATTTCTGCAACGTACTCTACATGGGGCAACCCTTATACCAAACTCGGAAGCTGCAAATGGTGCAAAACATGGCAGCCCGGCTGGTCACTGGCGTATCCAGGACCAGCCACATAACACCTGTGCTAAAAGATCTTCACTGGCTGCCCATTCGCTTCCGAGCTCAATATAAGGCGTTGGTTATTACCTATAAAGCCCTAAATGGCTTGGGCCCAGGATTCCTGAAGGACCGCCTCTCCCCGTACATTCCGCCTCGCACCCTCAGAACATCTGGGCAGCAACTCCTGAAGGTGCCTGGGGCTAAGTTGGCTGTTACAGCCAGAAGATCTTTTTCCACAGCTGCCCCAGCCCTTTGGAACACGCTGCCCACGGAGCTCCGCTCATCTTCCACCCTGGCCCAATTTAGGAAGGGTCTAAAAAACCTTCCTATTTAATCAGGCATTCCCCGACTAAATATCCTGTGGGCCTCCCTCCTCTCTCGTGGCCGTGAGGTTGGGCTAAGGGGTTGTTTTTATTGTTTTTAGGATTGTTGTTTATATATGTGCTTTTAACCTGTATGTTGTTGCACTTTGGTGCATTTTGTTAGCCGCCCTGATCTTTTGGAAGGGCGGGGTATAAATAAAAATTTTATTTATTATTATTTATTATTTATTAACCATACACAGTAAATTCTGTGCATAAGATTTACATGTAAGATTTCTAATACTTTAACACAGTGGTCCCCAAACTTTTTCTGGCTACCACCTCCTTTCGTATTGGGGAGCAACCCTAGCACACAAATGCCACATGTATTTCTTGATATTAGGTCTATTGTTCTATGGCAAATTCAAAATAACCAATCTTCGTCACTTTGCATCTAGTCACCCTGGGAACAGCAACCAAGTAGGTGGCTGAACAGCAACTGATAAGCCTCTCACCCATGCCACCCTGCCAGCAAAGGCCAGTGTGGGCAAGAGGCCTCTTGGTCGCTGCTCAGTCAGCTGCTCAGTTGTTGCTCCCAAAGCAACCAGCTGCAAAGGGAGAAGCTCCTCCCTGACAAGGAAGGACTCTCAATCCTTCTTCATTGAAGCAGAGAGGGGTGCAGTTGGTTTGTGTGTAGGGGGCTTACAAAGGCCTCATGCCCTGGACTGGAGAATGGGGCAGACAGGGAAAAGGGGGGATTTTAACTACAGGAGCTGCTCCAAGGTGAAGGACTCTTTCCAAGAATCGACACCAGACACTCCTCCCTCTCCTTCTCTATAGACATATCTCTCCCCCACACACAGCTTCAGGTGTTCCCCCCACCCTCCCACATACACAAACACTGCTTCTTCTGTTATCTCAGACTGCCCGATGAAAGAAAACAGAAGCAGCAGAGTAGCTCCAACTTGCCAGCCAAGTCCCAGCAAAGCTCACAAAGCTGAAGCAAGGTCCCTCATTTGAAAGCTCCTTTTTGCTGCTAGTTCTCCACTACCCCCATGTGTTCTAACTCCTTGCTCCAGTCTGTCAGTCCCAAAGCGGTGCTGTTCCGAGCCACAGAAGCAATGCCCTGTGCCCAAGCCTCACAAGAGTTTCCTATTCGCCACTGCCACCACCAGTGAAAGATGCAGCTAAGGGAGCGAGCTCCTGTGGGTAGGTGAAGAGCCAGAAATACCACCACACTAAATGATCAGCAAGGCTGCATGGTGGTTTTAAGAGACCCTGAAAAGAAGTTTCATGCAACCCTCATCTCCACCATAGTTCCCCTTGTCTTTCTTGCACACCAATATTTCAACATTTGGGGGCGGCAGAGTGGCGCTCAAAGTTTAACATTAGTTATTTCAAAAACTGACATGTGTAGAAGCCTTAATCTACATATAACAATGGAAGTGTTACTAAGCTAATACAATGTAATTGTATACAGAATCTCACAATGGCATTATTATCGGAGTCCAAAATCAACAACACAAATTCTCAAAAGCTGAGCACTGTGATGGCACTGCAAACAACTGCCGGAGAAACACCCTCAAGGTGATTAACACATTATTTACTTAAAATGCTTATACGCTGCTCTTGTGCCCACCTTTGTCTCCATAAAAAATAGTTCTGGTATTTCTCAAAGCACACTGTTACATTCACAGCCATTTTCATTCTACTTCTCTTTCATTTTTCCCTTTTGTCTCCTCACAACTACCAGGTCCAACTTAGAACAAACTTTTCAAAACTCAAGCTATAGTTCAAAGAATACAACTGTCCCTCCCCTTTCTGCTTCAGTTTAGAGGTGGCCAGTGACTAGCGTAAACGGGATACACATCATGGGGATCAGCTTCTCCAGAGAAAGCATTTTACTTCACAAACATACGATGACTATACTCTAGCCATGCAAGCTGAGGATCACCCTATCTTGAAAATTTCCTATCTTGAAATTTTCACCCGTCTTGGTGGATGCCAATGGTACAATCAAAGATGGCGAAATTCATGCAATGGGCCAGACTCACACTGCTAGTTCTCCTAAGCAATATGGCAGAAATGTGACAAACAGGATCTAGGGATGCTAATCATTATGATAAGGATGACCAGCTCTAGACCAGCTCCCAGCCAATACTAATCAATAGCATGTCAGGGTAGAAGAGCTATGTCAATAAATACCTTGTAAACGCACAACCAATTCTCAGATCCAGCTCCTGACGGGCATCCACTGATAGTGCTTCATTGTGATTGGGCTCTCCTAAGTGGTTCATGGCATTGCAAATGTCTGTGTCAGTAATGGAGCTGAATTTGGCTCTGTATACCGTCCTTTCACTGCCACGAGCTTTATTCATCACAGGACTTGTAGCATCCAGGACCTACAAGTAGTCAATAAGAAAGCTAAGGTCACAACTTACTAGGAATGTTTTTCCTACATTGAAAAACTCATGATCACAAGTTGCTCAAAATCACACTTGTGAATCCTTCAGTCATTTATTTGTTATTTTAATAAAGATAAAGAATTCAACAAGTACATTTTTAACTCACACAAAACAAAAATGAGCACTTTCAGAACATAAGAAAATGACTGGACAAAAAACTCATCAGTACATCAACTAACTGAAGGAGGAGGAAAAGAAGAGCATTAGTCATGACTACACATTTCTATAAATCACCATGAGATGAGGGTGGGGTACAATCAGAGGATTACTATTCACACAGAATAAAGAAATGGTCAAGTAACAGAAAATCTGTCTGCATCAGAATAATTTTTTTTAGTATAAAATATTAAGTTTCCCATTAGAACTAAATTACATCTCCCTTGTAATAAAGATAGATCTTCAATGCCTCTCCAATCAACTGTATGGATATGCAACAGAAGTTAATAAATTTCTTGTACAGACAGCAACTGTTAACTGTATATAATATTAAAAGATATCTTTTAATATCTTGAAAAACCAGCAACCAAAACCCTATGACATTTTGGGCATTCTGTCATAGATGTACATACGAAGCCATCACTAATTTTATGACATATCCTTATTAATGCAGCAGTGTCAAATGCCATCTGTTAATGTGCCTAAAACATGCTTTATGTTTTGCAAAAATTTCAGTCTGCTCCACAACAGTTCTCATCTATCTCTCTCACCAAAAACAACAAACAGCAAGAATGATATTAACACAAAACAGAGGACAATATACCTATAAAATCCAATGTCATGAGGGGCCGCACACGAATGTCATCTTGAAGTGGAAAATGTTTCCCAGGAATGACCTGGGTATTCATGCACTGAACATGCTCCATTTAGCGCTTCGTTTCGAGAGACATGTTTTCCGGCAACAAAAATATATGTGGTGTTTTAAATTTGCCATTGTATTGGCAAATAGTTGAAGAGAAAGCTGAGTCTCTCCATTCACTGCCATCATACGTTTAAATTTGAGATGTGGAACTGAAATTGTCCTGTTGGCTACCTATAAGATGCGCTATGAGCCTGGAGATCTATCAGGGAGAAGATGGCATTGTCCCCCCACCCCCCTTTAACTGTCGGCCTCCTCGGTAGATGGTTCCTATTTTACATTGCGTTCAGGAAAATAATTGCAATTGCTGGTGTAATGGCTCAGGATTGGTGATTGTTTTCATGCAGTTTTTTATGCAGGTTACATTCCTTTCTTTTTTTTCAGATTGAGTATCACTACCTAAAAGCAGGTTTGTGTGGAGCTCTGTAGGCTCAGCTTTTTCCAATGCCGTGGACTAATGTGGCATTTGTGGCGGCAAAGTCGGGTGGCCAGATACATTAAAATCCGATAAGCCTCCGTTCCTCATCCAAGGCCACACTTTATAATTTTTAGAGCCTGGCTGCAAGCTGCTTGGGTCCATGCCGGCAAAAACAGAGAGCTATAAGTGGGTAACCGCCGGTTACAAAAAACGCCGCTGCCGCAGATTCGTAACCCGAAACCGAAGCCGAAAAACCCAAGAGCGCAAGGGGAAAGCCCGATTCGTGCGAAATAGCGCCAAAAGCACCAAAAATTTCCGTACCCGAAATACACGTAAACACCCGAACAGTTTTTTCCATGAATTTTTTATAACCCGAAACGGAAGGCGTCTTTCGATCCCGGGGTACCACGAAGAGAAAAAAATAAAGAGCCCTCACTATGCAATACAACCAAGCTGCATACCTGATCTCGGCTTTGCACAAACTGGAATGTGAAAAAAAAGAAGAACAAACAAACCATAACCAAACCTTTAACTTGGCTACAGCATCCACAATCTAGAATGGCATTGAATCCCAATAGAACTCCCCCTTTCGTAAATAAATCCAATTCAGAACTCGACTAATAAACACAAGACTTCTATTGATATCGCCCAAGTTCTCCAAATCCGCTTCATGCAAAGTGGTGTATCAAGCAAGCCTTACACAGATGTTTGTCTTTTCTCACCATCACCACCCCAAAATTGCATATCAATAACAATAACACTTGGCTCTGCTAAAACCTGTAGCTAACAGAACCAAAACGTAAATTCACTTTTCAGTCCTGTACATATGTAGGTCCCCCTAGCATTCTCCAGAGCCCCAACACAATGAAAGTATTTTTTGACTTTTGGCAATTTCCACCTAAAATTTTCCAAGAAGCAACATCAGGGTAAAATCTAAACAAACACCTACACAACAAAAACCATCCCACAAAGCTCCAACACTGCTCAGAGCCCTCTTAGTTGTAGCTTTAACCAAAATGGATCTAAATGATCCATTTTCTGGGATACTCCAACAGAAAAAGGATCTCCAGCACCCAAAGGAGCACCTCTGGCAAATGGGGAGAATTGTCCTGCACACCAATGCAATGGATTTAACCAAAACTATACAGAAATACACTTGTCCCTCCAACATTTGCAACTTTACATTTGCGGATTTTATATTCATGATGATAATATTCTCTCTAGAAACTATCTAGTCCCTGCAGCGCAACCTAAGCCAAACTTTAACCAAAAAGTCACACTGAAGACCTACAATTCTAGAGAACACTCCACTAGCCTTCAAGCTCCTCCAGTACAAAATTCTAAGGTCAATAGGCAAATAGTTGACCAGAGTTAACACGGAGGACCTAGAAATTCTTATAGAGGTTCGCTCATGTAAAAATACAGTGTTGTTATCTGAGGTTTTTTCCACATTCACGGGGGTCCCGTGCCCCTAAACCCTCGAAGGTGATGAGTTATGCCAAAAGTGGCACAAGGAAGAATGATAAAAGAAACAAACGTAATTCCTTCCAACCTCTGAAAAGAATTTGGCGATAGACTGAGCCAAAGAAAAAGATGCTTCTCCGCTACCATGAAAACCGTCTTCATCTTCGTCAGAGAGAAAAGGGTCTTCACACTAAAGAGAAATCTATCCAGCTTCAGTCCGTGGAGAGAAAACAAAACCTGTTTTTACTTATTTGATGAAGTCCGAAAGATCCCTTAATTCTCACCCCGTTAATTTATTTCACAAATACATAAAATCAAGTAGGGGTATTATTCCATGTTCTATCTCCATGAACTACAAAAATTAAGAACTAAACTGACTGTCAAAAGTTAACTGCCAGTACATTTAACCAGAATTTCAGGTGCAATCAAACAATTTTGACTAGACAACTGCTAAGCCACACACACTGTTACACACAGAAGTATTCAGTCAATTTGTTTTGATTGATGTAATTTGTTTTATTATTCAGTAATTTAATTCTGTTTTAAAACGTTCATATTTGTATGCCTTTAAAACTGAATTGTTTTTTAATGTGTAACCCACCGGAGTCCCAGTCTTGGGAAAAGGTGGGATAGAAAATGGATCATGGAAAGGCACTATAAATAAAGATATTATATATATTAAAATATAATAATAATAATATTTTATGATTAAACC
>NC_056531.1:11544815-11584839 GCF_019175285.1 Sceloporus undulatus
AAACCTTGGGCAAGTCACACTCTCTCAGCCTCAGAGGATGGCAATGGCAAACCCCCTCTGATGAAACTTACCAATAAATCCCCACAATAGCTTCACTTTATGGTCATCACAAGCCGGAAACAACCTGAAGGTACACAACAGTTACAACACTGAAATCCCAGCTAAGCAGCTATAAATGCATATCTTAAAGGTAACCAATAAAGAAGGAAAGAAACAAATTTGGTGCCAAGTTATGAAAAGTTTATTCCATCAAGTGCAATAGAGCTGCCATGTTCCAAACTAAGAACCATTTTTGAAACTTAGTATAACAAGAGCTTTCAGTGGAGCTGAGCATGGAGAAGAAGAGAAACATAGTGTCTTCGAGATCCATGCAACATGCCACATACATGTATCAAAGAATAAGCTGCCACGAGAAAGGCAGGATTGGATCGGAAAGAACATGCACAGCTCTCTTTCTCTGCCTGGATTCTCTGTGGAATGAAGGGGCTGGGTTTAAGAGAGCCCCACACTGAAATGGGTTCAAGCCCCACCACATGGTGTAGTGGTTTGAGTGATCCTATGGTCCAAAACACACCACAAAACCAATCCAGTTTGAGACTGCTTTAACTGCCCTGGCTCAGTGCTAGACTCACTGAAAGAAAGAAGTTGGCAGCAAGAGCTTTCCTAGACTAAAGTCTACTTCCTCTACATATCTATGGCATATATATATATATATATATATATATACATACATACATGTATGTCCTAGGAAAGCTCCTGCTGCCAACTTCTTTCTTCTGGTGAGTCTCAAAGGGGCTACAAGAGCTCTCTACATACAGATTCAATAGACTAACAGGGCTCTCGATTTGCATTCTCTCTCTAGGTTTCTATGTGGAGAGCTCCTGGAGCCCCTTTGAGACTCACTGGAAGGGAAGAAGTTGGCAGCATCGGCTTCTTCTAAATGCATCTGAGGAGGTAGACTTTAGTCTATGGAAGCTCCTGCTGCCAACTCCTTTATTTCGGTGAGTCTCTAAAGGGGCTCCAAGATCTCTCTACAGGCTGATTCTACAGACTCACATGGCTATAGCTTTGAAAGCAAGGAGTTGGCAGCAGGGGCATTTGTCGACTAAGGTCTACTTACTATTGGTGCATTCTTGAGAAGCTCCTGCTGTCAACTTCTTCCTTTCAGTGCATCTCAAGGGGGCTCCAAGATCTCTCTAGAAACTGGGTCTACAGACTCACAGGGCTATAGCTTTGAATTCTAGGATTCCTTGTGGAGAGCTCTTGCAGCCCCTTTGAGACTCACTGGAAGAAAGGAGTGGGCAGCAGAGCCTACCAAGGCTTCAGTCTCCTTCCTCGGGTGCATCTGGAGCAGAGATGAATTTGGACCAAAGACACCTGAGGAAGTGGATTGAAGCCTAGGAAGGCTCCTGCTGCCAAGGTCTTCCTTCCAGTGAGTCTCAAAGGGGTTGCAGTGCCTCTCTCCAGGGCTGGAGCTTTGCATTCTCTGAAGTGGCATTATTATTAGCCATGTTTCTTTATGCATGGCGCCCTGAAATGGGGCCTCATCCCAAAGGTCCCATCCCCTTCGAGGCCTCCGGGCTCCCTCTCCCTTCTTTCCCTTCTGGAAACCCAGCCATGGCTTTCGCTGCCCTTCCCGAAGGGCCGAGGGGCCAGAGGAGCCTGACCTGCCGCCTTCTGCCTCCCCTCAGAGGAAAGAGGGACCGAGGCCCGCCGGGGCTGCTCCGGCCCAGCTGCCCCAACCCCGACCGAGGAAGCGGGCCCTCCCCCGACGGAGGAGGCCGCCATGACCGAGGCTTCCGCTGCCGGGTCGACCAAGCTCTCCTTTCCCTCAAGGCCTTCCGGCCTTGCTTCTCCTCAGGGCCGCCCGTTGCCAGGGAAACGGGGCCTACTCCTTCTAGCTTCTCCGAGGCGCCTGCCCCGGCCCTCCCCGCACCTCACTCCCCAAGCGTCGCAATCCCGCTTTTTTGACTGTCCCCGTTGCATTCTGGGGTTTGTAGTCCAGTGAGGCCGAAGAGCTCCCTGGCTGAATAATACACTCGTCCCTCCGCATTGGCAGCTTTGTACATTACCACACTACTCCGCTGCTATCCCGCGTTGACTGCTCTGGCTGGCCCCCCCGTTGCATTCTGGGGTTTGTAGTTCAGTCAGGACCTCGCTGGCTAATACACTCCTCCCGCCACATTTGCGGTTGCATTCTGGGGTTTGTAGTCCAGTGAGGCCTAAGAGCTCTCTGGACTCTACTGCAAATCCCAGAATGCAATGGGAGGCAGCCAGAGCAGTCAAGGGGGAACCTGTGTGTTCCCAGGTTCACAATAGTATGTATGTATATATGTGTGTGTGTGTGTGTGTGAGACAGAATCCCCAAATGAATATATAAATGACCAATGAATATATGAATTCATATATTCATTGGTCATTTATATATTCATTTGGGGATTCTGTCAGTGTGTGTATATATATATATATACATACATACATACATACATATACACACACACACACACACACACACACAACTCCTTTCCATATACCCCACTCTTTTCCATGCCAGCATTCTCGAAGATGCCAGCCACAGATGCTGGCGAAACATCAGGAATCAACTCTCCTAGAACATGGCCACAGAGCCCCCCAAACCCACAGAAAACTCGGGCATATCAATGCTTTAAGAGTGTAGTGGGGTCAACAGTCATACCACACTACTCAAGTCTTGTCTAGTGCTGCTATTCCACTTTGACTGCCCTGGCTGCCTTCCGTTGCATTCTGAGGCTTGTAGTCCAGCAATGCCAAAGAGCTCTATGGCTGAGCATTCTAAACACCCCCACCTTCAACTGCAAATCCCAGAATGCAACAGGAGGCAGCCAGCACAGTCAATGGGGAATAGCAACACTTGAAGAGTGTAGTGCTGTTGTGGGAACCTTAAAAGCCTGGACTTTCTTTCGCTACCTTTGGAATAACCCATCACTCTTATCACTTATGTGTTGTTTCCTCACTCAAGGATGCTGCTCTTAATTGTTTTGGCTTTTAAAGCAAGCTAGACGCCTATAAAGGTCATCTTGTCTCTAAACATTCCCACTGCAAATCCTGTTCAGCATTTTCCTCTTTCACAAACCCTTAACTCCAAAAGCTCATTTCTATATATCCATAGTACAACCATTTTCTATAACTCTGTTGTGGGGATATTAATCATTAAAATCCATCCATCTCAGTGCAGTAAACAGTCTTACCACACAATAAACATGATGCCGCTTGACACCACTTTAACTGCCATGGCTCAATGCTACAGAATTCTGGGAATTCAGCTGAAGTCACTAATACAAATTTGACCCTCTCTGTGTCCATGGCCATTTGTTAAAATTTGGTCACGATGCCAACCAGGACTGCAAAACTCATCCGCCCTGGTATCAGAGGCCCAATTCACTACAGAGGCCCAGAACACTCAGTGTCCAGGAGGCAAAACTGCCCCCCTGAATTATTTTTTGGCCAAAAACCATATGTTAACTGACCCCCCATTTTATTTGAGGGGGGAACCCAGGGGGGCAAAGGGTATAAGGAGCCCCCCCCCCCCCAAGGGCTCACTACAGCCCAAAGGAAACAAAACATCCATCTTGCTCTCAACTCTCTCTAGGCCTATCCATTTTATGAAGATAAGCTTTGCATATGAAAGCTGCCTTAGGAGCCTGAAAGTGCCTAAAATCCTAAATGAACATACTGTAACTGTAGAACTCAAAGACATGTTAGTCTGTAGAATCAGTACATAAGAGAGATCTTGTAGGACCTTTGAGACTAACTGAACGAAAGAAATTGGCAGCATGAGCTTTTGTAGACTTCAGTCAACTTCCTCAGATGCATTTGAATATAATAATAATGTAGAGAGATCTTGTAGGACCTTTGAGACACACTGAATGAAATAAATGGGCAGCATGAGCTTTCGTAGATTTCAGTCGACTTCCTCAGATGCATTCCTCCAAATGCGATCTGAGGAAGTCGACTGAAAACTACGAAAGCTCATGCTGCCAACTTCTTTCTTTCAGTGAGCCTCAAAGATACTGCAACTGTATAATTCCTCCCCTAAAGGCCTTATAGAGAGATGTCATGCAAAAATAGATAAGTCCAAAAGTGAGAATGTGTCAAAGAAATGTTGGAAGGGAAGAGTGAAAAGTTTATTTCCTCCTCTCCATTTCACGCCTGACTTGCGTACACTGAAGGCCTCGTGAAACGCTACATATAAAAGTACAAATGAACAAGTGTGAGAATAGCACAATGAACTGACACAACGAAATTGGGTGCATCCAGATGGATTGAAATGTCCCAGATTTTGTTCCTGTCCTTTCAGATGTTATACTGGGTTAAAATCAATCGACCTGTGGAACTGATGTAAAAAGTACCTGGTTGTACTGGGAGCTGGGATAAATAAAATGTATATAGATCTCCAAAATTAAATCAGAAAGAACAGGAACAAAATCTGGGCCTTTTGGGTCTTTTTAATCAGTTTGGATGCACCCATTACTTCCCTATCTAAACTGAAGAATATTCCACATTTTCCTCCATTTTCTGTTTATCCAGGAGAGGGCAGTAAGACCACATCCCAACATTGTATGTCTAATGCAAAAAGTAGAAGCAGTGCTACACATTGCTAGACCTTGGTGCGTACACACCCATGCTTGTGTCCCTTTGTACAATTGCATTGGTGTGTAGAGGGGAATCGGTTTTAATTCACCAGTTCTTTTTCGTCATTGTCTGCGTAATAATTATTTATGACGGCAGTATCTCAAAAGCAGTTACTCCCAGCACCACTGAGTCTTGTAAATTCTAGCCGAAATGGATCCAAAACAGCAACTTTCTGAATAAAGTGGAATTTTTCCTCTCAGCCCAAACTTGCATGAAAATGTTTTGAATTTCCATTGATGTCTAAATATTGTTTGGTCAAAATCAGTGCACCAGAACAACAGCAACAACAAAAATACAGAAATCTGGTGTTTGAGCAAGAGGTATCTGAAGCAGTTGGTGGACTGGGTCCAAAACTTTACTCTGAATTTTGTTTTTGGTCCCATTTGATAACACACAGAGATCCTAAGCCAGTGTTGCATAGCACACATGATTTTATCACACATCTCTTGTGTTGAATGGCAACACTATACAGCTGAACCAAGATGCAAAACTGCGTAATTTCGTGAAACAATTTCACACAGCGTCACACAAAACCTACCATTAAAATGGTCACAAAGAAGCATTAACGCACATATTTTTACTTTTGGGATTTCAGCGGCAATGCATTTCTGATATCACTTTATTTGTGCCATTGCGTGTGATCATCATTTGTGCAATTACTCTCCATTTTCGCTTTGTCTGTGGGATGCTTTAAATGGAATCGAATCTCTGTTGAATGCCAAAATTAGCCCCAGCATGATAAACTCCTGGGACACAGAACGATGGATGCAAGCTACAGGAAAAGAGATTCCAGCTTAACATTAGAAAGAACCTCCTGATAGTAAGAGCTGTTTGACAGTAGAAGATTCTCCCTCGGAGGGTTGTGGGGTCTCCTTCTATGGAGGTTTTTAAACGGAGGCTGGATGGCCATATGTCTCAAGGAGTGCTTGGATTGTGCCTTCCTGCATGGTAGAATGGGGTTGGACTGGGTGGCCCTTGAGGTCTCTTCCAACTCTATGCTTCTGTGATTCTATTATTCTAGCGTACTGTGTAGAGCATCATGTCCATGACTGTCTGCCTGATGGCTGTGGACACAAATCTGGAGGTAGCTGGAATTCTCCGGATCATGTACTGGATGCAAGAAGCTACTGTTCAGGGGTTTCACTAGGGGGGGGCACAGACAGTGCCAGGTGATACCTCAAAGAGGTTGAGCACTCACTGTCTGTCCCAAGACCCCCACCAGATGTCCCCCTCCGTCAGCCAGGGCACCTCTGCCATCCATCGGCTGTGGACACTAGTGAAGGTGGTGTGCTGCTGCCAGGCAGGCTGGGGGTGACAGCATGAGTTACTAAGCCTAGTGACTCCACCGCATACCGTTTGGCCATATTCTGTGATCCATGCACACACCCTGCCAGTGATATTTACCCTTGTAAATAATGGCAAAAGATGAATACTGGTCATCACTGTGTTTGGAAGTTCACACATCAAGCCATGTCACCCCAGCTAAATTCTCTGTATGACAAGCAAAATGAAAAGGAGTAGGTCACCTTAGAGACAAACAGTCAAGAGCTGTATGTAGAGAAATCTCGTAGCACCTTTGAGACTAACTGAACAAAAGGAGTTGGCAGCATGGGCTTTCCTAGACTTCAGTCTTCTTCCTCAGAGCTGTGTATGTTTACTAGGCCATCAGTCCAACTATTCCTTGGGACATCATCCCTAGTAAGGTAGTGCTGTTGTTGCTGTTAATGTGCTTTCAAGTCAACTCCAATTTATGATGACCCCATTCTATGGCTCTCTGGCAAAATATATTCCAAGGAGATTGGCCTCTGAGGCTGAAAGAGTGTGATTTGCCCAGAGTCAGGTTTCCAGACCACACTGAAGATTCAAAACCTGGTCTCCCAGAGTCCTAGTCCAACACAAAAACCACTACATCACACTGGTCCCTCCAGTAAAGCACCATAAAGCAAAGCCCGGGGGCCAATTTACACTCTCGGCTGGCATGCTGAGCATGTGCTGCATGCCAGGTTTGGTGTGCAGCCATGCAACCTGCATTCCCTACATGCCAGATAGGTTACGCCAATGGCCTTAACGGGTTTATGGTCTTAACTGGTTTAGAGGTGTTAGAAGCTGTGGCTTCCTGGACAGGAGAGAGTGCGTGCAGCGTGGGTGCTTGCGAACGCTCCTCTGCAAATGCTCCTCTGCAGATATTCCTGCTAAGATGTCACTTTATTAGAGAAGGGCATTCACAAACCTTTAATAATAAGAAGATGGGAAGGCACACAGTTAGTGTTCAAATGATTGGGGATGTAAGTGAGCTCTTAAGACCTCCCTTCATCCAAATGCTAGTTAATCGGCCTTCCCACCCTTCTCTCCATCTTTTAAAAACTCTAACATCACAAAAGGCAGGGATGGATGAATGCAGGCAGGGTATTTAGCCTTTCTGACCACAAACATGGCTGTTGGATCTTGTAGAAAACCCATCTGCCAAGACTAAGGATGTACCGCCGTGTTACTATCTGGGGCCCTTTCACACTACACACTTGTAGCTCTAGGTTTCCCCCTCAGTTGCCATGGCAACATCCTATGGAATCCTAGGATTTGTAGTTTAGGAAAGGGCGTACAGAGTTCTCCGCCAGAGCATTCTAGCGCCTCACCAAACTACAAATCCCAGGATTCCCTCAGATGCAGCCATGGCGGTTAAAGTAGAATAATAATGCCATAACTGTGTGGTCTGGAAGGGCCTTGGTTGTACCGTTCCCAAATTGTTGTCTGTCACTGTTGGTGATGCAATGCCAATGGGAATAGCTATGACCCAGTGCTCAGATTATGAGGAAAGAGTTGGGAGGCCCTTAATGAAATCCCACCCGTCTCTTCCCTTGACACAGACACTCCATTTTAGACAACCCCATAGCCTTGTAAAAACAGTAATTAAAGGGTTGATGAAAAAAGTTAAGGGGGCCAGCCCTCCACGGACCTGTCTTGCAATCTGAGCAATCCGGGAATCCCTCTATTTATGTTTACTGTATAACATCAGTGGTATAGAAACGGCACGTTAACAAAGTCTGAGCGAGGTGTCTGGGGTCCTGGAGCCGTTCCCAAAACAGGGCCCCCTTTGTACATATATGGGAGCGGTGGCCTAGAAATCAAAGGCATGCAAAGTCAATAGACAGTAAGCACAGCCGCCTTCATGGGCAAAGCCATTTCCAGTCTTGCAGTTTTAGTGACACCAAGAGCCCATGCATTAAAGAAAAATCTCAGGTTACAGAAGAAATGCACAAAATATTGACAATAACAGAAGCACTGGGGGATTTAAAAAGTGCCCTGAAAAGAGTTGCACCTTGTTGCTTCAGCGCTGGGCCCCTATCCAGTGCAAGGTCCAGAGCTATTCCACCAGGTGAACCTAGCACAACCAGGTGTGCATAAACCAAGATGGATACTAGCTGGGTATTATTCAGTTGAAAAGCCCAGAGGGTTTTTTTTATTGAATGTTTTTGCAGGAGGTGTGCATCTTGGGTTTAATGGACATCTGGGTATCTCAAGTCAAGGGTCACATGGGATGCCCAAAGGACCTCACACAGCCCCACAATTCCCACCTCCAGACCATTGGCACATCTTGTGCATTGTACTTGAGTAGACCCATTGCATTAATGAGGCTTACACAAAGGTCGACTGATCAATTCAGCAAGTCTGTTCCAGTTGGGTCTCACAATTGGATTTAGCCCGAGGGGTGCAATTCCCCAAGCGCTCACTTTGGGCTATGCCCCATCAGACGCACGGGATTTGCAGGCCTAGGCTTGCGCTGCAACACCGCTGCCTTGCACCACATTTGTCGGTTTGTCAAAGTTCTCCTCTGGCTTCCCTCAGTGTGGCCTAATGGCCACTGCCCACCCAAACCGGGCTCCAACAATGACAGCAAAGCAAGATGAAAAGTGCCAGAAAAGAACAGGGAACCTTTTTTGTTGTTGTTCGTTTACTCCTATTCATGGACTCTGGTTGTTTTAATTTCAATAGGAAATGTAGCTCTGACTCTGTAATTGGAGCTGACAGGCCTTGCTTGCTTCCAGTCCTCATGGTCCATCTAAACAGAGCTGGAGGCAGGTCCTTCTCGACCCCAGGATCTTATCTTTGGGATTCCTTTCCTGAGGACATCTGCTGGAATCCATCTGGGGCCCCTCTTCAAAAGATCACCTTTGACCATTGCCGCCTTGTTTTAGCTCCATTTATTTACATGCCAGTCTCTCCTTGCACTTCTGTGTTTGTGGGATTTTAGGATGGCTTTGATTGAGTCTTTTCTGCTGCTTCATTTGCTCTTCAGGCAAATAAAATAGAGGACACCCTAAGGATGGAGGAATCTGTCTTTCAGTTTAGCTTTGTGAAGATATTTAAGAATGCCAGTAAATGCTCATCTTGCATTGCACAGAGAGAGAGAGAGAGAGAGAGAGAGAGAGAGTAAAAATACAAAACTGACGGGGAAGAAAAGAGAGATACTAACTCTGCTTCAGCACCACTGACATGGACATAAAAAAATGAAACCCAGGCTGCATCTATGCTGCAGAAGTTGCCAGATTTTAGTCACCAGCATCTCTAAACAGGGATGGGAGAGACTCCTGTATGCAACTTTAAATAGGACCCAGTTTTGTTGCAGATGCCAAAAAAACAACCATGTCCATCTTGCTGGGGAAGTGAGAAGGAATAAAATTGTAGATGAAAATGTGCAAATGTTACAGAAAGCAAACTGGATGGTTTTGCTTGCAAAACCCTTGTACTGGATCGTGCCTCTTCATTTTCCGGTGTTTATGACATTAAAGTTGGCACTTATCGTCCATAGTCTTCTAAATAGGACACTACAGAAAAGTGAATGAAATCTAACCTCCTAAGAACAAAAGCAATAGTTGGATTTCTACCGCTCTGGTGCCTAGAAGCTAGTGGACGTTAAAGGAAATGTTATTTGAATAAAAGCATCTAACTGATCAGATCTCAGATCAGTTGGACTACATCTCCCACAGTCCCCCTACCAGTTTATGATGGACTCTAGGAGCCACAGTCCAACAAATTTGTACCGCATCCTGGAGGGGAAGAGTGCTGTCAACCACAAATATATTCCAGAAATTCAGTAATATCTAGAGTGCCGCAGGTTCCTACGCCTTGCTATTATAGATCAGTGGTTGTCATCTTTGGGGCCACCAGATGTTTTGAACTTTAATTCCCAGAAGTCCCAGCCAGCATGGCCAGTCATCAGGGACTCTGGGAGTTGAAGTCCGAAACATCTGGAAGGTCAGAGGTGGAGAGCCGCTGCTGTAGATCACCTCTGAAGAAATTTGTCCTTCAGGAATAAAGCAGAGGAATCAAGGTCTTAACCAAACAGCAACCTTTAACCCAACTCCCCTTCGACCACAGCATGAGGTCCTGTAAAGCAGGGGTGGGCAGACTTCAAACTTGTGGAATCTATTTTCTTCTCTTTTTTTAGGAGAACCCCTAAGGTCTGGCAGCTGGAGACGGGTGCAAAATAGTTGCGGCATGTGTGCGATTGCTTGGCCCAGGATTGATTTATTTTTAAAAAAATATCAGAATTGACTTTGCAGTCTTCCTTGGTGCAAAAAATACAGCTCATGGTCAGATGCATTCAGCTTTCTTTCATTTCCATGGCCTAAAGTGAAGGGATCCAGTGTGTTGTTGCTGAGTCAGAAACTCATCTGATCTACTGCAGATCACTCCTGTGGATCCTGGACTATCTCTTCTCTTCCCTGTCTCCGTATCTCCAAATTCACAAATCTTTGTGCATTAACAGTTGCCTGTCTTTTCCTATTGCCTCACCAGATTTGTGCTGCTCAAACACATCTCAAAAAACCCGCCCCTTGCGCTTGCTTTAAGTTATAAATAATAATAATAATAATAATAATAATAATTATTATTATTATTATTATTATTATTATTATTATTAATTTATTTATATTCCGCCTTTTCCCGAGGGAATCAAGGCAGATTACAGAATAAATACCGGGACACCTGGAAGAGTTTCTGCAGAGATTCTAGCTGCATAGCTATTCTGAAAGATAGTCAGAATATCTGAATATTCAGAATATTTACAGCATGCATCAGGAGTTGCCAATGTCGGATATCTCCGACGGTGGAAACGTTCCTTATTTATTTATTTGATTAATAATAATAATAATAATAATAAATAAATAAATAAATAAATTTTTATTTATATACCGCCCTGTGGTGAACCAATCCGGACGGTTTACAACATTAAAATAACATACAGCATAAAAACAATATATTTCCCTCCCCCCTTAAAAAGTTATTAAACAACATATCTAATTTAAAACCACAATAACTAGTTAAAATAACAATAAAGTAAACAAAATAATACCAACCAACAAACCACTGCAACTTCAGTTCTAAAGAAAAGAAAAGGGGGCTTTGGAGACATTACTGAGGAGGAAGGAGATCCTGAGGCCAGGATATTTCAGTCTGGGAAGGCCTGCCTGAAGAGATCCGTCTTGACAGCTTTTTTGAAGCTGTCCAAAGATGTTAATTGACGGATCTCGTCTGGCAGGTCATTCCAGAGCCTGGGGGCGACAGCAAAAAAAGCCCTCCGGGAGGTCGCCACAAGCCTTGATTTTTGAGGCTGCAACAAGTTCCTCCCAGAGGACCGGAGAGCGCGGGGAGGATTGTATGGGAAGAGGCGGTCTCTGAGATAGTTTGGACCCAAGCCATTTAGGGCTTTAAAGGTAATAACCAACACCTTGTATTGGGCCCGGAAACCAATAGGCAGCCAGTGGAGGGACCTCAAAACCGGAGTGATATGGTCCCTTCTAGATGTTCCTGACACAAGCCTGGCTGCCATGTTTTGAACCAGCTGTAGTTTCCGAACCAGGCACAAGGGTAGCCTCATGTAGAGCGCATTACAGAAGTCAAGGCGTGAGGTTACCAGCGCGTGCACAACAGTCTCGAGATCCCTTACTTCCAGAAAAGGGCGCAGCTGGTGTATCAGCCGAAGCTGATAACAGGCGCTCCTGACGGTCAATCACCTGATTTGTCATCAGGAGCGACGAGTCAAGGAGCACCCCAGACTGCGAACACAGTTGCTGGAGGAGAGTGTGACCCCGTCCAGGACTGGAGGTTGCAACCCAATTCTTGGTTTCGGGGCCGCTACCGTGAGCACCTCCTCCGTCGTTGTTCGGATTCAGCTTCAATCTGTTTTTTTTCTCATCCAGCCCATACCACCGCCTGAGAGACATTCATTGAGAGAAGAGATGCCATTAGAATTCAAGGCCGACGAACGAGACATGGAGAAATAGATTTGGGTGTCATCAGCGTACTTATAGCACCCAGCGACTTATAGCACTCCTCCGTATGATCTCACACAGCGGCTTCATATAGATGTTAAACAACATTGGGGACAAAATAACTCCCTGAGGGACCCCACAAAGAGCTCCCTCTTTCTGGAGCTACTGTCCCCGAGCAGCACCCTCTGGGACCTGCCCGAGAGGAAGGACCGGAACCACTGTAATGCAGTGCCTCCGATACCTAATCCCCCAAGCGGTCCAGGAGGATGCCGTGATTATCGTATCGAAAGCCGCTGAGAGGTCTAAGAGCACCAACTGGGTCACAACTACCCCTGTCGATGCTCAGACGCAGACATCAGTCAAGGCAACCATGGCAGTTCTCAACTTTTCTGCCTTTCACCCACAATTGGTGACTATTTAGCCGTCTCTTTCAAGAGAGCTCTGGTGCCATGGGAGTTAGATTGGTTTCACCTGCGCTATTTTCGGCAGCGCAGGACGCAGCCCTGAGGAGTTTATTCCCACGAAGGCGATTGGGAGTTTATCCTTGTGAATATCCTGAAAATTTGTGAAATTACACAAAACGATTTCCCACGATGTCGCACCAAACTCGCCATTAAAGTGGTCACAAGGAAGCATTAATGCGCATCTTTTTACTTTTGGGATTTCAGTGACAATGCATTTCCGATATCACTTTCTTTGCGCAATTGCTTGTGATATCTTGTTGTAATCCCGCCTCGATCCCCAGAGAGAGCGGGAAAATTAAATAAATTATTATTTTATTATTAGTATTTATTATTATTATTATTATTCTTATTATTATTCATGCAATTACTTGCCATTTCCACTTTATTTGCGGGTTGCTTGAAATGGTGCTTTAATTTCTCTTTAATGCCAAAATTAGCCCCAGTGTGATAAACTCACACGGCAGCAGCAGAAAACAGGCTTTGCTCCATCCTTAAATGACACTCCTCAATATTGAAACATGGCTGTCGTGTTTAACCTTCTCTTCCCCAGGCTAAACAGGCAAGCCGCCTTTCTGGAGGAGAGGCCCAGGAATCCTTTTCTCTCCAAGCAATTGCTCAGGATCTAATGTTGATTTCCCCCCATGGGAAGCTGATGGACTTTCCTGCAACTCTTCTTGAAACTGTTTGAGGGATGTTGCTACAGAAGTAAAAAGTACTGTTCTTGTTCATTATAGCTTTCTTTCTTGAGCTGCGTCCTAGTCACTTATTGGTGGCTGCTCTCCCTTTCCAATTTATTCCCTACTCCCATTTGTTTTCCAGCACTTCCCTCAAAGTTGGCAGTGAAACTAATGGTATTGGGGATGTTCCCACTAGGGGAAACCCCGCGTTCTGAATCGAATCCAAGGAGTGGCGTTCATATTAGGATCCGATTTAAACCTAGAACGGTTCTGAGCAACCCGCAATCGTCCCCACTACAGAATTGTTAGAGCGGGATAAAAATTTGAATCGATTTTTCGTCTTTTAACACGCTTAAAAAAACACTAGGGTCCGACCTACGTTTTTTCCATTGATTCGAGTTAGGAACCGGAGTATTAAATAGGAACGACAGCCTTGTGAATCGGGTTGGATGGATGGGAGGAGCGGACTGCGGTGGGGGCTGTCCTTGGGGGATGTTGCCCTTCTGTCCCCATCCGTCGTGGCTGTTCGCCATTTTTTGCTTCCCACCCCTTTTGCCGCTGTGGTCTTTCAATAAGAGATAAGGATTATTTTTTATTTTTATTTTAATGGTTTACAGGCGCTTAATCTCTGTCAGCGCTTTCGCCTGAAGTCCCGGCTGCTCAAGCGCCTGCATCTGCCAAAGGACTACAAGGCTTCCCCTGGTGGATTGCAACCTCCCCTCTGTGTGGGGAGAGCCCATTCTAACGGAGGAGAGGCAGGAAGGCAAGCCCCCTCTCGAAGAGGCATTCCCTGCCCGCTGGGCTCTGATCTCGCCCAGGCGGGAAGGGAAGGCTCCCGCGCGAGGAGGCATCTGATCTCGCCCAGACAGGGAAGGGCTCTGATCAATGGGGGGGGGGAATAGAGCCTTCTCTCCCTCGCTTTCTCAAACGGAATCTGCCTTCTCCTCCCAACCCTGGAAAGAGAATCTTTGAAGAGTGCTCCCCTCCTGCTTTGCCATAAGCTTCCCCCATGATCTGGGGCTCTGTGAAGGGATTCTCCCTGGCTGTCTTGGGAGACATGAAGAGGGATGCGTCATGCAAAACCTATCCCATAGTTCCCTCTGGAAAGAGCTTGGGTTTCCTACTAAATTCGCTTTGCCATAAGCTTCCCCCATTGATCTGTGGGCTCTGTGAAGGGATTCTCCCGGCTGTCGGGGGAGACATGAAGAGGGGATGCTGTCATGCAACATATCCCATAGTTCCTCTGAAAGAGCTTGGGTTTCCTACTAAATTCGCTTTGCCAGAAGCCTCCCCCATTGATCTGTGGCGCTGTGAAGGATTCTCCCTGGCTGTCTTGGAGACAGTAAAGGGGATGCGGCCCTGGAAAACCTATCCCATAGTTCCTCTGGAAAGAGCTTGGGTTTCCTACTAAATTCGCTTTGCATAACTTCCCCCATTGATCTTGGGCTCTGTGAAGGGATTCTCCCTGGCTGTCTTGGGAGACATGAAGGGGATGCTGCCTCTGGAAACCTATCCCATAGTTCCTCTGAAAGAGCTTGGGTTTCCTACTAAATTCGGAGGGAAAATGTATATAAGGCTGACAGCGCTTATGACGTTTGTGATCGTTAAGCGCCTTGATTGGTTCATTTAAAAAAAAAAACGCCAAAATACATCATCATTTCACAAACGTCCATGAAATGGAAACGCTGACGAAAGTTAAATCCTTCCAAATAATCCGGGTTAACATTACGTCATTCTGACGTACTATTGATGGACAGCTCCAAATAAGGTATGGAAGAAGAATCGCTTTATTTAACACCGATTTCATGCCAAGTAGGAACCTCGCAGGTAAAAAACTTCGATTTAAATAACCAGATGGGAACGAAGAATAACGCGTTTCGGAACGCGAGATAACACAGGGTTATTTTGAATCGGTTTTATTAAAACGTTGTATTTAAAAATCGTTTTCAAATATTAAGTGGGAACACCCCCATTGATAGCCAGGTCATTCCAACAGAAATACATCTGGAAGGAAGTTCAGAGGAAGGAGTCGCATGGAGAGAATGCAAAAGCCGGCGCATAATTGGTAGAACTCTTGGTAAAGTTGCCATTCATTCCTCAAGAGGTCCTGCATAGGAGACCTTGGAGCCATCCAACCGGATCCCGCAAAAATATCTGAATTCATCAAGATGGGATTCTAGAAAAAATGTTGCTGGTACATCCCAAAATCTGAATTCTAGTTCTAATTCTAATGTGAAGTCCAAGGCTTTCATGGCCGGTATCCATAGATTTTTGTGGGGGTTTTGGGGCTGTGTGGCTACGTTCTAGAAGACGTTTCTCCAGCATCTGTGGCTGGCATCTTTAGAGTGAAACGTCAGGAACAAACTCTTCTAGAACATGGCCACAGAGCCCAAAACCCCCACAAAATTCTATCTAATTCTAATTCTTCTTATACAATAGTTGTGTGACGGATGATCAAAGCTCTGCCACGGAAGAAGGAGATAAAACTCATCTTCAGCCAGTATCTCCAGACACTATGAATTGGTAAATGTTGTCGCTCATCCGTCTTCAACCTTACATGCTCCAAAGGCATGGCTCTCCTGTCTGGGGATGATGGGACCTATAGTATGCCCTGGTGGTGGGGGGCAATGGGCTGGTGAAGACTGCTGCGGACTAGCAGATAGATGATCAGAGATGGTCCTCTTGTAAACATGGCTACGCATTATGAGACAACTTACCCAGAAAGCTTCAACTACTTTGGGAGCCACAGCTTGGAAAAATTATTTTTAGACTAGTCCCAAAAGGAACTGGTCCAAGTTCTGTCCTCTGCCATACCAAACTATCTCTCCTATCTTGTCCAGTATTACTGACCATTGCTACAGTCCTCCAGAATTGTATGCAGAGGTCTTTTCCGTTTTCTGCTAGCCCTGATCTTCTCGCTTAAAAGTGTGAGATAGTGGTGAAAATGTTGGCCTGGGACATGCGAGATGCAAAGTCAAGTCTCCCCTCAACCATGACAGACGTTCACCTTGAGCCGATTCTTTCCTCTCAGCCTGCCCTACCTCACAGGGTTGTTGTGGTGGTACAAAGGGGTAGAAGAGAGAACAATGTATGAGCGCACTGGCAAATTATAAGACCGGGCTTTCTTGGTGATTTCTGCTCTAAATCTCTCTGCCAAGCGAGGCTAAACTGGTTCCTTCCCTCTTTTCTTATACCAAATAGGTGAATATCTTGTTAATTGTGTTTTAATGGTACAGTATTTATTTTATCAGTTTTCTTTTATCAGGGGATATTCCGTACCCTACAGAGCCAGCATGGTTCAGTGGTTTGTTGGACTTGGACACTGAGAGACCAGGGTTTGAATGCCCACTCAGCCATGGAAAACCATTGGGTGACCGTTGGGCAAGTCCCACTCTCTCAGCCTCAGAGTATGGCCATGGCGAACCCTCTCTGAACAAATCTTGCCAAGAAAACCCCATGATAGGTTCTCCTTTGGCTCTCTTAAGGTAGAAACGACTTGAAGGCATACAAACCACCTTTGAAAATACCACTTCGTTTTGGTTTTTGTAACATTTGGCGACCAGCGTGGCATAGTGGTTTAAGCGTTGGCCTAGGACACTGGGAGACCCTCTCTGACCAAATCTTGCCATAAGCTGGAAAAGATTTAAAGGCACACGGCAACAACAACAGTTCCATACCCGCCAACATTTTGCAGAGGAAAACCGGAAGGAAAATGACAAGGTAGGTCAGGATTCTTATTTGGAGGGCAATGTTGTGCCCTCCTCCCGCAGTCACACAACACACAACGTCATTGTCACAACACCAGAAATGACACAGACTGGCATCCAACCATTTTCATTTGAATTTTCAGACTTATTGCAGAATTAAAACAATCCGATGTGGAAATGAAGCCTGAATTGATTGGAAGAAGGTGCACTGCCTTTTAAACCAGATCGTGATTTGGTATGAACTGGTTTAAATGTGTATGGTTCCTACTTAATCCAAATCTTTTCAACCAAATTGAATCTGCGCAAGTGGGAACCAGAACCAAATCGGATTCGATTTCACAATTGAGTTTTAAATGAATCGCTTCAGAACAAATGGGAACTGGATGCAGATCGGAATCGGTTTATTGAAACGGAAATGGATGTTCTCTGCCCGCCCACCCTCCCCTGAAGCAGAACTGATTTTATTTAAACTGATTCTATTTAAACTGATTCAGTTCCCAATGTGAACCACAAGTGGGTTATCTGCTTCAGGAACTGGTTTAAATAGAACCAGTTCATTTGTGAATGGAAACCACAAGTGCGTTATTTTGATTCAATTCCATGCCAGAAAATGTGATCGGGGCAAATGTAGTAGGAACCATCGATTCAGATCAGAAAGCAATTCTTCTGTAAGTGGGAATGAGGCCCATGATACAAACTCTAAATCAGTAAGTGCCAAACCATGGCTGTGGATGCTCCCTTGAAATGCACAGATTCCTCTGTCAAGTTTCCTCTGCTGTTGGCTGACTACTGTGCCCTAGCAAGAGATCAATCTGGATTTTAAATTTTACACCAACAGCAAACATAACATTTTTTACTGAAAGGAAGAGGGGGATGGGAAGGCAGATGGGAAGGGGGGGAAGCCTATCCTCCACTGGGCCTTATTTTACAAGACCCATGGGATGCTCCCTTCCTCACCAGTGGAGAAAAAGACCATCTTGATGGAGGCGAGGTGATGAATGATCCCAAAATAAAACGCTTTTAAAAAATGAAAAATTCAGTGACAGCCCATTTCGGTAGGATGGGTCCTGCAACTATTTATCCAAAAGGCTCTGAAGACCTTGCTGAGGAAAGGGAGTTCAAAAGCTTGAGACTTGCCGTCTGACAAGGCTGTAATGTTCCAAGAATGTCAGGAATCCATGTGGCTGTTCCATTAAACACCCCTGATTAGTGAATGCGCTGATAAACCTCAGAGGCCAGAGGTCAGCCCTGTGGAACTGAAGGTACCCCAGGTATTGGGGAATGTCTCCGGGATTCAGATTCCATTGGCACAGTTAACCCTTCCTCTGCTCCAGAGAAAGAGAGAAAAGAAAGAAAAGAAAGAAGGAAAGATGAGCGCTCGGTAACTCTCATGTTTCAGCAGAATCCACATTTTGCCTTTAGAACTGGAATTGTTCCATTCACTGCAGCGGGAGAATTAAGAAAAAACACACATTGCATGTCTTGACACCAATTGCTAATACAGTGGGCCATTCTTATCCACTGGGATTTGATTCCAGGACCCTCTGTGGATAACAAAATCCACGGATGCTCAAGTGCCATTCAGTACAATGGCATAGTAAAATGGCGTCCCTTATATAAAATGGAAAACCAAGGTTTGCTATACTTTTTTTGGGGGGGGGGAATATTTTCAAGCCGTGGATGCTTGAATCCCTGGATAGGAAACCTGTGGATAAGGAGGGCTGACTGTATCTTTTTTTGCCCCTGTTGTATGCTTTCAAATCAGTTCTGGGCTTCTCTATACTTAAAAAAACAACACCAAAACTCCATCATTTTGAATTAGTGGCAATCCGGATAATTCTGAAGCAATTTGTGGCATGTGTCGAGTTTTTACGTGCCCAAGGGCTTATTTTGCGGATAATTTGAGGAAATAAGAATGGTGGTTTTCTCCAGATTTCCTTGCAAAATATGAATATGCAATATGTGTGGCCAGTGGATTCACACTGGTGGCAGCGGAGGAACCTGGGTTGCATGGTGGGAAACCAGGACTGCCCCTGCCATGAAGTGCCAAGTCCCCAAGAGACATCAGGAAGGTTTGAGCACCAAAGTTACCATTTCAAAAAAAAAAAAAAAAGGCTGCTGCATTTGTGCACATGGAAGCATATGTACCTGCTTGGCTGAAATATTTCACCCGCACTCCTCCGCATTTGCACCTCTGCCTATTCTTGCCAATGGGAGCGTGACAACAAAAGCGGACATATGTATGCGCGCATCCTTGATGGCCAGATAAAAAACAAATAATGTGGAGGGGCCACTGTCATGTGGCTGGAAATAATTTGGGGAAGCTAGCCATTTGACACCAGTGTGATCTCTGAATGGGGGTAATGGACGGCCATTTAATTCAGATTTGCTGTGAGTAGCCTCAATGTCGCTTTTAATAGTATAGACAAGCCCCAGGCGAATCTGGAAAATCTGGGACACCCTCAATTTTACTATATGCATAGACTGCAGTCAAGAAATCAGGAGAGGACTAAGAATGGGAAGGGCAGCTATGGAAGAACTAGACAAGTAACTAAAGAGCAAAGCTATACAAGCATGCACTAAACATGGGACTTTATCACCCGACCAAAAAAGACTGGAGCATAGCAATACGCTCCCGTTGATATTGCTCAATAAGGCTAACCTTTTCACACGATGTCGCGGTTCTCACGTGATTATCCTGTGAATAAAGAGGCATTCTAGGGATATATGTCTTTGTATGCATTTATGTGCTGAAGAACTACATTGCAAAATTCAGAGCAGCACAAAAACTGAGGGAAGTGTCAACTATGTTGGTCCGAATACAAATACAAACTGAACCAATTTCTTTCCCATCCCTTCAACACAAAGTATTTTCAGTTTCTTTCCAAGATGCTGTTTTACCATGTTGTCATACCTGTTTTACATGGTTAAATTCCACTAGCATAGTCACACCTCTACTAAACAGCTCAGGGTTTTCACATTTCTAAAGTCAAGCAACAAACAACATCCAGAGATTGAGGGAAAATTCCTGGATCTTCTAATGCCTGCAGACACTGGGTCCAAGCTCACAGTTCAACCTGGTCAACATATACCATTTTGTGTGTGTGTGTGTGTGTGTTATACATGGACACATGCACTGTACACTTCGACATCAGTGGTTTCGGGGTAAATTTGGGACTGCATTGCCAGACTTCCAAGGAGAATCCAAAAATGCAAGTAACTATTTTCATCCATATCAATGCATCAGTTTTAACAGTTTCCCCTCCTCTGGAGGACGTCTTTTGTAAAACTAACGGATCTTAATTTCCCATTTAAGACCAAAGCACCACAAAATACTTTGTGCTGCAAGGGATCTAGCGGGGTTTGAATCCAGGACCCCTTGTGGATACCAAAATCAGTGAATGCTCAAGTCCTATTATATGTAATGGCCTAGTAAAATGGTATCCCTTTTTGGCAAAATCATGCTTTGCTTTCTGGATTTTTTAATTTCAAGCCATTGAATCGGTGGCGGCAGAATCTGTGGATACAGAGCACTGATTGCAATATTTATTTCTGACCTGCTTCTCCCTATGGATCTAGGTGGAGAATCTCAAGAGACTAAAATGCAGCATGTACCAGTTAAAACATGTAACATTGGTTTAAAAGAACATATGAGTCTGATACGTGTTTGTCGTCCTCCAGGTAACCAACCTGTATTTGTGGAGCACACAGACATAAGCAATATGCTGCCCCTGTGACCTTTCAAGTGGGAGTAAAAATAGGAGGAGGAGGACAAAAGGAGGATGAAAAAGAAAGAGGAGGAGGAATAAAACCAGGAAAAATATCCCAACAACACTGTTCCTTCTTACTACACTGTCTGACTGATGCTAGATCTCCTCGCTGAACAGTGTGCATCACAAGGGAGGAATGCTTTTTAAATGGGCGGAGGTTTGCTTTATTTCCAAGTTGGTGCCCTCAAGATTTGCATTGGGGAAAGAGACCTCTTTGCCCCTAACTAGCCATTTTCCACTCCTCCTAGCCATCCGCCCTCCATCCTATCCCTATGGCCCAGAAGTATGTTCAGAAATTGGATGGGGGGGGGGGGGAAGACAACCCCAAATCCAAAGTATTTGGTCTGAAAGGCTCTTTGTTCGAAGCATGCTTCTTGTGTGTTTAAGGGCAGCGTCATAGATTCGGAAGGGTCAGTCGTATATCTTTGGATTTTCTTCCCTGCCCCCTTTGATTGATTAATTCCAGTCCCTTCAGATCTTGGCCTGTTCCCACAAACCTGGAATCTCAGGATTGTTTGATTAAGTCATGGTTACCATGACATTCAAAATGCCTCTGGCCAGCCTGACCTTTGACTGCATTCAATTCAGCCAAAAGGAATGGTCAGAGGATGGAAAAGTCTCCCCCCCCCCCCCCACCGCCTCCCCATCTTCCACTATTGCTTCAAGCCGGCCAAATCATGCATGGCCTAAACAACTTTAAAACATTTAGAAGCCGTCAGGCTTAAGGAATGTGGGATTCAGTGGCCACCGCTTCCTTGCCCACCTTTGCGCACGAGAGCACGGTGGTCCCTTTTCTCACACCAAGCAGCCGCATTTTTATTATTTTGCATCCCCCCTCTCTTTGCAAAAAAGAGCACTCTTCGCCTCTTTGTCTTTCATTGCATGGCACTGAGCATAATTTAATCGACGTGCTGAGCGTAATGTAATCAACGTTTCTCAAAGCACCCACCCTGGGTTTTAAAAGGGGCGTTGAGTGCAAAAGATGCCAGCCCCAATGCTGGAGTGATGGGTTGGTTGGGAAAATAAGAATAAAAATTTCCTGTTCCAAATATGCCCCTCTTGACAATTGGTGTCAGCCCCAAGGGGGAAATATTCAAAGGGCAAACCCTGAGTGGAAGGGGAGATGATGAGGAGGATCGACCTTATTTTGAAAGTAAACGTCCTGCCATTTTTAAAAGGCCTTGACGGAATGACAGCAGAAAGGTCTCCCTTGTTCTGACCAAACAAGTCTGGTGGGACAGGGCAAAGGGCCTCTCGTGACCATCCTAGCACTCAGATGGGCGCATAAAGGGACATATGGTCCTTCCAACAACCTGGACCCAAGCCGTGCATCCTATGGTATCTGGTGATTTGTAGCTCCTTGCAGTGATTTGTAGCTCCTTCTCTGACAGAGAAGGCGAAACAGCTCACAAAACCACAAACCCCAGGATTCCATCGCATTGAACTGTGGCAGCTAAAGCAGTGTCAAAACTGCATTCTTACTGCACTGCAGATTTGGCCATTAGCCTCCCAGTTTCAAATGCATGTCTCTTTGTTGGGCATTTGAGCCAATCCCATCATACGTTGGGTTCCCAGGTCTCCGGGTCTGACTTTTCTGGCCCTTAGGGAGAGGAGGCGTCATCTCAGGATGAGAGCATGGTCTTGAAAAATTACAGAGTCATAGAAATAGAGTTGGAAGAGACCGCAAGGGCCATCCAGTCCAACCCCATCCTGCTATGCAGGAACTCACGACCAAAGCATCCCTGACAGATGGCCATCCAGCCTCTGTTTAAAGACCTCCAAGGAAGGAGATTCCACTGCACTCCGAGGAAGGAGTGTGTTCCACTGTTGTTAGGAAAGCTCTTCCTAATGTTGAGGTGGAATTGCTTTTCTTGGAACTTGCATCCATTGTTCAGGGTCCTAGACTCTGGAGAAGCAGAAAACAAGCTTGCTCGCTCTCTCCTCAATATGACATCCCTTCGGACCTTAATACCATACCTCACAATCTCCTCCTATATCTTCTACCCTCTGCTTCTGGGAGACATTACTGTCAATTCTTTTTTTTTGTCCAAAGCAGAGCTTGGAAAAAATCCCTTGGTTGAATTACAACTCCCATGCATTCATAAAAGCCTTGCTTGCAAAGATTTTGTTTTTGTTTTCCAAAAAGAGCTGGGAAAATTGTGCTTGCTCTGTTGAGTGGAGAACTTGTAAGTACAGTACTTCATTTCCAAGCAGGGAAACAGCTTCCTATTTGCCGGGCGTCATTTTTTATTATTTGCATGACATGCTCCGGGCAGCTGGGGTTCATGTTTGCTCTGTCATGTTCAGTGATATCACCGAGACCCATCCCCACGACGTCAAGAAGGGAGGTCTCAGGTTATTTTTGTATTTAAGCCATAGATTGCCAAGTGGCATGCTTCTCTCCTCTAGATGACATCCTTGATATGTGAGATCATCGGCATGTTTACTCTCTGTAGAGAAGATGGAAAAATATGACTAGAATAGTATCTTACACCCCTCCCTTCTCCCTTTGCCTTCCCTTCTCCTCCGGTCCTTCCATGTGCCTGAGTCATTCCTGTTGTGCTCTTACAATCTAGAAACATTTGCTGATCTCACCTGCCTTCGCTTTGGCCTTTCTTCTTCTGTATCTAGCCTGACCTGTCTAGCCTTTTAGTCCACAATGTGGATGTTTATTAAATCTAGAGATCTGTTTATCTGTTGGTGTTTCTCAAAGCCTCTGTGTGTCTGAGCATACACACACACACACCCATGTAAGCCAGGCCTTGAGTGTTGTTGTTAACTGATTTGCAGCAACCCCAGGAATGAGAGACCTCCAAGTCACTCTATCCTCAGCTCAGTTTGCTCAGGTCCTGCAAACTCATGGCCATGTCTTCTCTGACTGAGACTCTCCATCTGGAATGCGGCCTTCCTCTTTTCCAACTGTCTTCCATCTTACCAAGCATTCTTGTCTTTTCTAGGGAGTCATGTCTCCTCATGATATGGCTAAAGTAGAAGCATAGAATCATAGAATCGTAGAGTTGGAAGAGACCACAAGGGCCATCTAGTCCAACCCCTGCCATGCAGGAAATCCCGATCAAAGCATCCCCGACAGATGGCCATGCAGCCTCTGCTTAAAGACCTCCAAGGAAGGAGACTCCACTACACTCCGAGGGAGTTTGTTCCACTGTCGAACAGCCCTTACTCTCAGGAAGTTCCTCCTATTGTTGAGCTGGAATCTCTTTTCCTGCATTGTTCCGGGTCCTGTTCTCTGGAGCAGCAGAAAAAAGCTTGCTCCCTCCTCAATATGACATCCCTTCAAATGTTTAAACAGGGCTATCATATCACCTCTTAACCTTCTTTTCTCCAGGTTAAACATGACACCTAAGTCGTTCCTTGTAGGGCATGGTTTCCAGACCCTTCACCATTTTAGTCACCCTCCTTTGGACACGCTCCAGTTTCTCAATGTCCTTTTTGAATGGTGGTGCCCAGAACTGGACACAATATTCCAGGTGGGGCCTGACCAAAGCAGAGTACGGTGGCACTATTACTTCTCTTGATCGAGACACTATACTTTTATTGATGCAGCCTAAATTTGCATTGGATTTTGTATGACAGCCTCAGGGGTGAAACAGGCAGACAAAAGAAAATGGATTCCAGTCTGAAGTCAAAGGCTTTCATGGCTGGCATCCATAGTTTTTTGTGGGGTTTTCAGGCTCTGTGGCCATGTTCTAGAAGAGTTTATTCCTGACGTTTCGCCAGCATCTGTGGGTGGCATCTTCAGAGAATGCTGGCATGGAAGAGAGTTGGATACACACACTCTCTCTCTCTCTCTCTCTCTCTCTCTCTCTCTTTCACTGTGTGTGACCCTGGATAGGGAGGAGTGATTTCAGTGTTAATCTGTGTATAGTTCTGTTGTTGATGGCAGATTAACACAAATTAACAGGGAAATCACTCCTCCCTACCCAGGGTCACACAGTATATATGTGTGTGTGTGTGTGTGTGTGTGTGTGTGTGTGTGTGTGTGTACACACATACACACCACTCTCTTCCATGCCAGCATTCTTTGAAGATGCTAGCCACAGATGCCGGCAAAATGTCAGGAATAAACTCTTCTAGAACATGGCCACATATCATGAAAAGCCCACAAAAAACTATGGATTCCAGCCTCTTTGAAAGTGGGGCATTTAGGAGACGCATGCCTTGAAAACGGGTGGAAACTGAAATGAAGCCGCACTCCAAGGCTCAAAACCAGAGCAAAAAGAAGCTGGGATACTCCGACTCAAGATGGAACATGGGCATCTTTGCACCTGCATGTAAATGAGCTGGCAAGAGGGCAGGGCTGTGGCAAAACAAAAAATGAAAATGCGACAACTCCACTGGATGTAATTACAATGTACACAAACTGGGCAGTCCAACAGGGGCATGGGATGAAGAGGGCATGTATGCACTCCATGATTGCACTTTGCCAATGTATCACTGGGTACACCGATGCACCAATGCCCTGTAGCAGTGGAGCATTGTGCTTACAATTGTGTGGCTGATCAAAGGGATGCAGTGGGATGGCATCTTGGCAAAATTTGTGAGGGAACTGGAGGTCATAGATGGTGAATTTGTGCAACGGTGTGCATGCATGGTGGGCAGGTGACCAAAAAAATTATCCAGTAGCACAGCTTGACACCGCACTTGGCAGTCTGCTTTAGGAGCCAGCCATGCAAACAGTTGGGTTTTGACCTGCTTTCGGAAAACACCGGATCAAGCCGCTATTTCCAGCCTTTCTGCCTCAGGAGCCGGCCATGCAGACAGTGGGGTTTTGACCTGCTTTTGGAAAACGCAGCATCGAGCTTCTTTTTCCTGCCTGTCTGCTTTGGCCCTGTTTAGTCATCTTGGCTCTTGAAGAGAGTTCCAGTTTGATTTGCTGTGTTGTTGTTGTTGTTGTTGCTGTTGCTGCTGTTGCTGTGTGCCTTCAAATCATTTCCAACTTGGCAACCTTAAGGCCATGAACCTATCCTGAGGTTTTCTTGGCAAGATTTGTTTAGAGGAGGTTTGCCATTGCCTTCTCCTGTTTACATAGATGCACCAAAGGGGTTTAGCTGTTATAAACCTGGAGACTGCCAGTTTAGTTGCAAGACTGCCTTGCCTGGGGGGCAATTTTCCATGCTGCCACTAAGAGGAAGGGCCAGGCCCTGAGATCTAGGAAACCTAGAACTGACACTCTGTAGGTCCAACTGCTGGTGGTCTCCAGGACAAGCTCAGTAATATGGAGCCACTTGGGGTACTTCTTCAGATGACCAAGCAGGACAATAAGCATTCAGGTGACCAAGCAGGATCTTCAGTGATGTGGATCCACTTGGAGTGTTTCTTCAGATGACCAAGCAGGATAAAAAGGGAGAAGGAACGTTCTCATACATCCAGTTTCTATGTTGTTTAGAGTAGTGGTTCTCAAATTCCGGACCTCCTTCTTTGGACTGCACTTTCCAAAACTTCTAGCCGCTCAGGAAAGGTGAGAGTTTAAGTCTCAAATCTCTGAAGGAGAAGAGTGGCAGATCCACTGGTTTAGAGTGTTGTGTGCTACTATCAAAAGTGTAGCAAAGGTCCAAGTGGTGGCTCTTCGTTTAAGAAGAAAATTCCAGTAGTCCATCTGCCTCTGATCCTCAAAGCTGTTGTCAGTCAAGGAGGAGAAAATACTAGGCTAGGGGAAGGAATCATCTCACCTGGTAAAAGGGAGTTTCCTTTATTCCTAAACAAGAAACGTCAGCATTATATTCTGCCCATACTATCATTTTCTGTGGTGATGAAAAAGCAAAAGAACTACATCAGGACAGACCCCAAAGGGATGCCAAATTGTAGAGACAAACCCAGTTATCAACGTGACATAGACAAATCTGTCCGTGTCACTTTTTTCCTCAGTTTTTCAAAGAATTTTCCAATCTTAAGGGTGCTTTATTTAGATTGCACATGGAGAATTTCCCCAATATTGAATTTATTTCATCTCAAATTGGAAATTCTCAGGGAATTTACAGGCATGCATTTCTCTTGCTTCATGCATTTTTGTACCCAGTGTTGCCTAACATATGGACTTTTACTAGTGATTTTTGCCAGCACGTTTTCTACTATAGCACAGTCTTGAATTCACTTTTATCAGCGTGTGCATTTTCGTGTCCCTTTCCTCCTCAGATATAAATGCTGGTGTGCATTTTTTCCCCTACCAGAAAACTCCAAATACAACTTGGAGAAATGCAAATTTTGGCAGACAAGTAACTCCATTTCAACACATAGCTCAGCGTGCATCGACACTGTAGCATTAATGCGACAACGCTTTAACTGCCCCGGCTCCATCCAACAGAGTTCTGGGATATGTAGTTAAGTGATTCCCTAGCCCTCTTTGTTTGAGAAGGCAAAAGACCTCACAAAACAACAAATCCTTGGATTCTAGAGGATAGATCCGTGGCAGTTCAAGTGGGGTCAGATTTCATTATTTATTTCTACAGAGTAGAGGCACCCTCAGCTGCATTCCTTGTATTTGTTCAAAGTTGCAAAAACCTTTGCAATAAAACGTGAACCAAACAGGTTTCTGTTCCATCCCTAGGTATGGAGAAATGCTACTAAGGGCTAACCCTCAAATTCCCATGAACATGTGGAACTAGTTGTCTGGATATTTGAATACTGACCACAGCATTCTTCCAAATGGAGGACAGGACATGCTTAAGTGAAGCTTTTTAACCCTCCTTTGCCATCAGGCTCTTGCTGTACTACTGTCACGATCAACTAGAGTTTGGCATTTATTTCTCTCTTTCATTCATTCCCCTTAAGAGATTACAACCCAGGCAAGTTTGCTGTGGCTCCTAAACAATGTTTCTCCAATTACAAGCCACGCTGACAATTACAGTGATTTAAAACCCAACTAATTGCAAAGTACTTTGATCATGCTCAGCACAATGTGCGGTTTGTGGACTGCAGCTAGTTGAAAGGAACCGTCGGAACCCCAATTTCCCTTTAATATAAATTTTACGTCGATCTGTAGGCCGTGATTCCAATCTTCAAATTAAAGCCCTGGCCTTCCTCGCCTCCCCTTAATCCACTCCTTGAAAAATATATGCCTTGGTATATCGCCAGAAGTTTCGGTCCTTCCTCCTTGAAATGAAAATGTTCCCTTGGCATTGGCTGGAGCTTAAATGGACTTTCCTGACATTTGTAGCTAGCTGGTTGAAAGTTTAAATTATTGGGTTAAATGGTTTGCAGGAAAGGAAAGGGCGGCACAGTCCTGCCAATATCTACCGACAAATAATAGTGTGAATTTCTCTGCCTCCTTCCCTCTTTCTTTCTTTTTTGGATATAAAGCAACCTAGAGCCCAAGCGGCCGTATAAACAGACCATCAAAGCTAGCGGTGTCGCGAGCCGCACCACTGTGTGCAGTTTTTGTGGAGCCATTGTGTGAAATGAGCCAGCCTTCGCCTGGCCAAGTTGGACAACTCACTTTTGCATCCTTTGGCCTTGCTTGAGGGTGAAATGGGCCTTGATTTGCACTAAGAAGAAAACAAGGAAAGAAACACAACTCATGAACTGCACATTTTATGTGTTTCACCGTCAGTACCTGGGGTGCGTAGGGGTCTTGAAATGTAGAAGGACGCCTTGGGTTTCTTCTTGACTGAAATGCCTAGAGCAGCCACAAGGTAGATACATTGAGACCACAATGTCTATGCACACTTACCTGGGCGTACGTCCCACTCAGTTCAAGGAACCCTAGGAGTAAGGCCCATTAAATCCAAGTATATTGCTCCCATGCTTACCTGGGAGTAAGCCCCACTTAGCTCAAGTCTGAGTAGCACTACATTGCTCCCACACTTACCTGGGAGTAAGCCCCATTTAGTTCAAGTCTGTGTAGCAGTGTATTGCTCCCACACTTACCTGGGAGTAAGCCCTGTTAAATTTAAGTCTAAGTAGCAGTGTATTGCTCCCATGCTTACCTTGATATAAGTCCCACTCATTTCAAGGAACCCTGTGAATAAGCCCCATTAAATCCAAGTCTGAACAGCAGTATATTGCTCCTACGTTTACCTGGGAGTGAGCCCCATTCAAGTCTGAATAGCAGTATATTGCTCCCACACTTACCTGGGAGTAAGCCCTATTAAATCCAAGTCTGAGTAGCACTGTATTGCTCCCACACGTACCGGGGGTAAGCCCATTAAATCCAAATTTGAGTAGCCATATATTGCTGTCACACATACCTGGGAGTAAGCCCCATTTAGTTCAAGTCTGAATAGCAGTATATTGCTCCCATACTTACCTGGGAGTATGCCTTGTTAAATCCAAGTCTGAGTAGCAGTGTATTGCTCCCACACTTACCTGGGAGTAAGTCCCACTCAATTCAAGGAACCCTGGGAGGGAGCCCCATTAAATCCAAGTCTGAGTAGCAGTGCATTGCTCCTACACTTACCTGGGAGTAAGCCCCATTTAGTTCAAGTCTGAATAGCAATATATTACTCCCACGCTTACCTGGGCGTAAGTCCCACTTAATTCAAGGAACCGTGGCAGGGAGCCCCATTCAATTCAAGCCTAAAGAGACTGTTATGGAAAGCATATTTTGGGATCACCCCCTTTTTCCTTCCCTGCAACTCACCCCCATCCATGGGTCCTGGGGACCCTCCCAGCCTCCCTCCTGCTCCTTGCTTTGCGCCTTCCCCCCCTCTTTCCAGCCCGCCGTGCTTCTTTTTAAGCTTTATTTCAGGTACGCCGGGCAAGTAGTTCAAAGGGAGGTATCCACGTTGGCCCCATCCAAGACCAGGCGCCTCAAAGCCTGGGAAACCTGAGCATTTCTGTCCTTGCTTATGAACCATGACATCTGTGCATTCCATGGGTGCTGACCTGGGGGGTCAGAGGTCAGTCCAAGGTCAAGCAGTTTCCTCTTTCACTACCAATAGAGACCTTGACTCGGAGTAAATTATGTGGCCATTTAAGGAAATAATTTGAAACACTCTTGTAATTATAATAAATTTTGCTGTTTACATTTTAATCTTCGGCCCTTTCACCCTCGGCAGCGCTTTCCGCTCCCCCCCCCCCCCCCCCGCATCAGAAAAATCCTTCTGCGGGTATTGTGCGCATGTGTGTGTGTGTAGGCATAGGTTGGAGGGTGATATATTTAACCCACATTTTCTCTTTGCAACGGTAAGGCCAATAAAGAGTACTCCTATGCTCTTCGAGGTCTTCCCTCGTTGGGAGAGTGATTCTTTTTTCAAGAAGAAATACACTCGTCTGTCCACATTTGCGGCTTTGACTTTTGCGGATTGGATTAGTCACGGATTTTATTAATATGTCCTCTCTAGGAAGATCTAGGTCCTCCGGCGCAACTCTGTGGTCAACTGGGACCAAAAGTCACACTGAAGGACCTAGAGATTCCTAAAGAGAACACTCCACTAGGCCTTTGTCACTCCTCCAGCGCAATTCGATGGTCAATGTCTGGCAGATGTTGACTACAGAGTTGCACTGGAGGACCTAGAGATTCGTAGAGACAACACTCCATTAGGAATTGGTAGCTTCTCCAGCACAATCGGATGGTCAATGTCTGGCAGATGTTGACCACAGAGTTGCACTGGAGGACCTAGAGATTCGTAGAGACAACACTCCATTAGAAATTGGTAGCTTCTCCAGCACAATTGGATGGTCAATGTCTGGCAGATGTGGACCACAGAGTTGCACTGGAGGACCTAGAGATTCCTAAAGAGAACACTCCACTAGGCTTTTGTCACTCCTCCAGCGCAATTCGATGGTCAATGTCTGGCAGATGTTGACCACAGAGTTGCACTGGAGGACCTAGAGATTCCTAGAGAGAACACTCCATTAGGAATTGGTAGCTTCTCCACCAGAATTGGATAGTCAATGTCTGGCAGATGTGGACCACAGAGTTGCACTGGAGGACCTAGAGATTCCTAGAGAGAACACTTCACTAGGCATTTGTTTCAAGATGTCAATCCCTTTTACTTCTGTACATGGAATGGGGAGTAGAGATATTTTGCCCCTAGCTTCAGGCAGCAAAATTTCTTTGGTCAGACCAAAGAAGACCTGAGGTCTTCAGGATTGAGTGTGAAGGCTGTGATTTGCAGACCCTGACTATCAACTTCCTTGAAATGGTAGCTGACCCAGAATATTTTTAACACAACCCCCAGGCTTCCACTGAACAAGCCATTAAAGAAAGGTTTGACTTACTGCTGCCATGTGTGCACAAAAGAAAAATAACAACGTATTAATTATGATTTTATCACCCATACACACACACTTTAGTTCCTCTTCTTTCCACTTGACTCACACAAAAAATCAATGTTTATATGATACTGCTAATATGTTTGTGGGCTGCAGTAATGTTTGTCAGAGCAGCCTAGTGGTCTTTGCTATCTCAGTCTGTCAATGTGCAAGCCATTAGAAGAGATTGCCCGAGGGACAAGCAGAAGCCCTTTTGATTCGACATGCATATTATCCAATAAGAGGCAAGCTTTGGATGCTAAATTTTCTTGCTTTTCCACTTCCATACTGTTAGGAGAGCAATGGCAAGAGTAGACTAAGAACTTTATCACACAAGGCTAGAAAAACAGAATTTTAACAGGATAAAAGTATCTTTGCCTGGTACTTATCATATAATGTTGTGTCCATCCTATGACGCCCTTACTTTCCATTCATTATCGCAGTGCACTTTTTCATAGACAGGCGAAACCCATCAATAGGCTCCCATCTTCCATTTCTGCCTTTGTGCAGTTTTGTTTCTCAGGCAATGTAAAACAGATCATGCAACCACAGATCACCAAAGCACTCTCACGGAGGGAAAGTGTGATAAAAAATGATGCCACACCCGTATGCTTCCATTCTTAAACTAGTGCGGTTGTGACAGGACAGCAGGCTGGTGTCATGAAGTCCTAAGCCACGTTTTTGAACAAGATACAGTTGGCCCTCTGTATCCAGGGATTCTTCATCCGTGAATTCAAGGATCCACGGCTTGAAAATATTCCAAAAATATATACTTTTTTAAAAAAGCAAACCTTGAATTCACCATTTTATATAAGGGACACTATTTTACTGTGCCAATCTATATACAGCGCGCCCGCGCCATACGTGGGCGCGCTTTACGCGGCTTGGCATATGTGCTCAAGCCGCAGGGCGCGCGCAAGGTGGAAGGGGCGGCGCGTCCCATTCAATTGAATGGGTGCATGCGCCCGTTGTGCCCCGCGCGCCGCTGCACCACCGTGCACAAGCCCCATTGTTTACAATGGGGCTTGAGCATAGGCGGAATTCGCCTTACGCGGAGGGATCCGGAACGGATCCCCGCGTAAGGCGAGGGCCCACTGTAACAGAACTTGAGCATCCATGGATTTTGGTATCCAAGGGGGGTGCTGGAACCAAACCAAACCCCAGTGGATACCAAGGGCCTACTGTTTTCTGTTCTATGTATTTTGACATCTGAGGTGTAAAATCCTCCAAGCATCACTTGCAGGATGATCTGGGATAATGGTGGTGGTGGTGGTGATGGTGAAGATGATTTTTTCCTCCTTCTTCTCCAGCCTGTTACAGACTGCCAAAATAAAGCTGCTTCGGGTCTCTTTGGAGGCATGCTATTTAAATGATGCATGGGTCCTAAGAGTCCGGAGGTCGCGCCAAAGCCACACTCCATTCCTAAGCACTGGAGTGCAGCTTTGGTGCAGCTTCCGGATTCTTAGGATGCATGCATCATTTAAACAGCATATCTCCAAAGAGACCCGAAGCAGCTTTATTATGGCAGTCTGTAACAGGCCTCCGTCTACTTTTTCATCTTTTTAATATTGCTTGCCGCTATTGTGTAGCTGTTTTTGCTGGCTTGCTGGAGTACATTAAGAACTAGGCACCTGGAGCCATGTTTAGGGTTGTTGCTCATCAGGAAGGGACTTTTTACCACCGGGCTGCTGTCTTTGCTTTCTTGATGGTGTTTCAAACTGCGTTTTCAATTGAAGCGTGTTCTTCAAATTTGCATTTGTTTGTGTTTGAATGGGATCATTGCTTCATTTTGTAAATTGGGCGCCACCTTGATTCCCACTTGGGGGCAGAAAGCGTAGCGGTATGAATTTCATAAAATGAAATGAATGAATGAATATGAAATAATCAAGGCAGTGCAAAGACTGTGAGTAGGTATCTGTGGTTATACTGGGCTCATCAGTGTGTTGCTTCATATTAAATGGGAGTTGAAGAAAGAAGCCCCATAAAGATTTGTTCCGAGGTTTGTCCCCGTGTTGACATGGCAGTGGGGTCATTTTAGTTCCTGGATACTTTGGAAGCACTGTATTCATTCTGACTCAGTTCGAAAGGGGTAAACAAGCTTATCCCTGAGCTGTAAAAAGATTGAGGATGACAAATAAGGAATATACCCTCCTCTCCTAGTTCTTGACATGTCTTGCTACTAGCAAGATGAGCAAAGGGCCACATAACCTATGGTGCATCTACGCTGTAGAAATAATACAGTTTGACACCACTTTAAATGCTGCAGCGCCATCCTATGGGATCCTGGGATTTGTACTTTTACAAGGTTTTTAGCCTTCTCTGCCAAAGAGTGCTCCTGCCTTTGCCAAACTACACATCCCAGAATTCTGTAAGATGGAGCCAGGGCAGTTACAGTGGTGTCAAATCACATTATTTCCACAGTGTAGATGCACCTTCAGAGGTAGAGCATGTCTGAGTATTCACAGTCAGTTAGGCAGCATGAAGAAGATTAAAAATTATTTAGTCCAACAGTACTGTATTTGTACTACTGCCAGGGAGGGGACCTAGATAGACTTCTAGGTTTTTTTTTTGTCTTGCATTTAAGGCAGTAAACCATTCAGAGGCCTCATTCCCACTACTGTTTAAACCGGATCGTGATTTGGTACGAACCATTTGAAATGAGCATGATTCCCACTTAATCTGAATCGCTGAAGCAATTCTGAAAGGGGGGCCATGCTCTAGACCCATTTAAACCGTGTCTTTTTGACGCTGTTTTTCCCCACTTCTTTTCAACCAAATTGAATCTGTGCAAGTGGGAACCAACACCAGATCGGATTCGATTTCACAATTCGGTTTTAAACGAGGCCAAGGTTATCTGCTTCAGGAATCGATTTAAATAGAACTGATTCATTTGTGAATGGGAACCACAAGTGGGTTATTTTGATTCGATTCCATGCCAGAAAATGCGATCGGGGCAAATGTAGCGGGAACCACGGACGGATGTCGAATTGATCCATCAATTTTTCTGTAAGTGGGAATGAGGCCAGAGATTGCATGAATAATCTGGTTTGATACCACTTTAACGGCCATGGCTACGGAATTCTGGTAATGGGAGTTTGTTAGGCCACCAGAGCTCTGCAAAGTCCTGCTAAAAAGCAACAACATGTTGCATGACCAGAGGTGATTTCACCAGTTCCTTCCTCTGAAATCCAGCCTTCAGCACCTGGGATTCATTTGCAGTCTCCCCTCCAAGTACTGGCCAGGGTCGATCCTGCTCAGCTCCCAAAATCAGACAGGGACTTTTAGAGTATTTTGGCAATGATGGGAGTCATCCTTCCTCGCAATCTGGTGAAAGCTAGGGGAAGATAGGCGATTCTAAATATATATATATTAAGCCCAGAAAATGCTAGAATGGCAGGGAAAATGTTTCTGAAGTACAATGCAACAGGGATCGGCCTCCTGGCCTCCTCCTGTTTATTTTTCAACTGTCCCGAAGCCCATGAATGAAACAATCTCTCTTGCCATCTGCCCTGCTCAAGGGCCCATTGCATGCGTTGTCCAGTTTCAGAGAGTTAATGGAAAAGAGCACATTACTGGCATAGCAGGGAGAGCATTTGTAAACACTGCCACCATCAAAGCCGGAGGAAAGAAGGAGAGGCTGTTTTCCTTCACCTTGTGGGTTCATGTCTGCAAAATGACTAATTGTTCCTGGTTTTATCTCCAGAAGGTGCTGGGTGGCAGGAGATATTTACAAGAAAGAAAAGCAGGAAATAATTCATCTTGGGGGTGCCGGGGCGAGACAAATTTAATCAGAGGTATTCAGGAGTTTCAAGGGTCTTGAAAGAAGACTTTCTCCTCCCTTCGCCAACAAAAGCCCTTGGATTCTTACCTTTTCCTACAGAGGAATTTCTTTACATTGGTCCTACAAATGCAATTGGAGCGTGATCATTGCAAAAGACAGTGGGACCTTGTTGTCCGCTGGGGTTTGGTTCCAGGATCCCCCGTGGATAACAAAACCCGTGGATGCTCAAGTCCCATTAAATAGAATGGCAGAGCAAAGTGATTCCAAAGTGGGGGGGGGGCATGTGCTAGACCCATTTAACCCGCATCTTTTTGACGTGGATTTTTTCCCGCTTCTTTCTCGATAAATCGATTCCACGCAAGTGTGAATCACAAGAGGATGGGAATTGATTCAAATTTCCCCTTTGGCCAGTTGGAACTGAATAATTTTGAATCAATTCATTGGTGAATGGGAACCACAAGTGGGTTATTTGGGAGGAAAAAATGTGATCAGGGCAAATGTAGTAGGAACCACGCTCCACTGTCAAATCGATCCATTGATTCAGATCACACACCGATTTATCTATAAGTGGGAATGAGGCCTCTATAAAATGGAAAATCAAGCCTTGCTATTTGGAATTTATACTTATTAAAAATATTTTCAAGCCATGGATGCTTGAATCTGTGGATAAAAAATCCGTGGATAAGGAGGGCCGACTGTACTGACACCACAGCCCTAGATGTGTATGTTCAGACGTTAGGTGCCACTGAATTTAATGGGTTTTACTTCCTCAGTAGTGTGTCCAGTTGGCCCTCTGTATCCATGGATCCCTTATCTATGGATCCCTTATCCACGGATTCAACCATCCACGACTTGAGAATGCTTTAAATGATATATCAGTTCCAAAAAGCAAAACTTAGTTTGGCCATTTGGTATCAGGAACACAATTGCCATTGTATTGAATGGGACTTGAGCGTCCACATATTTTGGTATCCACAGAAGGTCCTGGAACCAAAGCCCAGTGGATACCAAGGGCCCACTTGTATAGCAGTCTTCCTCAACCTGATGTTGTTCAGGTCAGTTAGACTGCAGCTCCCATTATCCTTAACCAGCTTGGCCAATGGCCTTGATGGTTGGGGATAATAGGTGATGTAACTGAATATCTGGACCTCATTTCCACTTAGAAAAAAATCACTTTGCGATGTGAATCGATGGATCGGTTTGGCAGTGGAGCGTGATTCACACTACATTTGCCATTTTCTTGCTCTAAAATAAAATAAAACAACCCACTTGTGGTTCACATTGACGAATGAATCGATTCAATTTTAATTGTTTCCTGTGAGAACCTCTCAAAATAGCTGGCAGATGTTAACCATAGAATTGTACCGGAGGACCTACAAATGCCTAGAGAAGTGTTTTCTCTAGGAATCTCTAGGTTCTCCAACACAAATCTATGGTCAATGTCCAGAAGAGTTGCACTGGAGGACCTAGAGATTCCTAGAGATAACATATTATTCAAATCTGCCAATAATCAAATCCTCAAAAGTCCAAGCTGCAAATGTGGCGGGTCAACTGTCATTGTGTAGTGCGACATCTGGAGGCACTAGAAAAGGCTGCCTTATAGCCAGAGAACTGCCCATTTTTAGAAAACACCGCTCTTATGTAAAACAGCGCTCAGAGGAAAAGTTTACTCTGAGTGTGGCCACCGGAAAACGGTAGTTAATTGATCTAGTTAATTGATAATTGAGGACATTTGTTGGTCCAGTCAATTGATAAAGCTTATCACCACGAGGTAGACATTGGAGTTTGCTTTATGGCCAACATGGTTACCCCTGCAACTAGTTAGCTGAGCTTTCTGGAGTTTTTATCATGGTAATTAGAATAACTCGGCCTAGTTCTTCAGATCCAAGCAGGGGCAATTTTCGTTTCAAGTGTGATTGTCTGTTTCGCCTTCGCTGTTACAGGTTTGCAAATGTTCCACACAAAATAAACATTTTACAACCATTTGGGGCCTAATTGGTTGCAGATCATTTATTTGGGTTAAGCAAGGGAGCTGTTTAAGGCGATCAGTTTCACCGCAGCAGGATCTGGGGATTGTTCTTTCTTTTGAAATTATATCCGTTTTTTAAAATATTATTTAAAATGATCAGTTTGAGAAAGGACCTGAAACATTCTCCCCTTCCCTATCGGTATCCATAGTCGCCAGTTGTGGAAATATTTCTCTTCTCATATTGTTTTAAAAGTGACCACAATTAGGAGACCTATATTTTCAGGATTTCACTTTATTTGGCACAAGGTAGATTGATCTTGCAATGCTGAAATTAACACCAGATATATACTGAGCAGGAAAATCTAGGTGCATTTCTTAAATCCAAACTTGCTTGGGAAACTTATTAAAATCTAAATGACATTTAGGTAACAGTTTATACTTTGAGAATAGACAAAACCTCATTCTCTGAGTCTGTTTCTTTCTTTTCCTTCCTCTCTTAATACATAGGCTGCTGTCATGCTGCAGATTTAATACACTTTGACATCACTTTAACTGTCATGGCTCCGTCCAATGGGATCCTGAGATTTGTAGCTTGTTGGGACACTAGAGCTGTCTGACAGAGAAGGCAAAATATTTCACCAAACTATAAATCCCAGAATTCCATAGCACTAGAATTAGGCAGAGAGCTAGTGTGGCGTAGTGGTTTGAATGCTGGACAACAATAAGAATAGCAATAGCATTTCTAGACCGCGTACCAATGTACCAAGTGGTTTTACAAAGGAGTTTATCACACTGGGGCTGATTTTGACATTAAAGAGAGATTAAAGCATCCTGCAAATGAAGCGGAAATGGTGAGCAATTGTGCAAATGATTATCACACGCAATTGTGCACATAAAGTGATATCGGAAATGCATTGTCGCTGAAATCCCAAAAGTGAAAAGATGCACATTAACTCTTCTTTGTGATCACTTTAACAGCGGGGTTTTGCGCAACGTCATGTGAAATCGTTACGCGTAATTACGCCGTTTTTCTAGAATGTTCACAGGATAAACTCCAAAGTGTAAGCTACAAGTCTGGAGACCAGAGTTCGAATGCTGGCTCTGCCATGAAATCTACTGGATGATCTTGGGCAAGTCACACTCTCTCAGGCTCAGAGGATGGCCATGGCAGGCCCCCTCTGAAGAAACTGGCAAGAAAACCCCATGATAGGTTGGCCTTAGGGTCGCCATAGGTTGGAAACCACTTGAAGGCACACAACATCAACACCAATGTGTTTGTGTATGTGCGCATGCACCTATATATATATAGAAAGAGCTAGATATTGTACTCACTTTTGGTTTTAAACAGAGAACAGCACCTTCCTGGTCATCTTTGCTTGGACATAAGCCCAACAATATGCCATAGGGGTTTCCTCCTAGTTGCGTTGGCATAGAAATTGCATCTCTGATATGTCTCCTTTATTGCAATCCAGCATGGTAATCTGCAGAGGATTTAGGGCAAGTCATTTTTGTTATACTTGAAAAAGATGCTTCCCTAGCTTCAAAAGAACTGAAGCTGGGTTTCCCAGATGCGTGAGCCATGTGCAGAGCAGGTGCTATGATATGTCACTGATTTCCATGAGAGGTAATGCTACAGAAGGGTGCCCAGAAATGCAAGCATCATGTTGTCTTTCTTGTTTCTTGGGAGCACTGGTGATTTTTAGGATCTCCTGCTTTTCAGGATATAGTTGTTGGTGATGCTGTGTGCCTTCACACTGTTTCCAACTTAGGGCAATCGTATTGCAGGGTTTACTTGGCAAGAGTGGGTTTGCCAGGGCCTTCCTCTGAGGCTGAGACAGTGAGAGTTGCCCAAGGTCATCCAGTGGGTCGATAGCATTAACTAAATACTTTTTAAATATTAACATTCCAAGCCTATGGCTTGAAAAGAACATTCCACGCAAATGAACAGAATGCCATGAAGGAACAGGCCTGCCTACGTCAGCCTCCTTTTGAGGCTGAGAGAGTGTGACTCGCCCCATGAAAGACCAAAATCCACAGATGCCCACGTCCCACAAATACAATGCTGTTGTAGAATGGTGTCCCTTATATCAAGAGGCGAAATAAATCATAGAATCATAGAATCGTAGAGCTGGAAGAGACCACTAGGGCCATCCAGTCCAACCCCCTGCCATGCAGGAAATCCAATTCAAAGCATCCCTGACAGATGGCCATCCAGCCTCTGTTTAAAGACCTCCAAGGAAGGAGATTCTATCACCCTCCGAGGGAGTGCATTCCACTGTCAAACAGCCCTTACTGTCAGGAAGTTCCTCCTAATGTTCAGGTGAAATCTCTTTTCCTGTAGCTTGCATCCATTGTTCCGGGTCCTGTTCTCTGGAGCAGCAGAAAACAAGCTTGCTCCCTCTTCAATATGACATCCTTTCAAATATTTAAACAGGGCGATCATATCACCTCTTAACCTTCTCTTCTCCAGGCTACACATCCCCAGCTCCCTAAGTCGTTCCTCATAGGGCATGGTTTCCAGACCCTTCACCATTTTTGTTGCCCTCCTTTGGACACGCTCCAGTTTCTCAATGTCCTTTTTGAATTGTGGTGCCCAGAACTGGACACAATATTCTAGGTGGGGCCTGACCAGAGCAGAATACAGTGGCACTATTACTTCTCTTGATCTAGACACTATACTTCTATTGATGCAGCCTAAAATAGCATTGGCCTTTTTAGCTGCCGCATCACACTGTTGACTCATGTTCAACTTGTGGTCTACTTGGACTCCCAGATCCCTTTCACACGTAGTTTCATTCAGCCAGGTGTCACCCATCCTATATCTGTGCATTTTATTTTTCCGCCCTAAGTGCAATACCTTACATTTCTCCGTGTTGAATTTCATTTTGTTAGCTTTGGCCCAGCTTTCTAGTCTATTCAGGTCATTTTGAATCTTGATCCTGTCCTCTGGGGTATTAGCTATTCCCCCTAATTTGGTGTCATCTGCAAATTTGATAAGTATGCTCCCAATTCTGTCATCCAGGTCATTGATAAAGATGTTGAATAGCACTGGGCCCAGGACAGAGCCCTGTGGGACCCCACTGGTCACTTCTCTCCAGGATGAAAAGGAGCCATTGTTGAGCACCCTTTGGGTTCGGCCGGTCAACCAATTACAGATCCATTTAACAGTTTCTTTGTCTAGCCCACATTTTACAAGCTTGTTTGCAAGAATGTCATGGGAAACCTTGTCAAAGGCCTTAGTGAAATCAAGATATACTATATCCACAGCATTCCCTTCATCTACCAAGCTGGTAATTTTATCAAAGAAAGAGATCAGGTTTGTCTGGCATGACTTGTTTCTCTGAAACCCATGTTGACTTTTTGTGATGATGGCATTGCCTTCTAGATGTTCACAGACTCTCTGTTTAATGATCTGCTCCAGAATCTTTCCTAGTACTGATGTCAGACTAACTGGACGATAATTGTTGGGATCCTCTTTTTTCCCCTTTTTGAAGATGGGGAC
>NC_056531.1:11584939-11591321 GCF_019175285.1 Sceloporus undulatus
GGCCGGTCAACCAATTACAGATCCATTTAACAGTTACTTTGTCTAGCCCACATTTTACAAGCTTGTTTGCAAGAATGTCATGGGAAACCTTGTCAAAGGCCTTAGTGAAATCAAGATATACTATATCCACAGCATTCCCTTCATCTACCAAGCTGGTAATTTTATCAAAGAAAGAGATCAGGTTTGTCTGGCATGACTTGTTTCTCTGAAACCCATGTTGACTTTTTGTGATGATGGCATTGCCTTCTAGATGTTCACAGACTCTCTGTTTAATGATCTGCTCCAGAATCTTTCCTAGTACTGATGTCAGACTAACTGGACGATAATTGTTGGGGTCCTCTTTTTCCCCCTTTTTGAAGATGGGGACAACGTTTGCCCTCCTCCAGTCGGCTGGGATCTCTCCTGTTTTCCAGGAGTTTTCAAAGATTATTGCCAATGGCTCCGATATTACATTTGCCAGTTCTTTTAATACCCTTGGATGTAGTTCATCTGGTCCCGGAGACTTAAATTCATTTAGATTAATAAGGTGTTCCTCTACTATCTCTTTACTTATTCTGTGCTGAAATTCCCCTATTCTGTCCTCTGTTCCATTATCCTCAGGTTGAGCACCCTTTGCCTTTTCTGAGAAGACTGAGGCAAAGAAGGTGTTGAGTAATTCTGCCTTTTCTCTGTCCTCTGTTAGCATTTTGCCATCTTCTCCACGAAGTGGCCCTACCGTTTCCTTCTTCTTCCTCTTGCTGCGGACATATCCAAAAAGCCCTTTTTATGGTTCTTAACCTCTCTAGCAAGCCTGAGTTCATTCTGCGCTTTAGCTTTTCTGACTTTACCCCTGCACATGCCTGCTATTTCTTTGAATTCCTTTTTTGTGATTTCCCCCTTTTTCCATTTCTTATACATGTTCCGTTTCAAACTTAGCTCAGTTGAAAGTTCCTTAGTCATCCATAAAGATTTGCTTTTTGGAATGCACGTCTTTTGGCAATTTATTCAAGCCATGGACAGTGAAATCCGTGGATATGAAGAGCTGACGGTACTCAAGACTCAGGTCCTAAACACACTGCAGAAATAATCCAATTTAGGACCGCTTTAACTGCCCTGGCTCAATGCTAGGGAATTCTGGGAACTGTAGTTTGGTGAGCCATTCAGCCTTCTCTGGGGCCATAATAAACCACATTTAAAACTGGATGGTTTCGTCAGTGTGCCTTGAACTTCATCTTTAAAGTTTTATTATAATTTATCTTCTGGTTTGCTTTGACCAATGGCAACCCTATGAAGAAAGGTTTCTAAGGTTGCATCCATACTGCTTAAATAATCTGGTTTGACACCACTTCAACAGCTATGGGCTCAGTGCTATGGAATTCTGAGGATGGTAGTTTGCTGTGGCACCAGAGCTTTGCTTTGAATCCCATAGCACTGAGCCACGGCCGTTAAAGTGGTGTCAGACTGGATTATTTCAGCAGTGCGGATGCAGCCTAAGACCGCCCTACTCAGGTCTTACAAACTCAAGGCCGCCACGGCTTCCTTATCCACTTTATCGTACCATTACCCTCTTTTCTTATTGCCTTTTCCAATGAGTCACACTGTCTCCATTTATTCAACTTTACATTAGCACAAAAGCTATGTGTCAGCATAGCTGTATTCAGTAAGAAAGAGATTTGGTTCGCCAGTCGAAAGAAAGCAGGGAAAGTGAAGACAGCCTTCAAGGAAATAAGCAAATAAGAGGGAGGGATGTAGTCAGCATTACAACCCCAGCAATGGCTAAATCCTGCTGTTTTGGAAAAACAGGGGGCCAGCATGAAAAGGCCCTGCATTTTCCCCAGTAAGAAGACCTTAATTAATTAAAATCAATCAGACTGTTCTTTATGTGAGAACATTTCCAATGTGCATCTTCTAGCTTGGCTTGGCAATGAAAGCTTGGATTCATTTTCTTTATAACTTAACTGATGAACCAAAGCGACACCTTTTTGGGACCAACTGAACATTATTTGGATCATTATTCTTTTCTTGGCCTGCCCAGAATACTGATTCAATTGTCTTTTTTTTTTTTTTGGTTGATTAATCAAAAAATAAATTGGTCCTCATTGATTTTTTTTAATTAATTAGTTTTTAAATATATATGTAAATTGTTTGCTCTGGGAGGAAAAAAATATTGGAATTATGTGGAAGAAAAAAAAAGAAGTTATGTGAAGTTACTGACAGTAATGACTCCAAACCCTTCTTTATCCGTTCTTGTTATTTTAAAAAATCAACCTGAATCAAAGGTGTTGGGAAGGAGATCTGAAGGTATAAATGGTCTGAGACCTTGATACATGAAAGACCCTACACAGACTGCATCCGCACTGCAGAAATAATCCAGTTTGACATCACTTTAACTGCCCTGGCTCAAGGCTATAGAATTCCGAGGATTGTACTTTTATGAGAGATTTCGTTTTCTCTGTCAGAGAGCTCTGGTGCCATAAGAAACTACAATTCCCAGGATTTCATTGCGTGGAGCCAGGGCAGTTAAAGTGGTGTGAAAGTGGGTTGTTTCTGTAGTGCGGATGCAGCAGAACAGGGCTTTCTTGACTTAAAACTGTATAAGTGGGGAAATTTTGTTTCAAATTGCTTGAGTTGTTCGATTAAAACCGTTGTAGAACCAATGAGTTTTGGATAAGTTTAAATTCTTCTCAGTTGTTCTTTACTATTTTTACTATTTTTACATTGCTTCAGTGGTTAAAATAATAATAATAATAATAATAATAATAATAATAATAATTTATGTGTATTCCTGCCTCTCTGTCCATGACAATTGATTAAAATTGTTGAAAATTTGAAATGCATTTTGGATAGCTTGAAATGGGGTGAAATTGTTCTTTACCATTTAAAATTATTTTCAATCACTGGGAAGTTCAGTGCAAACAACGGTTGTTTTAAAATGGTTATGCATTTTACTTTTAAATTGCTCTTTACTGTTTTACATGGATTTAAACTGCTCCGATCTTATGATGCAGCATGGAATTCGCAACAGCAGTGAACGAATGAAAACCAATTAAGTGAGAAAAGCCTCTCACGAAAAGGGAGAAATTAATTAAATTATTATTTTTAACCGAATCAATTGGACTTTCAGCATTAACCTAATTCCAACATTTGACTATTAATTGATTCAATGAGAGCCCAACAGTTTTTATATTCCCCAGCTGGTTCTTTAATAAATACAAATGGCATCCTTGTTGATTTTTGTTCAGGAGCTGAGTAATATTAGCTGAGTTCCTTCTAAGGCAGAAAGATTTTAAAACCAATAAATTTAATAAATAAGTAAGTAAGTAAGTAAGTAGTAAGGGCAGCTTGGAAAGGGATCTTATAGTGTTTTACACTTTATGCTACATAGTTTTTTCATCTTTCCCAGGAAATTGAATTTTGAAACCTTTAACTCTGGGTGCATCTAGACTGTAGAAATAACACAGTTTGACACCCCTTCAACTGCTATGTCTCCATTCTACAGAGTCCTAGGATTTGTAGTTTTACAAGGTGCCAGCCCTCTTGGGCAGAGAGGGCTAAACTACTTGCGAAACTACAAGTCCCACGATGGCATATGGAGGTGCATCTCTTAAAGTGGGGTTAAACTGCACGATTTCTACTGTGTAGACGCACTGTCTGTGACTTCTCCTGGGATCCAACTGGGAATCATTAAATTAAAAAAGTTGGAGAGGAGAAGAAGAGGAGATTCTGACCACAAAAAGTTGGTAGCATAAGCATTCGTAAGGTGCATCTACATTGTTGAAATAGCGCAGTCTGACACCACTTTAAGTGCTCTAGCTCCATCCTCTGGAATCCTGAGATCTGCAGTTTTGCAAGGTCTTTCGCCTTCTCTGCCAAAGAGTGCTGGTGCCTCACAAAACTACAAATTCCCAGGATTCTGTAAGATGGAGCTGTGGCAGTTAAAGTGGTATCAAACTGCATTGTTTCTACAGTGCAGATGCACCCGTCGAGTTAAGGGGCATCCAAGGAAGTAGACAAAAAGTTTATTTATTGAAAACTTATGCTACCAACTTATGCTCTACAAGATCCTATGTCTTTGAATTCCTCAGAAACGAAGATTCAACTTCGTAGTTCATTTTGCCTGTGCCGGCTTTATTTGCATTAGCCCTGTTTTGCTTTTTAAATACAGCATGAATTAAATGCTTTCACCTTTTCCTGCTGATTTTCCTACTTATGATTGTTGTAAAAATAAAAATAATAAATAAATACATAGATAATACCACTTTTATTAACATGGATCGACATGGGAAGATTGCGGTAGAATTAGCCTTTAGAGCTGGCTAGAAGAACTATGTCTAGCTAGCCCAAGTTTGCAGGTTTGGACAAAAATAGTCAGGTTAAGCCATTGTCTGAAATTACTTCTCATCTCTTGAGATGCAAAAATGACCCCTTTGCAAGAAATCAGTACATTTCTCCGTTACGAAATAACCCTCTCTCTCAAACAGCTTCACGTTATTCTTTTTTACTGTTAACAGCCCATCTGTCGATTCAGGAATCGTATAACCATTAAGGAATATGTAGCCATCATTACATTAAACGTATATTCGAACGCTTTTCTACACCAGAAGCACTGGTTTGCAGGGGCATTAAATAAAAGTCAATTTCATAAGTGTATCTTGCCTAATTTTAATGGCTGCAGCAGCAGCTGCTGCCTTTGGAATCCTAGAATTTATATTGAGGTAAGGCACTAGAACTCACTGGGAGAGAATTCTAAATAGCCCACTGAACTGCAAATCCCAGCATGCCATGGCAATGGAAGTACAGTACCATCATTGTGTAGCATGGAAATGCAGCCACACTGCAGAAATAATCCGGTTTGGCACCACTTCCATAATTCCATAGCCCTGAGCCATGACAGTTAAAGTGGTGTCAAACTGGATTATTTCTGCGGTGTGGAAGAAGCTATACCAATTTTCCTGTCTTTCCCTGATGGATGTCTAGAAAGTTTTTCTCTTTCTCGGGAACTGATTTGCAATCTGAGTTTCAGACACTAAGGAATCATGTCATGTCTTCATCATAGTAGTTTAGGGACCGCTCACCTTTTAATCTAGGCCCACAAACCAAATAACAACAACAACAGCAACAATAATCCTCTTTCTACAATGCCAAACACACTGCAGAAATGATCCAGTTTAACTGCCCTGGCTCAGTGCTGCGAATCGTAGTTTATTGTGGCCCCAGAGCTCTCTGACAGAGAAGGCTTTAAATGTCTCACAAAACTATAGTTTCCAGTATACTGGAAACTATAGTTTTGTGAGACATTTAAAGCCAGGGCAGTTCAAGCGGTCTCAAACTGGATTATTTCTGCAGTGCGTTTGGGACCCGCATCTCAAATCACATGGGATTAATAGCCCTCTCAGCTGTAGCACAGCGTCAGTTTCTATAAACCGGATTTTTGGAGATGCCATCCTTGGTCCTTGACTCCGCTCTGGTGCCACAATAAACTGCCATTCCCAGAATTCCATAGCCTTGAACCATGGCAGTTAAAATTATGTCAAACTGGGTTATTTCTGCCATGCGGATGCAGCCTTGGTCTTGACCAAAAAACAATGACTTCTTCCCCATCGCTGGGGAAGAAAGTGATGATGCTAGCAATTCCCAATATCATCCTTAGCAGTGGTTGCCTACAATTTCCTTGCCCTCTTTGCTTTGGATAACTGTCCTTGTTTTAGCAAAATGTTTGCCAACGCTTTCTTAAACCTGACACAGATACTCCTTTTTCAAGGCTGCCTAACTAAACTTCTCTTTTGAACCTTTACACTTTCCAACCAAACCCAAAGCCAGTGATGGCGAACCTGTGGCACGCTTGCCAGAGGTGGCACTCAGAGCCCTCTCTGTGGGCACATGTGCCGTTGTTGCAGTTTGGCACTCAGCCTGAAAAGGTTCACCATCACTGGCCTAGGAGATACTTGGATTAACATATCGGCTCTTCACAAAGTGAAATGACCCTCTCCCATCCAGTAGTATAAATAACATTTTAGAGGTTCTACAGGTGTCATGAGAGCCAGCATGGGGCTTGAGCGCTGGGACTCCAGTTCTGGAGACCAGGGTTCGAATCCCATCTCGGCTGTGCAAAAACCCACTGGGATTTTTTTCAGATGCACTGAAGTCTAGGAAAGCTCCTGCTGCCAACGTTTCTTTCAGTTAGTCTCAAAGGTGCTACAAGATCTCTCTACATATTGATACTACAGATTAACACGGCTAGATCTTTGAATTTTTAAAGAACACTGTAAAAAACAACACAAAAGTAACTGTGCCTGGCTCATGAAGAAAAACTAAGGGTGGGCAATACCTTTATTATGGTCAGCAAAAAGGGGCAAGCTGCTGAGATGTTCAGAACTCTTCATCAGGTTCACTGACACAGAAG
>NC_056531.1:11611321-11637677 GCF_019175285.1 Sceloporus undulatus
TGTATCTTTTTTTTTTGGGGGGGGGTTGATTTATGCCCCTCTCCTTACAGCCCTCTGGAAGGAAAATAGTTGTACCTGTGGAGGAAAGAGTTGTAACCCTGTCCTTACAGCCCTGTGGAGGTTGTAAGAAAGTCCTTACAACCCTGAGGAGGAAAAATAGTGGAGGCCTTTTTGTGTGATGATGATGAGGATTGCTATTACTATTTTCTCCATGCCTTTTTGTCTTGGGATTTTGGGGGCCCTTCCATATTTGCTGTGTGCCTCCCAAGTCCTTTTGGACTTTAAAATACCTCCCAGGTCCTTTTGGACCTTTAAGGCTGACCCCATCATGGGGTTTTGGCGAGTTTCCAAAGGGGGGGGTTGTCCTTGGCATCCTTTGAGGCTGAGAGAGTGTGGCTTAAAGGTCATCCCTGCTTAAAAAGAGCCCGGAAAGGGGGAGGGGGTTTACGGAAGCCGATCTTCCTTAGGAGACTTTCTTTGAAGAAAGAGAGGCTGAATTTTGGAAAACGGTATGCCGTTGAAAACGTTCCCCAAAGTTTTGGAAACGCCGTGGAAGCAAAGAATTTGTGGGCAAAATCTGTAGGCTTTGGGAATCATTCATTTTAAAGTCATGGTTGGATTTCTTTCTTTTCTATTTAAACAGGGAAGGGGGGGAGAGAGTCCAGACCTAAACTGAAATGCAACCTATGGCTTATATTCCCCCCCCCCCTTTTTATTTTCACTTAGAGATTTTCTCAAGTCTTGGATGGAGAGACCCAAACCAGCGTGCCTTCGTTTTTCTTCTGGCTTTTAACCGCTAGAAACGGCTCCGGAGAGAATGGAAAGAGATTTCCTTGCATTGGGGGGAAGACAGGAGGAAAAAGCCCAGCCTTTCCTCCCCGGCCAGCAACACCTTTTAATTGGCGAGAGTAAGGTTACAGAAAGGGATTTTTGTATCTTTGTACGTGGGTAGGACCTTTTTGACTGCATTGGGCAGCTTCCTAGAACGTTAAATCTCTCTTCCTACTTCTACTATTACTACCACTACTAGATTTTTTGGCTGGGAGATTTTGGCCATCCATTGCGGGGGAGGGTTTTGCATCCCCCCCTTTTCACCCCTCCCCCGGAAACAAAGCTGAGGAGTAGCAGGCGGTTTGCTAGTCTGTATTTATCCTGGCTGCACATAGCAATCTCATAAAACCAATGCCCGGCTTTGAGCCGTGCGCGTGTGCTGTAATAAACCAGGGCATGCAAGCCAATGGGGGTGTTTTGCGATGGTGTGCTTGCACTTTGCCCCAGTTCCAGGCCAAATCTCCCGGTGTGTGGTCTTCCCTTTGCTGCTGGCTCCATGGAAAAGCCTTGTGAAAGCTCACCAACCCCTAGGGCTGGGGGAACTTGACAGTTTTTGGGGGGCCTCTTTTTATCCCTCACTGTTCTACCTGGCCACCTTCCTCCCTCCTTCCCTTCCTTCCCCCTCTCCTCCTCTCTCTGTCCTGTTTTAACTTTCCAAGCTCTGTATAGCTCTTTCTGCATCAAAAAGGAAAAAAACAAGAAATAAAATTTCCTTGAGGAAACAAGGCTTCAGGATTAATTCAGCTGTCTGACTCATTGACCTCCTGGTCGATCCCTCTACTCCTAATTTCAAAGGTAAACTTCTAAGTTTGGGGTCACGTTACTAGCGGGGGCAAAGCCTGCCTCCCGCCGCCTTGAATGAATCTATTCAGGCCCCTTGCAAATAGCTGTGAGCGGCTTGAAATTTCCTACCGAAGGCTGTGAGTGAGTTTTCCAAGCAGGCTCCACTGATTTCTCTGGAAACAAATCCCAATTGTTTGCATTTGTGTGTGTCCTGAAAGTATCGCTTGGGCCTGGGTGAGTTGACAGAACTTTCGAAAAGACTGTTTCAGAGGGCTTCCCCCCCCCCCCCAAGTCTAAACAGCTTAGAAAAGTAACCTTCACCAATTGTAATATTTTGCACTTCTGATGTACAGTTCTATGGATAATTTCATTGGCTCAAGCTGTGCTTAAGTGACAGGAAAAAATCAGTGTCAGCACAATGTACAGTTATTGTTGCAGTCTATGCTAGTATATTTGAGTTTTATTCCGTAAAAATCTTGGCTACAGTTGTATATCCTTTGCTTAGTATTGATATTGTGCCACCGCTTTCTATTCTTTGTGTCTTGCTTACTTCGAATTAAGTTCTCTTAGTAGCAATAGGGCTTTGTAAAGCCTCTAGTAACTGAATTTGATAGTCATTAAACATTATTGATTGAAATAACCCTGCTTAAAATGTCTACCTTGCTCTGCTGTGTAGCATCTTTGTACTCTACTCATTGTACATCAGATGTTTATTGCTATCTGTTGTTTGATGTGGGAAGGCCTGTCACTATTTGTACTCTTTATCCTTTTATTTCTAATGATGTCGCTTTACATTTGTTTTTTGAAAGTCCATTAAAGCTTTATTGTAGAAAGACTGCTGCTCTTGTTAGAACAATTGTAAACCTAGTGAGAAATAATGCTACTGAATCCACAGAGTGGCGGTGGCCGAATGTTGTTTCGCTGTGGATCTGTTTTAAGGAAAGTCTCACAGAGGGAAAAAAAGCCACCACTTCAAATGTTCTTTTTGCGTGTGTCTAGTCTGGAAAGACTTTGAGGTCTGTTGCTGTCCGGAGCCCTTTTTCTGTTGTACTACTGGCAAGTATGATTAGCAGTGCAATATTAAAAGGGCATTGGCTGGCAGACTAAGCTCCTCCTCCCCACTCCTTCAGAAAGACCAAACCAACTGTAGGAACCATCCTCTTTCCAGAGCATGTCATGCACATGTGTGAAAACAAGATCTTTTGCATGCATGTGGGTATATAATGGAACCAGAGGGCTTGAATTCTCTCCCCTCCTTTTGTGTGTGTTTAGGCTACATGCATTTTCTTTACAATGCAGGGGCTCTGGTGCATGATTTATTATAATTCTCACTCACTTACCCCTTGTCTTAATATTATGTCTCTTGTTTAAAATGTTGCATCACTTGATTCCATTCCTATTGACACAGAAGCACTGAGGCAAACTCTATCCTAAGACAGTCAGCCACCATTGAATTTAAACACCAGTTCATCTTTGATTTCTTTGTCTTTGGTGTGTGTCAGCACTCTGGTGTCTGTACTTCTTAAAATGATACTACATACACTCTTCCATGTGACTTGATGCCCAAAGGATCTCACATTCTTACCATACCAAGCACAAACCAATTGTTTGGGTACATATACCCTGTATAAGTATGGGGTGGTCTCTTTAGAGAAATGCTGGGGGTTCTTCCACATTGGTTGGTAGCACCTTAACAGTTGTTCCTCTTGTTTTTTAATGTCCACATGTTGCTGAAACACTAGAGAAACTTCAGTACAGTCACTGGAGAAATCTTATGGGGGAAAGAGTGACAAAATACATCAGTCGGAAAAATCTTGGCTATTGATTTGCAAGAATGTTTGGCTTTTTCAACTTAAAGTTTGCCTTTGCTGTTTAGCATAAACATTACATACAGTATGCATTGTAAGAGAAGTAAGGCTGGTGATTTCATAATCCTTCCTTGTCTCTTTTTGTGACTTTCATTGCAAACCTATCCAGGCTTACTTAGAAACATTGAATTAATTGAGGCTTCCAGGTAAATGGATAGGATTGCTGTAATGTACCTAATATAAATTATAGCATGGGTCTGGAGGGAGAAGAAGACAGCACCAAGCTAAATCTTTGTGGGTTTCTGATGCTCACACTTAGGGCTCCATTTTCCCTCCTGGCCTATGTTTCTATGTGTGCTATATAAACAGTATTTGTTCAAATATTTACATTGGGTATGTCAAAGAGTTCTCTTTTAACTCGGTTCTGTTTGAAAGAAGAGGCACAAAATTAGTGTACTTTTTTGTCTTCTCTGTATGTGTCCTTGCTCTAACCTTGACTAATGCTGATCTCAAATAAACTTTAAATCGTTCTGGTTTTTATTTTATTAGGGATTTCCAACCATAGCTCTTCCTATTGAAGAGAAGAGTCTTGTCTCTCTTGCTTTAACAAATCTCTGCAAAAAGGGACCAGGGTGGTGGTGGTGGTGGAGGAGGAGGAAAAGAATACAAAGGTAGCTGCATACAATGCTGCTAGTAGGCTGCTGGGATTGATGGCTCTGACAGTGTTGCACTACTGTCTACACAAATTAAGCAGTGCAATAATATTGTCAAAGCATTTGGTTCCAGTCCTGATACGTCCTTGTTTATTATGATCAGCCCAGTGTGGTGGGCACCCGGGCCTTGTTTTGCTGCTTACTGAATTTGAGCAAGTCAGACGTTGATTCTGAGCTCTCTTCTTGTTTAAAAGCCTGCCAGCGATGGTTTAAACACTAACCCCCAAAATGATAAAAGCACCTACAGATTGTTTTGTGGTAACTTCCACTGGTAGATTGTTTCTCCTTTCACTGGTGGCGTTTGTGTATGTGTATCCAAAGACAGCACAAAGTTTATTATCCCCTCTGTTGTAAGCCGCCCGGATTCCCAGTGATTGGGTGGCATATAAATAAATCCTATTATTATTATTATTAAACCTTAATGCAGAAACTTCCATCCTCAGAATCCACCACTTTGCTAGGATGGCCCCATCTTACTTTGTTTTGGTTGCTTTCAGAGTACTAGAGGTCTTTGGATGGTTTCTGTTAAAGACGGGATTCCATTCTATGTATAACACAAGTTTATTTTTATGCCTCAGTCCTCTGGCAGTTTGCTTCCAAGGTTCTATTTAAGCTAGGTTTTACTACAGTGGCTTGGGTTACTCCCCTTTCCTTTTTATCTTTTTCTTTCATTTGAAAGAGTAGGATGCTGATGCTGGTGATCATTATTGTCAAAGGAAATATCAAATATTCCGTTACATAACAAAAAGAAACGAAGAACCAAGCACAAAACAAGAGCAACAAACAATAGAGGTGCTATGTATGTACAGAGCTGGTGGAAATGTAGGATTCCAGCTATGTGCTGGTAAAGGCTTGTAAACTGAAACACTATATAAAAGCTTGTTCTCTTAAATAACAATAAGTTGGAGGTGGTGTGGTCCTTTGAATGACTGCTGGGAGCAGATGTGGAATTTCTTTGAACAGCTGTTAGGGAGAAAGGCAGGGTGAGGAGGGGTAGAGGAGACAGAATCCTTTTGTAGAACTCTATTTGTTACTTTGGAAGATAAGAGGTGAGGTAAAGAAGGGAGGTGTTAAGGCTTGTAACCAGACCTTGGTCAATTACATCTTTTGAGATAGAATGTGAATTCACCTGAAGCCAAGGTAGACCAAAACAAGCAAAATGGAACATCTGTCTGCTCTAAAATGTGTGCTCCTCTTCAGCTTTGGGTGCATGCTGTGTAAGTGTGTGTGTTTTGCTCCATTTATGTTCACAAATGCTTTACAAGTGATAATTGACTGTCATGTTTTTCTGTTCCTGAAGTTGATGTCATGGTAAAACATCTCTGGCTTCCCAATATATATCCTAGAGAAAGATATATAGAAGCAAAATGTCAATAGTGCTTGTTTCTTTTTAAACTTGGGCAGTGGTGCACTTCATTTTTTACAGTCCGACACACACACAGTGTCCTTTTGGTTATGTGTGCTATATTGATCTTTAGTGTTCAAATAAAGCTATTATCCTGTGCAAACATACCTATGAGTAATCCTAGTGAAATTAGTGGGTCTTACATCTAAGTAAAAACACATAAGATTGAACACATTTCTATGCATTTAAAGAGTGTGCCGTGACCATGTTAAATAGGGCTGGAAGAATAACTGGCTACTCAGTGTCTTAAAACTATTGAAACTTGGATTTTTGTCAATTAGATATTTCTAGCCCTTTGCTTAGCACATCCTCATCAAAGAATGTATTTGCACATTATTTTATCTTTAGTCATTGCTTTGTACCATAGGTGTGATTCATTGTGTCTCAGCCAATCATAGTTAATTTTCAAAGCATTTTGAATTACACTTCCTCAGTAATCCTTAGAACAGCGCTTGCAAGGTATGTTTATTCATTGATTCATACTTATATATTATGTGTCTATTCTCCCAGCCTTTTGTTGTGTACTTTTAAGCTGTTTCAGACTTGGTGATCTGTGGCCTGGTGGGAATTTGAACCCTATAGTCCAACACTCAAAAAACTATGCCATGCTGGCTGTCTCCCAGCTTTACTCCAAGGGAATCACTGTGGTCTACATGATGTTTTAATGACACAACCATTATCTGGGGTAGGTGAGAGATCTAGGACCCAGTTAAGACTGAGCTGGAATTTGAACCTATTGTTAAGTCCTACACTTCCCCCAATATACCATACTGGTTCTCAAGATAGGTTAGGTATTATATCACAGTTGAACAGAGCTTGAAAATTTACTTTTTTGGACTAAGCTTACAGAATCCTGCAGCAAACATGACAACCAATCACTCTGGATGGAGTATTCTGAGGATTGTCCAAAAAGGCTTGTTGTCTTTTTTAACTGCCATAGGGCAGGGAAAGCAGGGTGAGAGGTGGTGGTTTGCTAGAGGCAATCCAGTGTGTATTTAGTATTATTAAGATTTGGGTTGGGAACTTTTTGCTATGCTTGGGCTCTATTTGCCTCAGCCTACTTTGTTCATCTAATAATGAAACAGGTTGGTTCCTCCAAAATGTCTGATGCGATGCCAAACCTGTCCATGTCTAAGGTGCTGCTGCTCTTGTGGATATAGCATGCTCCACATACCTGAGAAGGGCTTACCTTTTCCTAGATTAAAGAAAAACAGAAAATATTTTAAAACAGACTTGGAGTTGACAAACTGGTTTGGGTGAGCAACAGTGCTTTCTGGGGCAAATTCTAGTTGAAGCTGAGTGAGGTAGTAGCAGAATAAAGTTGCATGACATAAATAACTCACTTTTCTTCCTATAGATTTCCACTCAAAAGCAGAAATCAAGACAGTTATTGGCTGGGAGATTCTGAGCATTGGCGTCCGAAAAAACTACATTTCCTAAGCTCTGCCCCCCTCAAATGCAGAGGCCTGGTAGATTATTATTAATTTGATGCATGTTAAAGTTGTTGGAATCCCTAACTTGCTTCTCCTGGTTACACAAGTGTAACTGTTGAGTGACCTCCATGTTAATAAAAAATATAATAGTATTCCCCCCCCCCCTTAAAGTCTGTCTGGAGCAAGCATGATTTGATGTTGCATCTGGATAGAGACATCTAGCCAAATCTAGTGAGAGATGAAAGCAAACATTTTTGGGCGGGTGGGGGAACAGGCAATATGTCAGCCAGCCCTTGTCCAAATGTGTGTTTTGTAGGGGGTTGGCTCTTTGTTTGAAATGGGACAAAAGTTTGGCTGTTGGGGCTAGAACAGTGAACACAGTCTGCAGGCTGTGGATGGGAGGAGAGCCTGTTTGGGATGGAGGAAGGTGAGTGTGTGAGTTTGGGGGTAGGATGGGCCCTGCCTTACAGTGCTACGCTTAACTTTCTTACCCACACCCACAATGTTTCATGGAGGCAATACATTCCAAGGAGGTCCAATGCTTGGGAGAGACCCTGAACAGTAATGCAGGGAGGAATTATACATCAAAATGTAGAAAAGGAAATCAATCCCCTTTTGGGTGCCTCACTGGAAGAAGAGGGGAGTCCCTGAGACACACGGAAGGTGGAGGTTCCACATTCCAGAGGTGGCTCTATTCCTGACCCTGGCTGGCAGAGAGGAATTTAACAGTGAAAAGGAGAAGAGGTAGGACGGGGAAGGGGAAGGGGTGTGAGGGGATTCAGAAGCACAGTCCTCCCACCTCTCCTGGAGTGGATGTATTTACAAAGGAAACTGTGTGGTGTGTGTGTAGCATTCCAAGTTTTGTATCCAGTTGGGCACTGGAGGGAAGGGGGATTGCATGGAATGCAAAGAATCAAAAGTCTGCCTGAGGTGGGGAAGGGCTGTGGAATGGCTGTGGAACACTTTCCATCCTGTTATTGCATAAACCTGTTAAAGAATCCCTCCCCTATTTCTTGAAAGCAGCATGCACAGTAATACTAGTACTTGCTGGGTAGAATTTAGAGTATTTGGGAGGGGGGTTCCTTTCCCTTCCTTCACACCCAGCTGGCTGACAAAATCAGATAATTTTGCCTTTTCAAGACCGAACAGCATTTCTTTGCCTTGTCTTTTTTTTTTCTCCTTCCACCAAGTAGGATATTTTTTCTCTCTGAGTCATAGATCCTTGCTTACTCAAATGGCTTGGGAGAGAGGGGGAAGTAAAAGGGGGAGAAGACCTGTTCCTTGCCTAGATTCAAGTTTCCATTTGGTGGAGAGGTGTGGCACAAGTTGATAAGAGTAGACAGCATGGAGAGTCTGGGGATAATGGGAGCTTCTGGGGGACATCAGGTTGGGAGGAAGATGTACTTGTTCAAATAAAAGATTAGGTGAAATATGCAATGGCCTGGAAGGAGTATAACGTCTTGTATTCGTTCTCCAGTGAGTGGCATTCCTGAGGCAGCTGAGATATGTACTCATACAGGAACATAGGAAGCTGCTTTGGTTCCTATATGAGTCACAATATTGGTCCAACTATCATAGGTTACACTGATTGGCAGCAGCTCTTCAGGCTTTTTGAAAATGGATTTTTCCAGCTCTGCCTGGAAAAAAATGTGGGGTAGACTCCTAGACCTTTTGTATGTTGCTGTGGCTCCTGCACTTGTCACTTCACAAAATACTTCAAAAGTGTTACTTCAAAAGTTGTAATGCCAAGGTCCCAAAAATCACTAGTTGCCTCCATAGTTACACTTTTATAGAAATAATTGTGCATTTTCCCATTTCTCAAAAATAACTAAAATTCTTACTTTTAAAATGATAACTTGAATGCTTCAAGCTGCAGGTCTGTCGTACAAAACCTATTCTCCTCCCATCTAGCACTCTTATCACCTTGATGTCCACAATAGAGCACAAGACACAGCGCAAACCAGCACTGAATGACGCAGTATTTCTCCTTCACTATTTAATGAAACCACTCCCCTGTAACCTTAACAGTAGTTAAAAGTTAGTGTCACAAAAATTGAACTCATCCTTTGCTAAGTTAGTCATAATAACTTGGTTATACTTATTGCTAATAAGAATACATTACAAGTATTACATGTACCTTCAGTGAAAGGATCAACTTACTCTTAGAGTGGTGCTTTTTTAAAAAAAAAAGTTATTGCTAAAAGAATGACCATTCATCTGGTCGTCAAGAAATGTTATGCAAAGCATGTGCTTTTCTTTCAAACTGATATGCATCAACTTTAATTCCTACACCAATCTTAATTCATGCAACATGAATTAAATTGGTATGAACCTATCTTAGTTCATGTGGCTGGGGAAGTCTGGGAGCTGTAGTAATTTTCCCCACCTGAGCTCTTGATAATGTCCATAACCAGTTTCACATTCAGGTTAAAGTAAACTGATTCTCTCATCTGTTTGCATCTGATGAAGTAGGCTATAGTCCAGGGTACAGTATTTTTGTTGCCCTTTAACCACAATATATGAGCTGTAAATAATAGTCAGTCTCATAAGGGTACAGGCTAAGGAAGAGATGGGGAACCTTTGGCTCCCCACTTGTTTTGGGCTACATACCCTGCTATCCATTGCTATTCTGGATGAGGCTGATAGGATTTGAAGGCCAAAACATCACAAGACAAAGGTTCTCAAGCTATCAGCAAAGGAATCTGAAGGATGTTCCCCAAACATGTAGAAAGGGAAGAATGTGCTTCCATTTGCTCTTGTACCTTGAGAGCACAGCAGGCAAAATTTGCTTTCTGGATTACAGCTTGCAGGACCTCCATGCCAGTTGGGGGATTCTGGAAGCTGTAGTCCCCAGAAGTAGTGTTTCTAAGCTCTGAGACTGTTCCATGCTTATTTCCAAAGCCTGTCTGGAGCATATGTTCCCAGTTTGCTTAGTTGGCTCTTACAGAGAGGGCAAGATCTCTTGCCGCTGATGGATGTAGCAAGACCACACCCTTGGGATCAAAGAGGGCTGTCCTGCCTTCCCCTCCTGGCACCACCTTTGTACAGGTTATGAGATAAATTTGTACCCCTTGGGGAGCTCAGTGGCGTGTGTGTGTATATATGTTATCCGCTTGTGCAACAGCAGTGCATAGCTGTGGGTTTTCACATTATCATTTTGCTACCGCAGCTCTTGATTAAGGGCTAAGCAATCTAAGCTTGAAAGCATGCATGCATATAAGCGAATGCTGGCAAGCGCCATGCACAAAAGTCACGTCGTGTGGGGAAAGGGAGGGACATTGGAGGATTTTGAAGTCCGAGCTGGTTCAGTAGCTCTGTCATTCTTTTTAAGTGGTGGGCAAGAGGCAGGGGATGCTGTTGGAAAAGGTGTAATTGAAACAGATCAGTGCTAAACAGCGCAGAGCAGGAAGTTGAAGTGGGTAAAGGCTTTCTGGAAGGGACCCCCCTTGCAGAGAGAGAGGAAGCAAGGAAGCGCACACAGAGAAAGTCGTGATTCATGCATGATTCACATGGGTGGGTGCAATCCGCTTAGGAAGGTCGCCTTGTTTGGGAGATGTAGGAATCCTTGCTGAACACATCTGAGCAGGTTGGCTCTTGTAGGGTTGAAAGAATCCCTGCTTTCTGGAAGGATTTGTACCAGCTTGCTAGATAGCTCAAGACACCAAGATAGGAATGCAAACAATGTAGTGCGTGTCTTACAGAAAAGAAAAAAAAAAGGAATTTTGGAAAGGAAACGGAGGGGAAAAGGCAAGTCTCGGAACATCGTTTGGAAAATCACACCTGTGGGATATAAAGAGGACTCAGGTTAGAGTATATTCAGTGGTCTGGTGCTTGCTGGAGCAATTTGGGCTTGCTTTTTGGAAACAGGTTCTAGAGACCTTTGCCTGAAAAGTATCCTACCTTTTGTTATAGGAAAGATTCATAACGATGAAAACCTTGCAGGAGGGAGTTCCTTGCGGTATTTTAACAACCGTGTACATTCTACCCTGTGTCAAAAATAGTTGAAATCAGTTTTATTGGAACTGTGGATACCCAAGCTGCAAACGTCAAACAATTGCCCAAGTTATTCTTTAAAAAGCTTTTTGGTGGGCTGAACAGCTATCTCAATTGATTGGGCAACAGGTTTAGTTTATTTAAATCAAATCATGGTTTTTAATCTAACTGTAAAAGCTCAAACATATTGTTACCAAAGTACTGGAGTATGTAATTAAGTTGAAATGGTCTAAGAAAGGTTGGTAATGCAGATGAATGATGTTCATTATGAATAATGAAGGTGCACACATTTAGAGGCAATCTCTCAGTTTGTTACAGAACGGAGTAAATAGTCGTTTGTGAAACAAGACAACATCAATGCAAATGAGGGTTAAAAATACAGCTGTTAAAGCTGAATAATAAAAAACAGTCAATTATTACTCCTCAAGTGTCTTTTTATCAACAATTAGGAGATAATAAAACATCTTTTAAAAATGTTAGCATAGGATTGCATATCCTAAAAGATCAGTCCATGTCCTTAAAGAAACTGTGCTTTTATTTTATCAATTTCCCATGACAAAGAGATCCGTCAGGTTCCACAAACTGGTGCAACAAGACACATCTCCAAGAAAACTTTGCAGGTTTTCAGCAATAATATGATTCCTCAACTTGAGAATTGTCTATACTGTATTTGAATGGCAGTTGGTGCTTAGTAATTAGCATTGCGCCAAAGTCCTCTCTTAATTTTTTAATGCCTGTTTTCATGTATTACATCAATTTGATTTTGCCCAACTTTTTGGTCCACCTAATTTTTGTGACTTCTAATAAGTATTTACAAGAACCTTGAAGTGATGCTTTACATGGAAACACCTAACAGTTTGCCAAATACTGCCCCTTTTACTACAGAAACTATTCAAATTAAGGAATGCATCTGATGAAGACCATCCAGTCCCCAAAAGCTTATACTGCAAAGTTCTCTCTTAGTTAGCCTCAAACGTGCTACAAGATGATCCCTTTGCCTAGTCAAGTGTGTAAGGCACAAACGGCTACAATCTGAGAGCTTTCAGTTCCCCTTATGGCAAAGATTCTCAAGAACTATAAGGCTTGTGGGTTTCTTGATCATATGTAGGAGGGTAAATAGCTGGTAAGGTGGCAGGCAAAACACCAATAATAATCAGGGATATTGATCCCAGATACATTGGAGACAGTTGTGCTGGTAGGAGTTACATGTCTAAAAAGCAAGCAAGTGTTGCATACATACTCCATACTGTAAATACATTAATGACACTATGCTGACATGTCTGGATATTAATACAGAGCATGAGATTGTATGGGAAGGAATTGTGTGCATGTGCGAAGTTTCCTGTTTTTAAAGTTTATATTGCCCCTCCCTGTGTTGCTTGCACACCACTTCCAGGAAATTGGGGATAGGACTATATCCAGAATCTATTTAAATTTCTCTGGTTGATAAGAGTTTTTAAATCAAGTGACAAACTTTAGTATTGTAACCTTAAAAGCTTCACAAGTCAAATCTCCCACTAGGAAAGACTATCTTGCTTTTAACGTTTCCAGAGGAAGCTTCTCTGTATAGTTTCCTTGAGGGAATGTATTCCGCTTTAATGCTGAGAAGATCTGGCCAGGGTGGCCTTAGGGGAAAGTCCCTTTCACACATACCTCTCTTGAATTAGGAGCAATTAGGAGACAGATCATAAAGAGAGAGCATGAAAACATGTTAGGTGTCTCTTGCATGCACATGCTATGTCTAATTCTTATTAGGAGCCAGTGTGGTGTGAGCTACTATGGAGATCAGGGTTGAATCCCCACTTGGTCCCACACTCTCAGCCCCAGAAAATCCTGTGATAGTTGGTTTTAAGATCCCCAGAAGTTGGAAATGGAAGGCACAACAATAGTCATTCTTTTTAATACAGTCTGTAGAGAGATTTTGTAGCACTTTTGAGACCTTTGGCAGCATGAGCTTTCCTAGGCTTCAGTCTCCTTCCTCAGATGCTTTTGGTGGAGTGGGAGCCAGGGACAGACATATATGTATGTGCCATAGGTATGTGAGAATGTCAATTCAAATTCAAAATTAGTTGATCTTTTCATTACATTATGACCAAAATAATTGTGATATACAATTTTGCAGCTGGGAAATGGTAATTGGCTTGAGAATGAAAAACAAACCTGAAACAATCTTCCTCCACAATCAGATGGCACTTCCTTGAAAGTTGCCTAAGGAACTTGGGGTGAGGAACACTGACATACAAACGTGGGTTCAAGATGACTTCTGAAGACAAAAACGTTGTGTAAGGAGAAATCCAATTTGCATCACAATCTCAAGTTTGTGAACACATTTTGATGTACAGAGGAACACTTCTTCACACCAAATTTTGACTCAATATAAATTGAAATGACTTTAAGGAGGAATTGTTGGTTTCCCTTCTCGAACCTGAGGAAATGGTCTGGATCTGAAAACTTGCCTATGGCTGTGTGGCATCTTAAAACTCTCCCCATTGAATGCACTAACTGCATTTGCACATCGCAACAAACCATGGTGCCCACTATTGAAACCTAGCTTTTTGTGATGTACAAACCTATCTCTGTGAACAGCCCATGGTTTGTAAATGAGACACAAACCCAAGCTGGAGCCATAGCTTCTTGCTGGTTTATACAAGCACTGTCTTATTGTGATCTCCAGACACACAACCCAGAGGGGCTGTTCTCCCTTGTCCCTGGCTTGTGTCACCAGTTGCCAACCCTAAAACTGCAGCTGGCCAAAGGGGCAGGAGGAAAGCAAGCAGAAATGGGGAGAACAAGCCACAGTGTGGTTGCCTTTCATTCAGTTTGTGGATGAAGCCAGAAATCCTGACATAAACCATGGGGTCCTATGATGCTGGATGCAGAATTTGAGGCTGTGTGTCTAGGATTGCACAAAAACAAGAAACCCTTGGACATCCATCCTCCTTTTTTGTTGTCTCCTCTTCAAACAGCTTGACTTTCTAACTGGTCTTGGTGACATTTAGTTTCTATTAAAAGTGATCAGGGAACAGAAGAGGAGGAAGCGAGGCTTCTAAACATATCTCTAGACGCAGAGCCTGGTGAGGGGAAGATAAATAGCAACTGTGCTGCAGCACGGTGTTTGTTTTAAAACAAGGACCACTTGTATCCCAGGGAAGTTATTTCTAATGAACGGGGGAAAGGAAAAAAGCAACAGAGCATCTGGTGGTAGAATATTGGGTAGTTTGGACAGATTCATTCTTTCACCCCCGCCCTGTGAAAGCTGTTCAGGGATGGGTGATTTTGGATGTTACCAGTCTTGCTCCATCTGGCTCAGTGGTTCCCAGACTTAAGACTTCAGGGGTTCTGGGACTTCAGCTCCTAGCATCCAACATGGCCAGTGGGTAGGGAGATGTAGTTACAATATATCTGGGGACCCAAGTTTGGGAAACGCTGCTCTAGGTACTGTAACTGTCCCTTGCTCTCCAGGGTTTTGGACAGACCTTCCTAACCCTGTCAAGGACTGGCCATTATTCATCTCTCTGTCTCATTTTTGTTTGCACTAGCTGGCAGTAGCTCTTCAGGGTTTTGGACAGAGGGCCTTCCCCAGCCTGACCTAAGTCCAACACACCCTGCAGAAATCATCCAGTTTGAGACTGCTTTTCAGTGCGAGGGAATCCTGGCAACTGTAGTTTTGGGAGACATTTAGCCACCTCTGTCGGAGAGCTCTGGTTCCACAGTAAACTACAATTCCCCAGATTCCCTAGCACTAAGCCAGGGCAGTTAAAGTGATTTCAAACGGGATGATTTCTGCAGTGTTTTGGACCCTCATTGTCGAGGATTGAACCTGGGGCCAGGCATGCAAAGCTGGTACTCTGTCACTTAGCTACCAGCCCCTCCTAAAAAGCTACTGTGAAAAACAAGTGAAAAGATTTGGGAGAACCTTTAGCATACCCCAACCAGAACTTGGGAAAGTTACTTTTTGGACTGCAGCTCCCAGAATCCCCCATGCCACAATGCTCATAGCACTGTTTTCTGCTGAGAATTCTTCTCAAGTATGTAGTCTCCAGGTTGTTTGTGATGTTTAAGAAAACCACAGTGGTTTTTCCTCCTGAGGTAACCATGTTGGTTTGTAGTTCTGGAACTGTAGTCCAAACACTTAATTTTCTCAGGCTCTGAATTTGAATAAGCTTTAGGTGTGTGTTTTTTCAGTCCAGCCCTGTCCCATCGTCGCTTCTCTCCGTTCTCCTGGCTGCCCTCTTTGCTGGAGAAGTTGCCACAAACTTCTGCCAAAATCTCCATGAGCCCAAAATGGTAGAAGAAAAACAAATAAACACGGAAAACCAGATTGCTGTGGAATGCATACATTAGTGAGAAATGCATAACTAAAGACCCATCTTCTATTTCAATTGGCTGGGGAAGTAATGTAAAGTGTCAACGTGGTGAATTTTGGTTTTGAACCAAGTTCTTTTTATTGATACACATCTCTCCGTAGCACCTCTAGGGAGACCAGACCAAGCCATTGGAAAGCAGATAGAGCATGGTCACAAAATCACGTTTGGATCAGTTAATCTGAAATAATCCTGATATCGCAGATTTTGTAGTGAGAGTTCTTAACCACAGATTGGAAGTACCACTTCATGCATGTGACCTGGATACAAAGTTGAACCTAGGATTGTGGCCTGAGAAATTCTTTATTGAAAGTGGATTTGCGCAGAGGACATTGGCCATGGTTGCCCTCTGAGGCTGAGACAGTGTGACTTGCCTGAAGTCGCTCAGTTGGTTTCTAGTGGCCGAATGAGAATTCAAACCCTGGTCTCCTGGAGTCCTAGTCCAGCACTCAAAGTGCTACACCGTGCCGCTGTCTTGGATTAATAACGTTTTAGTTAATTTATACACCATTAAAAAACAAACTACATTTCCCCCAACAGCTTTTGACACACTTGAATTCTCTAGAGGGAAACAATGCAAGTTCCAAAAGAATAGCATTTGAAGCCCTTGCTTCAAAGAGGAATTGGTCCCTAATAATAAACAGAACATGCTGTTTATTAAGCAAGCAGCTTAACCACATTTACTTTTTTCTTAAGAAGTGATTTAGGAACAACAAATGATTTTTAGAACCTGGTTGAAAACCAGTCTAGATGGCTTTGGTTTAAGGGTTTCCTTCATACAACTCTTACCCAGCTGTGCACATGGCCAGTCTGGATTCGAATCCCTACTTGACCATGGAAAAGTACTGGGTGACCTTGGGCAAGGCACACTCTCTCAGCCTCAGAGGATGGCAAGAGCCACTGCTCCCCAACAAATCCTGCCAGGAAAAGCTCCTGATAGGGCTGCCATAAGTTAGACATGATTTTAAATATTTTAAAAATTCTTTCAAAACATCACATCTCACTTTAACCACGTGAAACTGCGCACATGTGAATACGTTCAGGCTGTGCGTATGATACTGTAATTTAAAGGTATCGTTTTAATTTGGCTAGTTGATTATGTCACAATTCTTGGCATTATATTCAGTGATATGTAGGAATTATGATTTATGAATAACAGTACAACAAAATTACTAAGGATTCTGTATGGTGTGTGAAGGGGGTGATGCCAACCCCAGGGATGCCACTGATGCTGGGCCATAGCTTTGCCCACTGCTTAGAACATTCCCCCAGAGCAAGCAAAGATATGCCTGCTCCATCTCATGTCCAGCAATGCTTTTGGAAACAGCAGTCATTTTGTTTTCCTCCTCTTCCATTATCCTACAAAGATCCATGGTGCTACCTTCTTCCGTCTGGGCTCTCAATGCATCTGCTCTTCTAATCTCGACCAGAAGGAGGCATTTCCCCTTCAGCCAATGCAACAAGTGAGTGTAGCACTTTATTTCTCTGCCATCCACATCCTGTATATCTGGAAATTCACTTACAATTTTGTTGGACCATCTATATATATATGTGTGTGTGTGTGTTTTGAAACTGTTTTTAATTTAATTCACAAACGTGTAATAGTGTGGTATTTTATAAAGTATGTTTAGTAAGCATTTCATTTAATCCCCACACCTACTTACTTCTACGTACCCAGGGAATTCTCTGAGTAACTGGAAGCCCTTCCCATCATTTTGAATGGCCCTGATTTGCTCCCATTCTGATAAGGTACTTAGCTGTCCAAATTTGCTGTTAAAGGGAATGCTTTTATTTGCAGGGAAATGGTGTCATGCTCCATTCCATTTGAGATCAGATGTTCTCTGGTGTATAATACTTTGAAGTTGTTTGACACATGGAAGTCGCAGTACTTCTTATGGTGTGCCTTGGCTGTATCTATGAATACTATATGTTTGCTGGAGTGAAGAAAGGTGCTGTTTTAAAATGGATATCTGTTCTAGCTATCCCAAGCTTTGTATTTGACTTAGGTAGGAAAATTTAAAAATTGCTTTTAGCGCCATGTGTGAAAAGGCTGCTGCGGTCCAGTCCATACCTAAAATGTGAGTCTTAGCACTTGGCTGCATCTGCACTCTAGAAATCATCCAGTTTGACACCGCTTTAACTGCCCTGGCTCAATGCTAGGGAATTTTGGGAACTGTAGATTTGGGAGACATTTAGCCGCTTCTGTCAGAGAGTACTGGTGCCACAACAAACTACCGATCCCAGGAATCCACCACATGGAGCCATGACAATTAAAGCGGATTATTTCTGCAGTGCAGATGTAGCCCTTGTTCAGTTGAATGGAGTATGCATGAGAAAGGAGCTTTAACAAGCTCCTTTCTGCTGAGACATGAGCATTCTTTTGGCAGCCTTGGGCTCATTGCCATCCTTTTCGAACTGTTTTCTTTCCTTAAGCTAGGAATAGTAGTAGTCAGCCTTCCACAAGGTGGTGTGTGTGTGTGTGTGTGTGTTAAAGGTTGAAAGGAAGGTGTGGAATATTGGCTTCTCCCAACACAAAAAGGCCATTCATATTTTATTTTATTTTATTTTATTTTGATGCTTACAGACGTCCTATGAAACTTCTTGAGACTCCTGATGCGGGGAATACCATCCCCTGTGAGAACTCTGAGGATAAGACCCTATCAGTATTGCCTCTGCTTCTGTGTTGGGTTCTAGTAGTGCAATATTGCTTATAGGGTCTTTTCTTTGGGGAGGCGCTCTTCGTGGGAAAAATAAATAAAACCCAACCCTAGAACAAACCAGCCAAAATCGTTTAACAGGAAGGGACAAGCTGGTTACATCAGGGTGATACTTTTGTGTTCTTTGCCAGAAACGATTCATGAAAATACTGGTGTGAAAGATGAGTTGGCATTAGATAGTACCATCTTCTAATGAACTGATCGGGTTTGGAGAGGTGTGTAGTTAATGTAGAGGTCTTAAGAGGGTAAAGTAATTCATTTTAACTTTTAAGATAAGTTGGGGCATCGGTAACCAGTAATAAATTTCTGTTAAGTATCCATATCCACGGATTCTTTATCCATGGAGGCAACCATCCGTGACTTGAAAATATTTAACTGATATATAAACTCTAAAAGCAAAGCTTGATTATGCCACTTTATGTAAGGGGCACCATTTTACTATGCCATTGTATGTAATGGGACTGGAGCATCTGTGGACTTTGTTATCCACAGGAGGACCCTAGAACCAAACCTCAGTGGATACCAAGGGCCTACTGTACTGAGTTGAATAGACATATTGCAACATTGCAAGTGATTTGGATTGTAGGCTTGAAGTACCAAAAGTGCAGCAACCATCTCTCTGTCTTGACTTGTGTTGTGTTGTTTGTCTGTCACATCTGTCGGTCTATCTGGTTATTTAATTTATATCCCACCTTTCTCCCAGTATGGTCCCAAGGCAGCTCACAATATAAGTTAAAATTCAGTCTACTGTGAAGTTGGCTTCACTGAGTTCACTGCAACTTACTCCCTGGTAAGTGAGAACTGCAGGCTGAAGCGGACAAGGGTACACAAATCTGTAAAACTGACGGGTGCATCCCTTGCACCCTAGAACTAATTTCACCTGGTAAGGGACTGGCGTTTCACCCACTTGGTAATGTTTGTGTCAGTCTTGCTTCCCTTTCAGAATGTTAAAAGCTACCTGTAAAGCAAATGCTAAAATGGCTGTCGTGGGCATCCTCAGCCAGTCTCTTGCAGGCTGGTTGAATGGAGATTTCCTGAAGCTTAAGGAAATAGGGGGTTGTGTCTGATGAATGGACGTTTTTCTTTCTCTTCCCTCCCCGCACTTCACCAGAGCTCTGTACGAAGGTATGTGAGAAAACAGTGGGAGTGAAGGGTGTTAAATCCCTTATTTTTTTTCTTCTTTGTAAATTATCAGTTGAAGGAGAAGAAGGATTGACAGAGGGTCTGAAAAGGACCGAGTGGGTGGCCTCTTGTTTTTCAGGTGGTCTCCCTGTGCTCTCTCTTCTGGGGACCTTTGGAGGCCCAAGAAAAGGGCAAGGGGGGGGGAGAGAGAAGGAGGACTTCAGACCGGATTAGAAAAACAGCAGAGGAGCAGAGCTCTGGCCTTGAAAGGGGGGAAAGGTGATGCGGGACGCTTTGGGTGAGGGAAAGTGTCGGTGGTGGATTGTGGCAAGTGGTTGATCCAATTCCCTGCAGCAGCCAGAGCTGTGAGAGGAGCTGGCAAGCACAATGGCCACATTCCACATCTCAGGCCTTGGGAGACCTGCTGCCACCAAGCAGGGCCCTTTGTGGCTGGCTCTTAACAAAGCAGCCTGGTGCTAGGAGGAAGCCACCCTGGGCATGCTATACATCTGTGGGTGCGTTTGGTGCATGTTTACACGCTTGCACAGATGTTACCTTTTGGAGTCGCGTTCCTTTGCCCCTCAAACAAGTGGAAGTACATGAGGGTCGTTTTCGGAAAACCTACCCTGTGCTCACCCTCCAGATCCCTAGGAGGAGACCCCAGAACTTACTTGGGCATGGGGCATGCACGATGGAGCATTGCTGTGGGAGGGGAACCGAAGAGTATGCTACGGGGCTGTCTGCTACTCTTTCCCTGTTGCACTACTGTCCAACTTTACAGCTAGCAGTGCAATAATGAAAGGGCGTCAGCCACTCCGCAGAGCAGCAGAACTGGGGAGGGTCACTTCCGTTGCAACTAGTTGCCCTTTTAAGACAGTTCCTGGGTATGTTTCCCCTCTCAACTGCTTATGAAAGAGACTTGAGTATTTGGGCATGCCTGTCGGTTTCCAGGTGATTTGTGTCTGCCTGTGCCAAAATGGTGCTTTTAAATAAACAACCAAGCTGCTAGAACACTGCCCCTTTGCCCTGTGGTCAGCAACCATCCAGGTCACTTAACTCCTGGATCACTTATCTCTTCCCATGTAATCCTTGGTGGACTTTTAGGTTCTTTTGTGAATCCAGTTTGGAGGCTCATATGTCTTTTGCGGTCATTGGCAGTTTTGGCAAAGGAGGATGCACTAGAACTGTGGCATTGGCAGAATCCTTCCGTCAGAGGAGGCCACCTATTGCCTGGCGCATAAGTGAGCAGCTGAGGTGGGTGATAATGGAAGAACACTGGCAGAATGACTCTTGTAAGCAGGTATACGGACATTGGAAGTTGCTTTGCACAAGGTCTGACCCATCCAGTCCAGAATGGCCTGTCTTGCTTTCCAAGATCTCAGGCAGAACTATTTTCCATCACCTCCTACTTGATCATTTTTTCATTTGGTGATGCCAGGGACTGAACCTGGGACTTTCTCCATACCAAGCCATGCACTCTACTACTGAGCTACAGCGGTCCTTTCACGTCAGTGCTGAGATGTCCAAAACGTGAATAGTGTGGGAGCCATAGGCTGTGGGATCAGGGCAATAACAGGGATTGTATGGAATGCCTTTTGGGGCTGCATTTGGGCAGCCTAGGAATTCAGTCATATTCCTCTTATTCATTTTGGAATGAAGATAAAAGATTGCTTGTGTAGATTTTGAGGGGTGGTGGTGGAAGGGGGAGAAAGACTTAACCAACATGTTTGTGTGAGACTGTATGAAGTGTTCAATAAAGGTGTTTTGCCCCATTTGTGTGTATGTGTTTTAAACTGAGATTACAATGTGATCCTGAGTTCCCAAAGGAGTATCAGAAAGTGGAAAGTACTTTCTGCCATCAGAAACAACTGCATTAAAAGTGTTTAATTTTAGTGGGATCACGAGTCGACCAGGGAGAGGCTAGCCTAACATGAACCTTCATAAAGTGCTATCTGATGCGGGAGACTGGCGGTTTTCCTGCCAATATAATTTTACCCATTAGGCACAACTGTTTCATTCTCTCTTGGAAACTTGCCATGGACCAACAGCTGGTGGTGCATGGACCAGCACCAACCACTATTTCAGGTAACACTGACTTTGAGCATAAGCCTCAGTTTCACTTAGTTGGTTTTTTAAAAAAATCTACACAGTAGAGATAAGCAGTTTGACACCACTTTAACAACCCAGAATCCTGGACTTTGCAGTTTGGTGAGGCACCAGCCCTCTGGGCAAAAAAGGCTAAAGACCTTGTACGACTACAAATCCCAGGATCCCATAGGATGGTGCTGTTGTTGTGTGTGCACACTTTCAAGTCATTTCCAACATAGGGTGACCCCACCCTATCATGGGCTTTTCTTGGCAAAATTTGTTCAGAAGGGCTTCACCATTGCTTTCCTCTGAGGCTGAGAGAGAGTGACCTGCTCAAGGTCACCCAGTGGGTTTCAAGGCCAGGCTGGGAATTGAACCCTGGCCTCCAGAACCGTAGTCCAACACTCAAACTGCTACGCCACACTGGCTCACGGGATGGCGTTACAGCACTTAAAGTGATGTCGAAAGGCATTATTTCTGCAGTGTAGATGCACCCAAGGAGAATGTTTCCACACATACTAGTTTTAAACCCTATCTGACTCCCAAGCCTGGGATGTGAAATTCCTCCTTTGCATATTTTGGTTCTTAGCTAGATTGCACATAGGGGGGAGTGTGTTGTCTTTGTTTGTCCTGCATTGGCTCATGTGCAAGCGGGCTCTGGGATGCTTCCAGTGCCTTGCCAGCAAAGCAAGACATGGTAAAGGGCCTCTCTCCAATTGGCCTGTAATGGGGATGACACGAAACTGGCTATAATGCCAGGTCCAGTGCTGCCTTCAGCTCCCCTTCCATGCCGCATTCTCGCAGGTCTTTCCATGCGTAGCTGTGGGACAAAACAGTGGCTTAGAGGGACGTGTGGGTGGGCCTGGTTTTCAGGAAACACTTTTTTTTTTCCTTTGCAAAAAGGGTGGCCGTTTTTCTTTGCCAAAGACTCCCAAGTGTCAGCTCCGAAGAGGGGATGGGGGGGGGGGTGTTTGTAGAGGCGAGCCTGGGCCCCACTGTTTTCATTTCTCTTTGCTAACCTTCTGGGGCTTTGGGGGCAATGAGAGCTGCAACAGCTGCTGGCAGCAGAGGGGCCTTTGAAGAAGGGGGAGGTTGTGACCCCAAGGCCCTCTTCCGTTGGGGTCCCAGGAGGTCTCGAGTCAATGGGGGGGAGGGGGAGAGAAAGGAGGTGAAGGGAGGTTGGTTGCTGCTTTTTCACCATTTGTCAACTGCTGCATGGAACAGGACAAATGGAAGACCAGGGAGGAAGGAAGGACAAGGAGCCCTGGCTTCCACTGGGTGGATTTAGCAGCCCCTCTGGGGACAAAGGAAGGCGGCGGGGGGGGGGGGGGAGGGGATGACCATTTTTTAAAAACCCAGCATTAAAAGGTCCCTGGAGTTCTCCTCCTGCTCTGCCCCATCCCCACTCCTTTGGAGATAGAACTGCTTTGGATGTTTCTATTATTTTAAAAAGGATGCCCGTCATGAAATGATGCTCAGAAAGGCAAGGTCACAGAGACCTTGGCAACCAGTTCTGGGTTTTATGCACTCCAGAGCATCAGTGCAAGCTGGGTTGTGGAATGGGTGTGTGTCTGTGTGGGAAGAAGTATCTATTACGTTTGATGGTGTTAATTTGCTTCACCTTTCTGGGGACGACGAGTCAAAGGCTTGCCAAAGCAGAGAAGTCACGAATCTGCTCGCATCCCCAGGAAGATGTTTGTTCTCTCTTCTGTGAAGTCATCCAGAAATCCTGGAAGCCCCTGGTGGGCTCTGCAGTCCAGATTCCCCAAAAGAACTAGGATATATACACTCCTAGAGGTGGTTAAAAGGGCACCGGTGTGTCTTGGGCTTATTCGGAGAATGATGAGATGCCCCCAAATAGTGACCCCAACATATCCAAAGTGGCTTTTGTCTCTAGAGCAGTGGTCCCCAAATATGGGGTCCTAAATGATGGTGGACCTCAGTTCCCAGAATCCATAAACATTAACCATGCTGGCTGTGCCTGCTATTGGTTGAAATCCCAACATCTGGGAAGCAGGAGTTGGGCACCGCTGCTTTAGAATGACTTACTCTAACCTGGCACCCGCCAAATGTGTTGGACCACAGCCTCAGTCATCCTGGCTGGAGATGACGGGAGTTCTAGTCCAACTCATCTGGAGGGTGCTGGATTGCAGTAGGCTGGTGGTCCAAAAGACCCTTTAAAATTTGCAACCCAGTGCATAAGAGGAGAGGAATAAAAGGAGGAATAAGAGGAGATGAATATATTGGCATCAAATGCATTTTATTGCATTGAATATAAGCCCAAGGCTGCCCAGTGGGTTTCATGGCCAAGTAGGGACTTGAACCCTGGCCTCCAGAGTCCAACACGCAAGCGACTACACCACGCTGGCTCCAAATTCATAATAGGGCCTTTTAAATAGATGAGGGATGTCTCACTTTTCCTAATAACTGGAGGCTTCAGCTCTGCCCTTTTGTGGGCAAACTCAAAGGAGTATTTTTACTCCCTCTTTTTTGCATGTTTGACAGGTGAGAAAGCTCTCTTGAGGGTTCCTTTAACTTTGTCTTTTTCCAAAACCTTTTGTATATGACACTCCCACACAACTGTCTTGAAAGTGTCTCAAATAGCCACTTTGGAATACCCTGCGTGAGATTCTCTTTTAAAAATAAGTGGATACATTATTTGATGTTTGTCCCTGACAGTTCATAGATCAGCAGGGTGGCATTAAGGCTCTATGTATGTGCCTCTGAGTTGCTTGCTGACTTGTGGCAACCCCATGAAATTCATAGGGTTTTCTTAGGCAAGGAATCCTTGGGGGGGATTTTGCCAGGTCCTTTTTCTGAAATATAGCCCACAGTATCTGGTATTTGGTGGCGGTCCTCCCATCCATGTATTAACCAGGGTTGATCTTGCGTAGCTTCCATGATCCAACAGGATCTGATACCTTTGGGGCATTTAGACCCTTGGCAGAGGGTATATCATACCCATATTTTTGTAGAAGTCTTGCTATTCTAAGGCCGTTGTGTCCCCACCAAAGCCTGGCCCATAGAGGTATGTGAACATGGAGGCTTTAGCCCTCTCCCATAAATGTGGCTGGAACGGTATGATACCACTGCAGAAACATCGTCCGCATTGCTCAGCGAAAGGAAGTACCTTTCATTGCGATAACAGTTCCTACACCTTTTGTGTAAGAAATCTTTGCAACTTGAAACTGATTTAGAATTTGCAACTTGAAACCGATACAGCCAACTTTTCCAAAAGCTATGAATCTTGCATGAAATAGAAATATAACTAGTGTGTGTGTTGTGTGCCTTTGGGTTGTTTTGGATTTATGGCAACCCTAAGGCGAACCTGTGGTAGGGTTTTCTTGGCAAGTTCCTTCAGAAGGAGTTGGCTATTGCGATCCTCTGAGGCTGAGAGAGTGTGACTTGCCCAAAGTCACCCAGTGGGTTTTCATGGCTGAACAGGAATATGAACCCTGCTCTCCAGAGTCGTATGCCATGAAATAGAGAATTAAATATATATTTATGAATTAAGGCTCTACATTTGCACCTTTCTTGCTTGCGGATGAATTTCCCATGTCTGCATCCAAACATCTTTAATGATCAGCAAATTCCCATGTCACGAGACTGGAGACACATTGGGCACATAAACTGAAACCAGGAGCGGATTTATTGACGCTTTAGGTATCTCCTAGGAGGTTAAAGTAACTTGGAGGTGAAAATGTGGTCTCTTCCAAAAATACCACGAGTGCCTTACCGAATTAAGTTTTAAAAAAACATTGTCAGCTTTGAGAGTTTTTATGTGTATAGATTTCAATTATTCCATTCTGGCGAAGCAGTTCAAATAATTCATGCACGGTTTTGTGATGCTTAGAGAGCCAGGAGACTACCTATCCAGGTTTCTGTCAAAGAGCATATTTGTTTCTCCCGCAAGGATCATTTGTTCTTTGCAGAAACAGTCTTCTTTCTGCTATGAGCGTATTTAACATAAATTGCAACGGAGAGGAGTTTGGCACAAAATATGATCAATGTCTTGTTTGCCAGTTTTCCTTTTACAGTATAAAGATAATACTTCCATTTGAGTCTGTTAGGGACCTGTTTGTCTGTAAGAAAACATGCCTCAGTGAGTATTATTGTGACTCCCCTGACGGTGGAAAACTGAGTTGGCACAATACTGCTCACCAATGCTTTTGGTTTGTTTGGTTATGGCAATAGGTTTCTTGCAGGAATATTAGTTTGGATGGATGTTTTCAAATAACTTGGATAATCTTGACTGTTAGACCATCACCACAATCATCATCATTCTTATCTTTGATGTTCTTGTTATTACTGTATAGTGATCCCTTGGTATCCACTGCGGTTTGGTTCCAGGGCGACCCTTGGGTACCAAAATCCATGGGTGACCAAGTCCCATTAAATACAATAGATAGTAAAATGGTGTCCTTTATATAAAATGGAAAAATTAAGTTTTGCTTTCTGGAATTTATATCATGTTTTCAAGCCATGGATGATTAAATCTGTGGATAAAGAATCTGGATATGAAGAGTTGACATCATCATCATCATCATCACTACTCCCTTCACCCACTCCTTTTATTAAGGCCAGAAAGGTGTAGTGTACATGTAAGTCCTTGTTATGGACACCCAAATCCTTTGACATTAAATGATAATACAGTTATTCGTAACTTACCTAGTATAGGACCAAAAAGAAATGCAGAGCATTCCAACCACTTTTCATGACTAAATAAGAGAAAGAAGCTTAAACTGCACAGCATATCCATTTTTGTGGCAATCCCACTGGATAAAAAACACATTAGAATGATGAAATTCATACAGAAAGCACTACCTAAAAGCCAAATTAGCTCCCCATGAGCTTTTGCAGTCTTTCCAGATGCATCTGAGGAAGTAGGTTGAAGTCTATGAAAGCTCTTTATCCCTCTTGTAGAAATGTTGCAGACAGCATTTTAGAAGGGGCTTGCACCTTCTATTCACCTTGCTGAAAAGGGTTTAGGCAGCCATTACGATGAACAGATTTCCGCTTTTCTTTATTGCCTAAACTCTATTTCTAAAGACTCGGTTGAAATTATATTAGGAACTGAACGAAACTCTTATTGATGGGGA
>NC_056531.1:11637687-11645420 GCF_019175285.1 Sceloporus undulatus
ATTATTATTATTATTATTATTATTATTATTATTATTATTATTATTATTATTAAGCTTTATTTATAAAGCGCTGTAAATTTACTCAGCACTGTACATACAATAAATTAAAATAGATAAAATAAACCTGCCTATGGCGTACGTTCTACGAAAATAATTAAACATAACACATATTAATACATCTGAACATTCAAACAATAAAATAGAGCAGACAACAAATTAAAAGAACATGGGATAGCAATCCTGTATCCTTATTTCAATGCCGTCATTTTGCATTTTCCATAGCTATACCCCGATTGTCACTCATAAGCAAAGAACCATGATCCCAGTTTAGTGAAAAACCCTTCTCTTTACCATTGCTTCGTCTGTTTTTAGGAAGGAACCTGGGTGCCAAATTCAATGACCCAGGCCTAGCGGAGGTTTTTATGTGTTTTTTCTGGCCTGGGCTGCTCCTTCACTTTCTCCTGCATGCGGAAGACACATCCATTTGTACAAGACAGCCATTTAAAAAAAATTATTGGCTCTCTCCCACTTTCCAAACTTCAAGGGTACGCATCCTGCCATTGATCTTCAGCTGCAGAACTCCCATGGATTTCACTCAGCATGGGAGGAGGAAGGCAGGGTATCACCTGACAGGACCTGATGGAGGAAGTACTATTCGAGTATGTGATGAGATGTCGTGGAGAAAGCAGAAGACAGAAGGTGACCTTGGCTGAGATCCAACATCTCTGAGCGCAGAATCAAAGTCTGACAGGCAGAACAACCCTATGGATCCCCTCCGTGGCCATTCGGAGAGGTGTCCGTCACCAGACACAGACTCATGGCTTCTTCCTCTGAGATTTGGCAGGCTTGGCTGGAGATCTTGGTGGATGATGGAATTCTTTTGCATCTGGCTACAGGGACAGAGATGCGGTGGCTAAGTGCTTAAGATGCCAATTCTGATGATGGGAGCACTAGGAGGTTGGCAGTTCGAGGCCACTGGATGGGGTGAGCTCCCGTCACGAGTCCCGGTGTCTGCCAATCTAGCAGTTCGAAAGCATGCAAATGCAAGTAGATAGATACGGACCACTTCAGTGGGAAGTGTTTGGTGCAGTTATACTAGTCCCATGACCCCCAGATTCATCTTCAGACAACGCTGGCTCTTTGGCTTATTAACGGAGATGAGTACCGCCCCGTACAATTGGTTACGACTAGACATTCATGTCAATGGACTACCTTTACCTTTTTATGGGGATGTACCCTCGACCTGGCCCAGCTCTCCACTGCCCACTGCATGGCTATGCAAAGGGGCCATTTCTGGTAAAAAAAGCAAGTAAGGTCCAATTCTGGGAATTGTTGTTGGTTGTCAGAACTCTCTGACAGAGGAGGCTAAGTGTCTCACAAAACTATAGTTCCTAGAATTCCCTAGCACTGAGCCAGGGCAGTTAAAGCAGGGTCAAAGTGGATTATTTCTGCAGTGCAGGTGCAGCTTTAGACACCTTCAGTTGCAGTTGGCTTTTTCACATGTTTGGTCACTACTGAGTTCTGCTGATGCCTTTTTTTCCCTAGGTAAGGGAGATGAACTGTGATTGTGTCTTTTTGTCAGTTTCCCTGCAGCTAAGTGTTGCATTTATCCCCGAAACTGTCTGTTTCATGCCACCTTTCTTTCCCAGGTGGGTGGGTTAGGATGTTGTGCCATCTGATCTGTACTTTTTGTGAACCCACGGCGAGTGCAGCAATTACAGAAAAAGACAAATCTAAATAAACCCGACTTGACGAAACTCCCAAATCTTTTCTGGCTTCTTGTTGTGTGCTTCTGTTCGGAAGCCCTGTTGAGCTCCGTGAGGCTTTCTTCCAAGGAAGCGTATGCTAGATTACAGCCTCGTGTGTCTATAAGCACTGGGAAAGGATGCAAACGAAATGACTTTTCAGCAAGCCAGACTCTTCCAGGTTTTGGCTGCAGGCTTCTTGTTTTCCTTGGGCCCGGTTCTAGGGAAAGGCAGAAATCAGAGAGGCCTGATGCCTAATTTGAAAAGCTGGCTCCCAACATTTTGAACTTTGCTGTTAAACAGCTGCAGTTGGCTATGACTTTTGGCAGCCGTAAGGGAACGAGAAAGAGAGAAGTCAAGTCCCTCCAGCATATACATTTGCAGACAATCTGCTAAAACGCTGACGGGTGCCACCAAATTTGTAACAATCTCATGAATGCACATAACAACACAAACAGTATTTTTGTGATTTGCAGAGGTAGTCAATTATGTTAAAATACTGTGGTCACTGGCCTAAATATCCTAAAGGCGCTTGGAAGCTAAGCAGAATCAGCCCCGGTTAGTTCAAGTGAATGGGAGACTGCCAGGTGTTGTAGGCAATATTTCAGAGGATGGAACTAGCAAAGCCATCTCCCAAATATTCCGTGCCTAAGAAAACCCTATGAAATTAATGGGGGCGCCATACATTGAAGGCAACTTCACTGGGGTTGGTGTCACCCAGTGCGGCAACTCATGGCATCACCCCCCCACCATTGACCTCCTCTTTTCTTCGTTGTGTGTTTTTGTGCTGTTACTCATAGTTCATAATTCCCGCATATCACTGAACATGATGGTAATAATAATAATTTTATTATTTCTCTCCAATGAGACCTAAACAGCTAGCAAAATTAAAATTATACTTTTAATTTATAATATCATACACACAGCCTAAATGTATTTAGATGCACATAGCTTGGTGGGTTTAAAGTGAAAATTTGGTAAGCTGGGAGAATTTTAAAGAAAAGTTTTAAAGAATGTTTATATATATGTGTGTGTGTATTCATTTAATTTTTTTAAGCCTGGGACCTCTCCTTTCTCCTCCCACCATGCCTCACCTGACTCACACTATCTTTTCAGCATTTTAAAGGGACACAAGCAAACACCACAACCTATTTTGGCCCAAAGGCAGACGTTTGCCCCCCCCATATGAATGCGCGCATGCGCACACACACACTGTCCCTGAGACAGATGGGACCTAAATAAAATCGAGCAGTGCTAACTAGTGGCCACACCAAGGAACTACATAATGGATGTGAATATGTGCATGGGCTGTTCAAAATGTTTTTTGCACATTTTATTAGTATTATTTTACTTAATAAAAGGAGACTTCCTGATCCTCAAGGCTTCCTGGCAACACAATTCAGTTCCACCTCTGTGTGTTTTTGCAAAAAACAGCATGCATTCCCAGGACCACACTTTGCCCATCACTGTGGGACAAGTAAAAGTGATCCCACACATTTTGGTGAAGAACATATTTGAGGCAAGTGGAGCATTTTTCCTCCCCACCAGCACTGGCTGTGTCATGTGCACAGTATAGTCTCAGCTGTCCGAGTTACACCCGAATTAGTTATTAGATTTTATACTTTCAAAAACGGAGGAAGTATTTTGGGGATCCCAGGAGCCCCGTATTCATGATACTATCCCTCTTACTCCTTTGTAAGCTAATGCTGTGGCTACAACATTGCATAATTAATGCAGCTTGACATTTGCTTTGGCTGCCATGGCTCAGTGCTGTGGAATCCTGTGATTTGTCATTTGTGGTGGCATTAGAGCTCTACAAAAGGGGAGGCTAAATATCTTCCCAACCTACAAATCCCAGAATTCCACAGCATTGAGCTGTGGCCATTAAAACAGTGACAAACAGCATTAAGTTTCCAATTCAGATGCCACCCTGGTTCTCTCTGCAAAATCTCTACTTTGCATTTCAGGAGCATTATAAGCAGTGGGCTTGGGTGATGGGTTGCATGAAATCCAGTTGTTCTCTCCCTTGCTGCCTGGTGAAGAGGTGTAGAGAATTTGGAAGCTGGCTGACATGTCCTGAGATGCTCTGTTGGTGTTGTGTGCCTATAAGTCATTTCTGACTTATGGCGACCCTAAGGAAACCTATCATGAACCTGTCCAAAGTCACCAGTGGGTTTTGTGGCTGAGCTGGGAATTGTTCCATAAGTTCCTTGTCAAAGGCTCACTCTCAAGAGAACCTCCAGACTCTGTATCTAGATTGCTGTCTGTGCTCAGAAGGAAATAAAACAGTTGTAGGTGATAGTGTGACATGTACAAAGAAGTGTCTCATGAACAGCATGAGCGTGTGCTGCTCGTGGTAGCAAAAGGAATGTAGCAAATCTCCCTCTCACTACTGAAATGTTACTTTTAAAAACGGTCTTTATTCTAAAATACTTAAATCTACATTTCCCCCATGGGATACAAACACTAACAGCAAATAATTACGTGCAACAGGCACTTAAAAGTAAAAGAAGAGGACGCAACTGGAGATGTTTTTAGTCGGATTATAGAGGTGTTTTATCTACCAAACCCCAGATTTGCAAGGCCCAACCCACCACACACATCTCCTTTGCCAAAGACATGTTTTCGAGGCAAATGTTTTTCATGAATTTACTTAAAACTTAAGAAAGTTTTATTGCACTTTGGATCAGATTGTTTACACGGCAATTCACCATTTTCTCTGAGTTTTACAAAAATGAGGACAGATGAGAGAAGAAAAGGAAATGGCTTCCAAAAATGGAAGGGAGCCAAACAACCAAGCTAACATCTTGTCACTCTCAATGCCCCAAGAGTACAGGTGCCCATGAAAACATTGCCCTCCAAATCTAGCTCAATGCCTTTCAGGTGTTTGTGATGCAGAATGGTATTTACAGAATAGGACCAGCTTGTATGCTTTGGTGGAGAGGTTCTACCTAAGAATTCTTTCACATGTTTAGAGCTCATCATGCTTTGTCGAGTCCAAGCTAGGTTTAATGAAAACCCCTTCCATTGCTTTCCAGTAGTTGTGATGGTTAGGGGAATGCATGCCATGGACTTCTCGCTGGCCCCTGATGGGGTGACCATACTGTTCCCCAGTCACTGAAAGGAAGACATCAGTTCCTATGTGCTTGAAGCGAACTGCATCATCCCGGTCCCAGTACATCCCGCTGCACTGTACTGTCCACACGTCTAAGTCGTCTCCTTCACCATCGTCGCCAAAGGCGCTTACTTCCTGTTAGATCCAGGGAGAAAAGGCTTTAAATAAAATGTTCACAGAGAGCTCAATATTAAAAACTGACCTATAGAAACAGACAGGAACGGTACATGGAATGAGTGCCCTGAACCTATTAAGTAGCCTTCGATAATCACTTACTGTCAGCTAACTACTGTGAAAAAATGCAAAATTTATTACAGAATAATATCTAAATACCCTAAAGCAGTGTTTCTCAAGCTATCTGATGGGGCAGAGCAGCAAATTCCCCTTCAGTGTGCCATATTATGATCGCATGTGCCTAGCTTTTTGGGACTTCACCACATACTGGTCCCAATCTGCAGACCACCCTAAAGCATTCTGGCCTACCTCAGGGGAGGGAATGGCACAGCCCTGCCATCCTAGCCAGTAAAACAAATGATGAAAAATACTTTGATTTATAGTCTAATAACATCTGGAGGGCCACATGATTTTCACCCCTGGCCTAAATCCAATTGTTAGCCCTAACCAAAGCAATGATGCAGTGCCTCAACAGATTTTGCTTCCATATTGACTTACCAGGTTCCTGCTGATTCAGTGGGTCTACTTTAGTCAGGTCTAACAACCAGGTTTAGGCTTTTCAAAGTATTTAATAATACTATGATTAAACATGTGCTAATGTCATGGAGGCTTCTTACTGAAGAACTACAGAGTTGCCATTCACATTTCCCCCCTGCCCATATATTACATGTTCCAGGGCAACTACTACTATCAGCAGCAACTGTAACAAAACTGTACCTTTTCATAACCTGCTTGTAAACATGTAACACATTTTACGTTTTAACCCTTGTCCAATCTAGTGCCTCTCAGATGTGCTTGGCTACAGCTCCCATGGTTCCCCAGACAGCATATGTTGCCATGTTGGCTGGGGATAATGGGAACTGGAGTCGAGCACATTGGAAGAGCTTCAAGTTAGGAAGGCTGCTCTAAATCAGTGTAAGAGTTAAATACATTTGCATTTGTCTGCATGAACTAGAGACACATAAAATAACCAGAAGACAAAGAGCCAAGGGCAAGCTCTGATTTTACCTGGTTGTTGGAGAGTGGTGATGGGAAGTGGTGGGTGTGGAGATTTTTCCCTGTATTAACGTGGGTAAGGCGAACAGTTTGACCACACTTCACTGGCGTTCCTCGCTGGCAGGACCCATCCGTTTTGCCTCTGATCCTCCAATAGCTATTAGCATCATCTGAAGCTTCGACTCCAGTCACTGACTGTTGACCGCTCCCTGTTAGCAAAAACATCACTATATTGTCAATGGACAAACACACACAGGGACAAGAAGCGGAACTAGAATGTTGGACAATTTTGGGACCCAGGTTTGATCCAGCGGGCATGTTCCTGCATTCTTTACAAAAGGTTTTATAAACAACAACAGCAGGTGAGATGGTGGGCATATCTTCCAATAACTAGAATCATAGAATCCTAGAGTTGGAAGAGACCACAAGGGCCATCCAGTCCAACCCTATTCTGCCATGCAGGAACTCTCAATCAAAGCATACCCAACAGATGGCCATCCAGCCTCTGTTTGAAGACCTCTAAGGAAGGAGACTCCACTACACTCCGGGGAAGGAGTGTATTCCACTGTCAAACAGCCCTTACTGTCAGGAAGTTACTCCTCATGTTGAGGTGGAATCTCTTTTCCTGCAGCTTGCATCCACACATTATCGATCCCATGAATGAATCTGTGGTCCAAAACCCCCTGCAGAAATAATCCAGTTTGAAACCGCTTGAACTGCCCTGGCTCAGCGCTAGGGAATTGTAGTTCATGGTGGCCCCAGACCTCTGTGACAGAGAAAGCTCAATGCCTCACAAACACTACACTTCCCAGAATTCCCTCGCATTGAGCCAAGGCAGTTCAAGCAGTCTCAGACGGGATGGTTTCTGCAGTGTGTTTGAGACCTGTGTTGGGCAATGCCTTTTAAACTGCTATCACCGATGAGCCCCAAGACCAAAACCTTCCTGTTCAGAAATAGTCTACCTTTGAAGTGACAGAGAGAAACAAGGGGAGGCCCATGACCTGATCCTGGGGTTTTCTTGGCAAGAGGTGTTCAGAGGAGGTTGGCCATTGCTTCCCCTGAGGCTGAGAGAGTGGGACTTGCCCAAGAGAGTTGACATGGCCAAGGAGGGATTCAAACCCTGGCCTCCAGAGTCGCAGTTCAACCCCTGAACCACTACGCCATGACAGAGCCCAGAATGGCCAACAACCCCTCCATGGTTCAAAGGGCTACAGGATACGGCTTGCGGCGCACAGCTGCCTGTATTCTTCCACTTACCTTGGGGAGAGTTACAGGTGCTCTCTGGGTGAATGATGGCCCTGCAAAGGTCAGGAGTAAAACAAATATCCCTGACTAGGGTCCAAAAACCACTACAGAAACTATCCTGTTTGGGACCACTTGAGCTGCTCTGGCTCAGTGCTAGGGGAGCCATGGGTTTGTAGGTCCACAAGGTCTTCCACCTTCCCTACACCAAAGCGCACTGGTGCCTGACTGACACTACAAATCCCAGGATGGAGCCACAGCAGTCAAAGCAGGCCATAGAGAATCATAGGGGAATCCTTACCCATAGGGAATCATTGGAGAATACTTGGCCATAGGGAATAATAGGAGCATCCTTGCCCACAGAGAAACATTGGAGGATAGTTGCCCATAGAGAATCATTGGGGAATACCTGATCATAGAGAAACATTGGGGAAGACTTACCCATAGGGAATCATTGGAGA
>NC_056531.1:11645430-11696046 GCF_019175285.1 Sceloporus undulatus
ATAGTTGCCCATAGGGAAACATAGGGGGAGACTCTCCCATAGGGAATCATTGGAGGATAGTTGCCCATAGGGAAACATAGGGGGAGACTCTCCCATAGGGAATCATTGGCGAAGCCTCACCCATAGAGAACGATAGGGGAACATTCCACCCCAAAGGAAGCCCTCCCTGGGCGGGGCAGGGCTTCCCCAGTGTCTCCCTATGGGCAAGCGCCCTCCTTTGTCTCCCTGGTGCCCCCCTTCCCTTCCTTCCCCTTCTCCTCACCGGAGCCGTATTTGACCTCGTGGGAGTGGAGCCGGACGTTGTGCCGCGTGTTGAGTAGCTTCAGCACCGAGCCGCAAGTGACAGCGCCCGCCTCGCCTGCCTTCGCCCGCCCGCAGCCGCACGCCAGGACCAGGGCCAGGAGGAGGAAGCGAGGCCGCGGCAGGAGTGACGCCAGCCGGCGAGGCAAAGCCCAGGCTTCTTCGGCGCCCTCCCGCCGCATCGCCGCCTCCCTCCCTCGCTGCCGCCACACCGAGGGACTCCGGGCGCCTCAGAGCCTACTTCCGGTACCGGCGCTGGGCCTTAGCCAATCAGAGTTTGCCAGCACCGCCCACGCGCCCTCCGTCGGGCTCGGCAAGGCGACGAAGGGGGAGCTGATTGGCTGGCGGCGTCAGGCGCGGGAACCAATCAGAGGCGGCAGCGTGGCGACGCGCGTCCTCCTATGAAAGAGGAGGCGGCGGGGCTTAGTTCTGAGGCGTGGCGAAGGGAGAGAGGGAGGGCCTTTCTTGAGGGTCGCGAGTTCGAATCCCGACGTCGGCCAAAAAGCCCTGCCTTTTTCCCTCAAGGTAGAGGGAGTTTGTGCAGCCAAACCCCAGAGAGGGCTGCGAAGCAATACAATAAAACATGGGCTGCATCCACACTGGGGAAATAACCCGGTTTGGCAGCGCTTTAACTCTTTTCTGGCTCAAGGCTATGGAATTCTGGGAGTTGGAGTTTGTTGTGGGCGCAGAGCGGAGCGGAAGCTCCGCTCTGGGCCCCACAACATACTCCCAACTCCCAGAATTCCATAGCCTTAAGCCAGAAAAGAGTTAAATATCCGCTCTGGGCCCACCACAAACTCCAACTCCCAGAATTCCATAGCCTTGAGCCAGAAAAGAGTTAAAACTCTGCTCTGGGCCCCACCCACCACAAACTCCAGCTCCCAGAATTCCATAGCCTTGAGCCAGAAAAGAGTTAAAACTCCGCTCTGGGCCCCACCCACCACAAACTCCAGCTCCCAGAATTCCATAGCCTTGAGCCAGAACCGATTTATTTCCTCAGTGTGGATATTGACTATATTTTTATACTGTATTGTGTTGTTTTATTGCTATGAGTTTCTGAGAACTGTGGTTTTGGGAGACGTTTATCCTTCTCTGTCTGGTGCCACAACAACAAATGACAAATTCCAGAATGCCAGAGCATGGAGCCATGGTGATTAAAGTGGTGTCAAACTGGATGATTTCTGCAGTGCGGATGCAGCCAGGGTTGCGAAAGCCAAGTTGCAGGAGAAACTAAACATGGATGGGACTTGTGCAGAGTTTATTGACTGCTTTAGAAAGAAAGAAAGACCCAAGTGCGAGACCCATGTGGTAGAGACCCTGCTTGGCTTCTGGAGCCATCCAGTTGCCCAAAGATGCCAGTTCAGATCATGCCATTGTTATCTTTGGTTCACTTCATATTTTATTCCCAATGAACAAAAGGCACTAGATAGCTATGTGCGAGATGAGTAACTTCCCCCCTGCCCAAAAATATCTGAGCATGGACAAAATTCCCTTTTCTAGAAGATGCGAAAACCTGCCATTGAGCAAGATGCTTGATGCAAGAGCAATAGCCGACAAGGGAAAGGAAGCAATCTGATACAGCCTGACACTTTGCACAATGTGTTTGTGTTTTCATGAGAAAGGGCTATCCTTTCCTCTTAGGAACGACAATGGCTCCTGCTGTTTTCCTGCAAGAGGCCAAAACACATGTCAGGCTGCCAGTCTAGGCGTAGAAAATCAATCATGATGGAGCTTTCGCTGGCATCTGTCTGTCTTTCTGGGAGGTCACCGGTCCCCATGTTTTTTATTTTTCAGCATCTTGCTCCAGTACAAGACTTTTCAGTTGAAAGAGATAGAATGGGGATTCAACTACCCTAAACTGTGGCCACTGTCCGTTGGTGCTGGGAGACTCTAAATTGTCTAATTTAAAAAAAATATTATTATTATTATTATTATTACTACAGCTTTTTACTGTGTTCCTATGGTGGCTGCTGTTTCTGATGCGAAGCTACTGGAAGACAGTCCAGCTCTATGGTTCTATGAAGAAATTAAATTCTACGAAGGTCAGTTGAGACTAAGAGGTGTAGCCACATCTTAGAAATAATCGACACCCATCCCTCCATGTTTGCGGATTTGATTATCCACGGATTTAATTGATATGTTCTCTCTAGGAATATCTAGGTCCTCCAGTGCAGCTCTATGGTCAACTTTAACCAAAGTTTGTACTGAAAGACCTAGAGATTTCTAGAGAGAATACTCTACTAGACCTTTGTAGCTCCTCCAGCACAGTTTTTTGGTCAGTGTTTGTCGGACGTTGACCACAGAGTTGCACTGGAGGACCCAGAGATTCCTAGAGAGGGATCATCTCAGTTAAAAACATAAGTGTTTTTGTTATTTGTGTTTTTTCCATATTCACAGGGATTTTGTGCCCCTAACCCTAGCGAATTTGGAGGAACAAGTGTACTTGTTTATGAACTGCAATGACCAGAGTCCCCTAGAGAGCATGGCCAGTGGTCATGCCATCAGGGGGATTCTGGGAGTTGTTATAAAAAACCCCAAGCCATTTTCCCACGCTCTTCAAGTGCACCCAGCGTCCACTAAAAGAAATGTAGCATTGAATAAGCCACAAAAGCCATGAAATGCTTGTAGGTATGAGAGACAGTGCTTTCTCTGTAGCAGCTCCTCAAATGTGGAACTCCTTCCCGAAAGAAACCAAGCTGATTCCGTACTTTCTAAGTGGTTGACAGGTGGCCAAAACTGTACAATGGCCTTTGGATTTCAAAAGCTTTTTTAAAAAAAGAAACCCTATCATATCATACATCACTTTGGGAACCCGGGTGGGCTAAAGAATAATAAGCAAATACGCTGAATATATAACTAAATAAATGTTATTTATTGTTACTATACCAGTTTAGTTTGAGATTTTCGGGAGAATAATCTTGCTGCCTTCCCCAGCAAAACTGGACTTGCGGGATGAGGACTTCCTCACAAGTTCGTTGGATGGCGGACCTGTGGGTACCAATTCTGGCAAAAGAGTCTGTGATCCTCTTGGGCTGTCTTGGACTACGCTTACTTTTCGAGAAGACACCGACTTCTTGGGAGACAAAGCAGGCGAAGGAACCTCAGAACCCTGAGGAGTCCCGGAAGACATTTTGTCTTCCGAAGCAACAGATCGCATAGGACTATCGATGGGGGTAGTAACAAAGGCCCTGGTGCCAGAGTGCGATGCCTGGATGAGAGAACCCTCGATTTCCTCGTCGGCAGAGAACTCATCGGTTTCACCTCCTTCAGGAAACTGCGGAGGAACGATTTCGAAAATATCTGGGCCTTCGTACTCCTCTTGCTCCGTAGCGGAATCTAACTCTCTCGTTTGCATGGACTCCAGATCTTCCTCAGTTGTGGGGGTCTGCATCGCTATGACTTTGCCGCCAGGTGTTTCGGATTTGAAAAAGACGGATTTTTTGTCTGCCGATTTCTTCCATATGTCCCCTGCTTTCTTCTTCTTGCCCTTGCCTTTCTTTTTGTCCCCTGGTTTCAGCTTGGGTGTCTTAGGCTTCGGCGGACGGGGCGCATAGATCTCATCGTAGACTTTTGTCCAGTCAATCTGAGAGGACAAGCGTATCCCGCTGCCCTTGACTTTCTTGTAGCCAAACATGATCTCCAGGAGCACTTTTGTCACGGGAACCGAGATGAGCCCCAGCTTGGAGGAAAGAAGGGTTTCGTAGTTGTACTTATACAAGATAAGCTTGGCTGCATTTTCAAGCAGAAAATCTATGACCGATTGCTTTGGGAGAGGCCGGGCCTGCAAGCGTGCCCGCTTGATATCTTTGGGAGTAATGATATGCTTTGTAAGAACAGGCTGCGAACAAAAGAAAAAGAGGATAACAAGTTTTAAAAGATTTGTCAGGAGGTATCTTACCCAACAATAGAGTTGCCATAAGTTGGAAATGACTTGAAGGTACACAACAACAACATGTCAGTTCTTCTTGGCACTCCTGTTACATTTGAAGAGAGCATCACATGGGGCTATCGAATCATGGGGCCATTACCTGTCCCAGCTCCTGATATTTTGCTGCCCAAGGCAAACATGTACAGAAACTCAGTGGACTGGCAGGTGAATCTTATCTGAACATTAGCAAAGGGATAGTGTATCCTTCACCAAAACTGAGATAGCATGCTAGTTTAGGGGACCCAGAATAGTTTGGTCTCTTCTACACTGCACACTTATAGCACTGTGATGCCACAAGATACAGAAAGAAATAGCTGGGGGCTCAGGGGGAACATCAAGAAGGCTTTCACTACCACTGCCACCCCCCAACAATTCCTACCTGAAGCAGTTGCCCTACTCTTTCTAGTGACAGAGCTGGCCCTGATCCCATTCAAGGCATTCTAGCGGTGTGTCCATGGTCTGACATGGGTGGCAGCCACAGAATGAGAAGAAAGGAGGGGAGCTCTGGTGCATCAGTCCAAAAGGCTGAGTAACGCAGTGTTCTGTTTCTTATAGGTGTATCAAATTCTTCTTAATTTGATATACCAGCTGCAAGTTAACCCTATCTGCTCAGAGATGGCCTGGAATCAGTTATCCATGGCCTGCTAACCTCCCAGTTTCTGTTCCTTCAGAGCTCTCCTCCATTCTTCTCACTTTCTTTGTACATCTCTCCTGTAGTGTTTTTTGCACACAGTGTTCCTTTAGGATCCTGGAATCCGTCCTGAGAACTACAGGGCAGATTCTGTGATCCTATATGTTGTTATACAGTCGGCCCTCTGTATCCACGGATTCTTTATCCATGGACTCAACCATCCACAGCTTGGAAATATTTTAAATTATATATGAATTCCCCAAAGCAACCCTTGAATTTGCCATTTTATATCAGGGACATTGTTGTGCTCTGCTGTTGTATTAAATGGGACTTGAGCATCCATGGATTTTGGTATCCATGGAGGGGTCCTGGAAACAAACCCCAGTGATACCAAGGGCTCCCTGTAAGGTGGTCTTAAAATAAGGTAAATCAAATAAAAGCCTTCTCTTGCTGTTTTTAGGGTGGTGTTAAATAAGTGACTCTTTCTGAACCTCAAATCTGCAGTATGAGGGATAAAAATACTTATGTCCCCAACAGAACCATTGTAAATTAAGTGCCTGAACACAGAAAAAAGTCTCTCATGGAAAGGTCTAACAAACAATCTTTCTGATGAACTATTTTTGATGCACAAGAAATTGTATACACTAGGAATATAGAAATATCCTCTTAGGGAATATTTGGAAGGCACACGATACACTCTTGATGCCGAAGCTCATAGTTTTGTGGAGGCTACTGTTTGGAAAGCGGACTACTGTGGAATCGAAACACATCAGAGAGGTCTACTAAAGAGTCTGAAAGAGTTCCCCTCCCTCCTCATTGAATGACAGTGCTTAATTTTAGCTAGGGCCAAAACTTAGACAGACCAGGGGTCATGATGGCTGGGGGAATCTAGGATGTGTAACACATAAAGTAACTTTTCCAAGCTCTAGCTGAACTCCAAAGATGGGTTTCCTACAGTGTCTCTGCATGTCTGTAAGGATACAGTCCTTACCCATTGACGTGGCAAATTTGGAAATACATCTACACCGTACCTGTTTGGGTGCCTCGGCTTCCAACTGAATCGAATCTTTTTTCTTCTGTTTCGGTTTAGGAAGCGGCGGAGGAACATATTTTGGTTTGGGCGGGGGGGTTTCTGGTGGTGGTCTTGGCTTCGTTTTAGGGAGCGGCGGAGGCACGTATTTCGGTTTGCGTTGAGGCTCTTCGGGGCCAAGAGACTTCCGCTTGCTTTTCGGCAGTGGTGGCGGCGTGTATTTTGGTTTGCCCTTCTCTTCCTTCGGTGATTCTGCCTTCCTCTTTTTTTTCTTTTTCCCCTTTTTCTTCTTCCTCTTCTTCCCATCAGTTGACTTGCTTCCCTCTGATTTGGAGTCACCATCCTCTGATGTCTCTTCTCCACTCCCGGAAGCTGCTGAGCTCCCTTCTTCTTCTTCTTCTTCCTCTTCTTCCTCCTCCTCCTCCTCCTCTTCTTCATCGGAATCTCCCATCGAAGATTCCCAGAGCATCAAAGGGTGGCCTTCATCATCGAAAAGGTTCAGCAAAGGGACTCCATCTGGTCCTGTTGCCGACAGGACTTTGTGGACAGCTTGGTTGATAATATCTTGAAGGGCCGCAAGGATCTTGTTTTCTTCCAGGAAATCCAGACTTTGGAAAGGCTCTTGTCCTGGATAATACAAAGGGATGCTGCTTGGCGTCGGCCGTTTCAAAACGTTGGTAATTTCCTTTTGGAGGGACTCGACCGACAGCGACTGCTCTGGTGGCCCTTTTCTAAATTTTGCAAAATAATCTTTTTTCAGCGGTTGGAACTGTTCAAAAGACTCTGCCAGTTTGGCCCAAATGTGTAAGTGTTCTTGCCGGAAAAAATAACTGTCCCCTGATCGTTCGGAAAATGCCTGTAAGTGAGCAACGGAGAAAGTAAAAGAAAGGAGAAAGTAACAAACGGGAAGAATAAGAATATTATAGACGATGCTGGGAACAGTCTGATCCCATTCCATTTTTGACAGATAGAACAAACCCAGAATATTAAATAGGGACATAATAAGATGCTTAATTCCAAGTTAGGCTGTTGGTCCATCTAGTTCTGTCTGATCTAAGGGTAGGCCATCTGTGGCCCTCCAGATGTTGTTCAACTCTTACTCCTATCATTCCTCACCATTGGCTATACTGGCATGGTCTGATTTGAGTTACAGACCAATAACATCTATGGTCACAATTTGCGCACCTCTTCTCTACAGTACACTTCTGGGCAGTGACTCTCCAGAGTCTTAGGCAAGGGTCTTTCACAGCTATACCTGGAGATGCCCAGAATTCAATGGGTACATGAAGGTTGTGCTCTCCTGTTCAGCTCCTGAAAGTACCGCTGGCTTGCCTAGGATTCAAACCCAAGATTTTTTGCACCCTGAAAATCCTACATGCACTAGCATGTAAGGTGGCCAGCCAACCAGACTGACCAGTGGGAATCCCTGGACAATTTCCACTTTTTAGCATGGAAACTGTCATTTTTACAACGTGTTTAACCATATGTGTGATCCTTCTCTGAATAAGGGAAAGAGGAGGAGAGATTGTTTCTGCAGGAGAAAGTCGGACCTTTAGGACAAAGTAGACAGCCTTCACTCTTAGTTACATTGTGAGCAATAGTATTAGGCTCACGTCACAATAGGTGAGGAAGGCAGTTGCTTTTTTCATAAATTATTAAAGATTGCACCGGTGCTGTCCAATAGATACAGTCTGCCCTCCGTATCCACAGATTCTTTATCCACAGACCCAACCATCTACAGTTGGAAAAGATCCCCAAAACAAAAAAAATTCCCGTAAGCAAAGCTTGATTTGCCATTTTATGTAAGGGACACCATTTTACTTTGCCATTCTATTTAATGGGATTTGAGTGTCCATAGATTTTGGTATCCACAAGGGATCTCCTGGTACCAAAACTCCAGCAGATGCCAAGAGCCCACTGTACCTGCAGCTGCAAACCACATTCTAAACTGCAGCACCATGGCTACATTCCCCTCTCTGCTATCTTTCTGCTGTCAGCCAGAGATGTTTTTATTTAGCTAGGCCTTTGGCTCTTAACTGACCATTGCAGATTTTTTAAAAAATTGGGGCATTTTAGCATTACGATAAATGCTCGAATTGTCTTTTTAGCTGTTTTAAGTTCATCTCTGATTTTCTACATCAGCGACTTACTGAATACGGAGCAGTTCCAGGTCCATAACTCTAGGTTACAAATCTGTAACTGCAAGGCAGAATGACAGCCCAGGTTTTTTCCTGTGCTTGCTTATTTAATCCTTCAAACCTTCCTTACTATCCATTGTTTCTAGTGCATTTTGTTTTAACTCCCATTTGGAGTCCTCTTGGGTCCCATGGTGGGCAAAAGGAAGGGTATCAAATGGATGGATGGTTTGGAAATAATCCCCATGTGTCCAGAAACAAGACGTTGTGGTTGGAGTACCAGGAAGGCACACAACTAGGGGAATGCTGAAAAACTCTGATATTTTACATTTATATATTTATCTTTCAGCCTCTGAGGGAGAGAGAAGGCTGACCCAATACCATCAGGGGCTAGCCTGAAGAAAGAGGCTCCTCCTCCCTAACTGTCATCTTTCAGCCTCTGAGGGAGAGAGAAGGCTAGCCCAATACCATCAGGGGCTAGCCTGAAGAAAGAGGCTCCTCCCTCGCTAACTGTCATCTTTCGGCCTCTGAGGGAGAGAGTAGGCTGGCCCAGCTCCATCAGGGCTAGCCTGAAGAAGAAGAGCCCTCCCTCCGGTCCATCTGCCTTGGTCCAGGCCTCAGAGGGAGAGAAGAATGCTGGACCTGATTCCCTCCCCCCCTCACCATTCCCTTCTCCTTTTGTGTCATGTCTTTTAGATTGTAAGCCTGTGGGCAGGGAACTGTCTGTTATCCCCTCTATTGTAAACCGCTCGGATTCCCAGTGATTGGGCGGTATATAAATAAAACCTATTATTAAATAAACCTATTATTATTAATATTGCTGTCCTGTTTTTAAATGGTATTGTTTTATACTTGTCATTCGCCACCCATCATCATCATCTCACAAGACAAAGGCTTTCTGGCTGCAACCCGTCTGGATCAGACCCAGCAAATGAGCGAGCGCTGGGCATTTGTTGCGCCCTTCACCAAATCGTTGGAAAGCTTAAGTGGTTACACAGCAGCAGCCACAACAACAAAATGATAATATCAAGGCCATAAAATAGCAACCTGATGGGATGTTTGGCTCTCTAACCCGGAGGGCCATACAGGCACCAGAAGGTTACCCGCATGCTACTGGGTTTATGGAGAAAGCAATGGTTAGTTGTGCATAGATTGCCTGTAACATTGCTAGGGATGGTGGCCCACTTCCCTTTCCCAGCGCATCATGCCCTTTTCATAGCAGATGCTTCAGATCCAGATATTTGGGAAGAAATTTATTGCCATGCATGGGATGCATTGGCTGGATACAGGTGAATTGGCTCAATGCCATTGTGAGTTCTAATCCTTCAGTAACAGCCTGGAAATACCTCTGCATGGAATCCTCCTGACACTTGATCCAGATTCTTCTTTTCGAGCTTGGGAAGTCTAGCTGCGTACTTGTCCAAAAGACACATCTTGCCTCTGGGTTTGGGCCCCCGTTTGGTCTTGGTGCGTCGTTCCCAGTCATCCTCGGAGCTAGAGGAGGTGGTGGCGATGGAGGTGGTGGAGGTGGTTTGATACTTCGACTGGGAACGTGTTGAACTGTAGGAAAAGGACCACGATTCGCTGTCTACGCTGGAGACAGACTCTTCTTGGATGTCAAATAGACGCTCTCCATCCTCGGTTGTCACGTCGCGGAGCTTGCGGACCGCGTCTTCCATGATGCACTGAAGACTGTCCAGGACATCCTCGTCGGCTAAGAAATCCACAAACTCGGAAAATTCATTGGCAAGGTGATTGCTTTCGCCAATACTGCCGCCGCTTTTGTGATGTTTACCTCTCCCTCGGCGCCTGGAGGCAAACGCCGGAGACGTGGAGGTGGAGGCGGAGGCGGTTGAGTCTTGATTCCAAAGGGGACAGCGAGAAGTTGGCCTTGGCATGTTTCTCCAGTCAGAAGTGCCTCTCCTCCGGCTGACGCTGGAGCTTCTCACCTGAAATTGAACCAAACAAGGAGGCATCATGGACAAAGGAATTGGGATACCACAAAGTGTGACATTGGAACTGGACATGAGAACAAGAGCATGAGAACATTCAACCATAAAAAATATATATATGTAGGGGTAGCCGTGTTGGCCACAGAGCAACTCAAAAACCCACAAGCACAACCATTGGCACAACCAAAACACACAATTACACGTTGCAAGCTTTCAAAGCTCTGCTGGCTTCTTCAGCAGGCAAGGTGTTCAAAACCAACGTGTTCCTGACGTTGCAGGAGCCCGTTGTACCTCTTGAAACCCCCGATCCATTTCTTTTTTGGAAACCATATGAATTTGGGGGGTGATTTTTTTCACCACAAAACTGGACAAAAGCAACCCCAAAAATGCATTTAACTCACTCTGCCCCTGGATCCTCCCATCTCCCTCCAATGGTGCAAAAATAAAAAAATAAAAAATCATCCAAAACGGCAACCCAAAAAGAGGTTGCATCGCTCCTAGTGCACTGAAACACAACAGTGTGGCTCTCTGGGGGCAGTCGGAGGAGAGATGACCCTCGCCCTGCGATTGCCTGCTAGGGTGTCCCCAAACTACAGATCCCCAAATCCCATAGACTACAGCCATGGTATTGAATCAAAGTGGAATAAAAGCGCAGTAAATGTGCGCTATGGAAAAGATGTGGCTGCTTCCGAGATGCCACGGCCAAACTCAGTTTTCTTTTCAGGCTGTGGGTTTGACTAGATTCCACCTGGCCCTGTTGGGTGCCAGTTGGGTGACTCCCTTTCCTATAATGGGGGGGGGGGGCAAGGGCAATTATCCCCCCACTTTCTCTTACCTGTGGTCCCCTGAAGCTCTCATCATCGGCCAGATAGCCAGAGTATCTGCGACTCACCATAGTGCTGAAGGTACAGCACCTGGACCCCTGCCTTCTCAAGCCTTCTTCTTAATCTTTCTGTACACACAGAAAATAAGATACATTTTCAATGGGGGGATTCCACGGCGGTAGGGTGGGATGCCAGGTTTCCCCCATCCGTCAGTAACTTGCCTTTCTAAAGTGCTCTGATTCATTCTTGGAGGAAAGATAGAACAGTTAGTAAAAGGGTTTGGTGATCATATATATATATTGATCTAGACAGGGACATAGCCAGGATTTTAGGAAGGGGGGGGTCCAGACTAAGTGCCACCATTATATTGGGGCTTGGGTGCGGCGCAGCAGCAGCACGCACCATTCATTTTTCTAACGGAAGGGGGGGGTCTGGACCCCAAGAACCCCCCTTGGCTACGTCCCTGATCTAGATCCAGATCTAGACATAGAGAATCATCCAGGAGCACAGAATATATATGTTGCCATATTTATTTACTTATTTATTTCCAGGATGTATCTCCCGCCTTTCTCCCACAATGGGATTCGAGGCGGGTTGCAATATTTTAAAAAGGTAGAGCTGAAACATCGATTGCAAAGTTTTAAAACATAATAATTAAATACCCCCCAACCGTAAAGCATAGGTTAAAAACAGCATAGTTCGAAACAGGAGAAACCATTAAAACAGTAAAACAGCACACCACATTATTCAAAGGAAATTCACCCACCAAAGGCCTTCCTAAATAAATAAAAACATACACACACAATGTACAAATAGAACCATCGAATCATGGAGTTGGAAGAGACCTCAAAGGTCAGCCAGTCCAACCTCCTGCCATGCAGGAATATATATGTGTAAATATATGTACACACATACACACATCTACAAATAAAATCATAGAATCATAAAGTTGGAAGAGATCCCAAGGGTCATCCCATCCAACCCTCTTCTTGTAGGACAATTTAAGTGGTAAGGAAACAAAAATATTAAATATCAAAATATTAAAGCCAAGCCTGTTTGGGTCTAGCTTTAAATCATCAGAGTAGCCGGAATGTGCCTTTGTCTAACTGTGCTTCCCTAAGAACTGAGACTGACTCCAAAAACAATACAAGTAGCCTGTAGTTCAAACAAAGGTTTACTAATGACTTTAATCTGTCTGTCTATCTATCTATCTATCTATCTATCTATCTATCTATCTATCTATCTATCTATCTATCTATCCATCCAGGCAGGGAATCAAATCCTGATCTCCGGAGTCACAGTCCATTGCTCAAACCATTGCTACACGCCAACGTATTCCAAGTTGTTGCTGGTTGTTGTTGTGGGACTTCAAGTCATTTCTGACTTTTGGCAACCCTCAATTGATTCTATCCTAAGGTTTTCTGGGGCTGAGAGTGTGTGACTTGCCCAGGATCACCCAGTAGAGTTGCCATGGCAGGTCAATGTAAGTACTATACTCTAACTCTTATATATATTAAAAAAGAACCATCCCCTTTCTCTGAAGAGAGTGGTAAAAAGCGAGAGCTTAGTCCATCCTGGGAGCACCAAAATGAAGCATGGATCCCCTCTACTCTCTCATCCATCCAGCCTTTAGGATGAGCACAAACAGATAGGCTTGCCAGAATTTTCTACGTTCTTTGGCATCATTTTCCTTTGCATCCTTTGTTACATGCCCCTAAGTTTTACCCTCGACTTATCCATGGGTCCTATCAAAATCCATAACTTTGGCCCCAAAACCTGCCCTCGACTTATACATGACGTCAACTTATAGTCGAGTATATACAGTGTATGTATGTATGTATGTATAAGGAGACAGTGTGACACAGTGGTTTAAGTACTGGACTACAACTCTAGAGACCAGGGTTCGATTCTCTGCTTGGCCATGAAACCCACTGGGTGACCTTGGGCAAGTCACACTCTCTCAGCCTCAGGGAAGGCAATGTCAAACCCCTCTGAACAAACTTTGCCAAGTGAGGCAAGCGGGCTTCTTAACCTAGACGGCCCTCAGTGCGACTTAGGCTGGTGGGCAACCTCAGACCCAAACTCTGCCATTCAAAGGGCCAGAGGTGCCACTTTGGAAACTACCCACAGTTGTACATGGAGAGCTCTTGTAGCCCCTTTGAGACTCGCTGGAAGGAAGAAGTTGGCAACAGGAGCTTCCCTAGGCGTCAGTCTACTTCCAAACGCATCTGAGGAGGTAGACTGAAGCCTAGGCTATATCTTTGAATTCTACTCACAATTGTGTTCATCAAGGGTAAAAAAAAATTCCAGATTCTGTGAGCTTGGTATCTTCTTGCCTTCAGGCTTTCCAAAACTGACCGATTTTGCCAATGTGAGGAAGTAACCTGGCTCCAGGTCGATGCAAAAGAACTGGCCAGAATTCACCAAGAATTTTTCCCCCTTCCCATTGTGAGGTCGGCAAGGCCCTTTGTGGGTGCCATTCTCTTCATTTGCATGGGATGTTCCTTGCCAGAGCTTGGAATCTCCATGTGACCAAGGTTTGAGATATGGCTATCAACCCCACTGGGTGGCCTTGGGCGAGTCACACTCTCTCAGCCTCAGCCTCTGAACAAATCGTACCCAGAAAACCCTGCCACAGGGTCACCATATGTTGGAAATCACTCGAAGGTGCATCACGGCGACAATCACAAGCCATCCAAGATGTCCCAAAAGCTGTTAGTTACCCTTATACTGTTGTAATCCCCTTTGATTCCTCTGCAAAAAAGCAGAATATAAATATATTATTATTATTATTATTATTATTACTATTACTGTTTTTGAGAGCTCTTGGCGCTTTCCCTTTCTCAAAACAAATTAAAAGAGTTACTTTTAGTTACACGCGACCCTCTGCGTTTGCTGGGGTTAGGGGCACAGGACTCCCGTGAATGTGAAAAAACAGCAAATAACAAAAACAATGTTTTTACTGGAGAGAACACCTTTCTAGGAATCTCTAGGTCCTGCAGTGCAACTCTGTGGTCCACATCTGCCAGACATTGACCATCGAATTGCGCTGGAGGAGCAACAAAGGCCTAGTGGAGTCTCTAAGGCCTTCGGTGAGATTTTTGGTTCACGTTGACCACAGAGTTGCACCGGAGGACCTAGAGATTCCTAGAGAGGACTTATAAATAAAGTTCGTGAATGATCAAATCCGCAAAAATCAACGCCGCATATATGGAGGGACGAGTGTACTTATGAAAAAACCTGAACGCAACAAGCTTGTGGCACAAAACGTATACTGTTGCCTCAACAGCCACAACGGACCATGAAGCAACAGCCCAAGGCACTGTAGAAGCCAGCATGGAACCATGTAGAGATTCTCTTTTGAGACTCCACATTGGAGAAATAATGCAGTTCGACACCGCTCCGACTGCCATGGCTGAATGCTATGGAATCTTGGGATTTAATTTTGTGACATGGTTCTGTCAGGGAGTTCTGGGGCCACCAACAAACATCTTTGGCAATGGGCTGCCTGAGGATGCCATGCAAAAGTTGAAAAGGTTCCCCCCCCCCTTCATTTCAACACAAGGGACAAACGAAAGGAATAATTCCAATGTCGATTCAGCGAAGGGTTTATAGCTTGCAAAGTCCAATTTTAAGCATTTGTCTTGCTCAGAGCTCCGTTGATATCTTGCAAGCCGCCAACAAGATAGTTTGATGAAAGGTTCCGCAGAAAAGCCCAGCGGAGTGCATAATAAAATACAGGACGTTGAATGTAATATGCCTTCTTTTGTGGTGCAGCGGTTTGAGCGTTGGGCTGGGACGACACGCAAGTGATACCGGGAACAAAAAGAGACGTGTTAACTCTTCTTTGGCCCCGCTTTAAAGGCGGGTTTTCTTCGACGTCGTGTGAAATTGTTTCACGTCATTTCCTGGGAATTTCGCGGGATAAACGCCCGGTCGCCTTCGTGGGATAAAAAACTCCGAGGATGCGAGGAAAAAGAGCGCTCCAAGAAAAAGAGCGCCCGGTGAAATCGGGGCACTGCAGTGTTGTGTCAGAGAGAGCTCTGGGGCCACAATAAACTACAATTCCCAGGATTACCTAGCACTGAGCCAGGGCAGTTCAAGCGGTCTCAAACTGGATGGTTTCTGCAGTGTGGTCTGGACCAAGTTCTGCTGCTCTGCTGAGCAGTTGCCAAGGCGCAGTTCCGCCTGTGGCCACGGGAGGGCACCAGCGTGCCATCCCTGTCCAGCCCTTTGGCTTCCTTCTTCTGGGCTCAGGAAGCAGAGGCTGGATCCTGGATGCTGGTGCTGCATCAGGATGGCTCAGGATGGGTGAGTAGAGAAGGACCCTGCCCCGCTGCCCTAGGGAGACCCAGGGAGGGTGGTACGGGCTGGAGTATGCCCGAGGGGGACAGCCTGAGGCCGATCCAGGGCTCCAGCCCGGCCTCCTGGAGTCCCAAGCACTCCCTGCTGGAAGCCTGGAGGGGAAAGAGGCCAGGATTGGGCCCTGGGAAGGTGGGGGGCAGACCTAGATGCAGCCTTGGAGAGGAGTAGGAACCCCCCGGAGCACCCCTCCCCCCCCGGATCGATCCCTGGCTGTCCCTCTGAACCCCCTGACAGGCATCCCTCCACACTGCAAAAACTATCCGCTTTGATCCCGCTTGAACTGCCCTGGCTCCAGGCCAAGGGACTCTGGGGGGGGTATCTATATTCTTAGAGGTCCAAAACCCATTGCTGAAACTGCAGAGTTCATCCAATTTGAGACCTGATCCATATATTTTCTTAAAGGTCCAAAACATATTGCAGAAAGTGCAGAGGTCATCCAATTTGAGAGCTGATCAATATATCTTATTAAAGGTCCAAAAACAATTACAGAAAGTGCGGAGATCATCCGGCTTGAGACCTGATCCATATATATTCATAAAGGTCCAGAACACGTTGCAGAAATAATCTATTGCAGAGCTCTGGCGCCGCAACAAAACTACAGCTCCCAGAATTCCACAGCCTTGAGGGCACTAACGTGATGTCCAACTAGATTATTCCTGCAGTGTAGATTCAACCTATGTAGGAAATTTCAGAGCCCAGGGGCAGCCGAAGAGGAAAAGCGGTACCGAAATGAAATAAATAAAACAATAATAAATAAATAAATAAATAAAATACCATGTATAAATAAAACATGACGATCCTGCATAAGAGAGCCAACATGGTGTAGCAGTTTGACTGTGACTCTGAAGACAAGACCAGGGTTCGATTCTTCGCTTGGCCATGAAACCCAGTAGGTGATCTTGGGCATGTCATACTCTCTCAGCCTCAGGGGAAGGCCAAGGCAAACCAGCTGTGAGCAAAGGTTGCCAAGAAAACCCACAGTTGGGTCATTGTAGGGTCTCCATAACTCGGAAATGACTTGAAGGCCCACAGCAACAAAACCATGACAATCCTATACCCTCTTCCTTGGCCCAAGCCTTGCCGAATTCTTGTTGGACGTATTCAGAACATTTTAGTTTTACTTTGAATTGTTTTTTTCTTTGTGGGGCTCCGATGTGCAGAGTTGCTTGGAAAATCTGGATTCAATGCCGGGGTGATTTTTGGGGTTGTTGGGTGCCTTCAAGTCATTTCTGATTTACGGCGACCCTAAGGCCAAGCAACGATGGGGTTTTCGCGGCGAGGTTTGTTTGGAGTGGGTTGGCCCTTGCCTTCCTCTGAGGCTAAGACAGTGTGGCTTGCCCAAGATCACCTAGTGGGCTTCGTGGCCAAGGGGGAAATCGAACTCTGGTCTCTAGCGTCACAGTTCAACACTCCAACCACTATGCCACACTGGCCATCTTATATAGGATTGCCATGTCTTGTTGTATTTATACATGGCCTTTATTTATTCCATTTCTATCCTGCTTTTCCTCGGTGGCTGCCCCTAGGCCCTGAAATGTCCTACCTAGGCAGCATCTGCACTGCAGAAATAATCCCCAGTTGGAGGTTGAAGGCTTTCACCGCCGGGATTCATAGTGTTTTGTGGTTTTTTTCAGGTTTTGAGGCCGTGTTCTGGAAGAGTTTGTTCCTGACGTTTTGCCAGCATCTGTGGCTGGCATCTTCAGAGAATGCTGGCATGGAAGAGAGTGGGGTATATATTGCCATTCAAGGACAGAACAATACACAGATTAACATGTAAACTGCATATATTTACATAGAATCATAGAATATATAAAACGTCAGGAATAAACTCTTCCAGAACACGGCCTCGTAGCCTGAAAAGCCCAGAGCAAACTATCAGTCCCCAGTGGGTTTCACCATCCAAGCTGGGACTTGAACCCTGACGAACCTTGAAAGAAAAAGTAGCAACCGACCTCACAGCCTTGTAAGAGAAGAGAGTAAGGTTGAGAAACCTCTGCTCCTTGCCTAAGGACTTCATACCTCTCTACTTTTTAATATGGTTATTTCCTTGTACCGCCCAGAAGAAGCATCTAGGCAAACACCCATTCCCAGCCCTCCCTTCACCCCACAGATAGTGGATTTATTCTGGAGGCAAATTCTTTCAGGCATTTAAACCACCCGGGTCTGGAATCGGCCGCTGCTGCCTTCCTTTCTGCTGCATAAGCGGAGTCACGAAAAGCCGTGAGTACAGCTCATTTCCTCCTTAAATGAAGGAAGGTTTCCTGCATATATACTCTTCGTGGGGAGCTGCAAAACTGCCCCCCAACTCAGTAATGCCAGCTGGATCCTTGGATTTGGATAAAAAGGGAATAAACGGACCCCAAACCTCTCTGAAACTCCGAGAGGGAAAGCTGGTTCGAAAGAAAGCGGGCAGAAATCCCCCGGTCTTCAAGGCAATGGTTTTATGATCAATGTAAAAACCCTAGAAGCATGTGGCCTCTTTAAAGCTCTCCAGTTTCTTTTAGACTTGAGTTTTCCAAATGGCAATCCGCTTTTCTCCGACGCACAGAGAATTTGGGTATGGAGGTATGCGTCGAAACTGGGCCAAGATTGGCCATGCTTGGGGGGAAAAAGTCATGTTTTGAGACTTCAGAGCCCATTTATTATTATTAATATTAATTATTAATTATTAAGCACTGTAAATTTTCACAGCGCTGTACATACAATCAGTTAAAAATAGAATAAAATAAAATAAACCTGCCTAAGGCATACATTCTACTAATATAATTTAACACAATACATAGTAATACATATTAATGTTAAATAATAAAATATAGCAAACACCAAATAAAAAATATATACAAAAAAGGGAATTTTCCAAGCTCTGGAAATGACAGGTTGGAACAGAGCATTATAGTATTAGTAACAGCCCTAAGCAAAGTAGTTGCAAGTATTAGTAGTTTACAGTAGTTAGTAATGTAGAGGAAATGGATGTGTTTGCCATGGTTTGACTCTCTGGTGGGACATGTTTGCTCAGGGATGTGAGTCAGGCTGCTGCTACGTTCGGTGGAGTAATTAAGTATAGTTAGTACATCAGTGTGAGGAATGTCTTGTTTGGACTATACCAGTTCAGACTGTCCCATGTTCAGACTTGAATGTTCACACACGTATGCACCCACACACATGCATATGCACTGTATCCACAGACACAAAACCATAGTTTTTTTGTGGGTTTTGGGAGCTATGTGGCCATGTTCTGAAGAGTTTCTTCCTGACGTTTTGTCAGGGTATATACCCCACTCACTTCCATGCCAGCATTCTCTGAAAATGCAGATGCAAGCAAAACGTCAGGAATAAACTCTTCCAGAACACGGCCACAGAGCCCGAAAACCCCACAAAAAACTATGGGTGCCGGCCGTGAAAGCCTTCGACTTCACATACACACACACACACACACACACAAAAATACTGCATGCAGAAAGCAAATAGGTTGGAGAGAAGACTAGCCTAGGGTAACTTTCTCCCTGCAGTGCTAGCTTTCTAGATGCAGGGTTCTTTTCAATGTTCTCTTTCCAGTCCGTTTCTTGCATTGCGGGTCATGTTGGTGACATTCTGCTTCTGGAATGGAGTTTTCCGGCATGCTCCTTCCAGCTGCAGGCCATTGCACTCTCGAAATCGTACAGTAATTTCTTAGGAGCCCATCTTCAAGCTCAAGAGCTGGACTTTGGCCTCATCGAAGCAAGTGTGCAGATATTTCCATTTATGATCGAAATGTAAAGTGGTGCCAAAGGCCAATTCTTGTGTATGTCAGAGGAGTTTATTCCAGCCTGTCTCTACCCAGAAATTTTGGACTATTCCTCTTAAGGTTCCTGGCCATTGGCAATTCCAGCTGGGGCTACTGGGGCTGCAAACGTCCTGAGTGCAGCAGGTTGGCAAAGGCTGGCACCGGATTCAAGAGGGAAGAAGCATAAGAATATATAGGACTGTACTGTCAGTGATGTAGAATCGCTATTCTCTTGCTGTTCCCTGGATCGCACGCAGTTGCAAAATTGGCCCATCTTCACTAACACAATGCCAGTGTTGTTATTACTATTTGTATTTAAATAGCGCAATAAGTTTTGCACAGTGATTTACAGAATCATCCAAACAACATCAAACTTGCTGATGCCGTACAATCTGAAACCACAAAATACAAAATATAGCAAATAAGCCATTTATCCAGGGATGTAACCCTCTAGATGGTGTCAGACCGCCAACTCTGTCAGCCGCAGCTGAAGATGATAGGTGTTATAGTCCCAAAGCCTCAGGTTTTGCAACACTTCTCTAACAATTGTACAGTGCGAGATACTTATGGGGAAAGAGCCAGCATGGAATAGTGGTTTGAGCACTGGGCTATAACCCGAGACCAGGGTTTAAAGATCCCACTGGGGGACTTTGGCCAAGTCACACCATGCTCTCCGCCTCCGCAGCAAAGACAAACCTCCTCTGAACAAATCTTGCCAAGAAAACCCCATGATAGGTTCACCTTAGGGTTGCCAAATGTCAGAAATGACTTTGAAGGCACCCAACAACAATAGATACTTATGGTGCACAGAATGCACAGACCTGCTCCCAATTTTGGACTAATACCCCCACCCAGGATTAAAAGGGTTATAATCCAGTAACCTCTGGAGAGCCATAGATTCCCTCGCCCTGCTGCATCACATCCACAAGTTTCACTGTTGGATGAAGCCAGGTTTTGCCACACAAACACAAAACCATGCTGCCTTAACCAGTTCAGTTTTAAAAGTGTTGCAGAGTTCCTTGTCGGTTTGCAGCAAATGGCAAGCAACAAGGAAGCGGCCTGGACTTTTTGAGTCACTGGAAGTTTCGAGACCCCTTGACCTTTGAATCTCGGTGGCCGGGAGGAGGAGGAGGAGGAGAAAGAAACGCCCCACGCTAATCCGGTTGAGTAACTTGGGATGTGGTCACACCTTTTGTCTTTGAGGAGCAAAGCAAACTGCTGCTTTGAATCCTGCCCACACAGGCGCGAGAGGTGAGGTTCGCAATGGCAAGAAGGCATGGAAGCAGCCCTGCAGTGTGTGTTTGCAAATGTGCTGAGAGATCAGCCCTAGCAACGGCTGGAGTCGGCGGCGCTGACTCACGCTTTGATTCACATCCTATCTGCTCTTTGTCATTTCCTGTGCCTCTCTTTTAACATGACTTGTCCGTCTCTTTCTTTGAATTGGTGCTCCTAGGGCTGGCTCCCAATGATGCCCAAGGCGACGGTGAAGCTCATAGTAACGGGGGATGACTTTGGCTACTGCCCGAGAAGAAACCAAGGCATTGTGGAGTGCTTCCTTGCCGGTGCGGTGTCCAATGTTTCCCTTCTGGTCAACGGCAGTGCTGTGTCTGACGCCGTTCAGCTTGCAAAGAGGTGAGGCATCCTCACCCAAAGCCTGGACCGGTTACATCCCATCTGGAGTCCTGGAATACACTCTTAAGTGCCTTGGAAGAAGGTGTGGAAATTTCCAGGAGTCCAGAACGCTGCACCAGAAAAAAAGGGGAGCTAGTTCTCCAAGTGCTCTGGAGATGGTCTTTATTTTTTTATTTTGAAGCAAACCCAACACGTTATTATTTATGGATGTAGCGCGATCTTGTAGCGCTTTTCAGACTCGCTGAAAGAAAAACATTAGCGCCGTGAGCTTTTGTAGACTCAAGTCTACTTCCTCAGATGCATTTGGTACCTTCTACGAAAGCTCCTGCCGCCAACGTCTTTCTTTCAGTGAGTCTCCAAGGCCCTACAAGATCTTGTCACTCATAGTAACAAGATCTTGTAGCACCTTTGAGACTCCCTGAAAGAAAGATGTTGGCAGCAGGAGCTTTTGTTGGCTTAAGGCTACTTCTTCATACGCATTTGGTGCATTCTACAAAGGCTCACACTGCCGTCTTTCTTTCAGTGAGTCTCAAAGGTGTCACAAGATCTCTCTACATACTGATTTTGCAGACTAACATGGTCTTTATTTTGCAGCAAGCCCAATGCGTTTTCACCTAACCAATTATTTCTGGATGTATCTTATAGCACCTTTGAGACGAACGGAAAGAAAGAAGTTGTCCACATAAGCTTTCGTAGGCTTAAGTCTACTTCCTCAGATGCATTTGGTGCATTCTACGAAACTCCTGCTGCCAACTTCTTTCTTTCAGTGAGTCTCAAAGGGGCTACAAGATCTCTCTGAATACTGATTCTACAGACTTAACATGGTTATATCTTTGGATTAAATTATTTCAGTCGCTTTCTTCATAACTGCTTAGGCCAAATGTCATTGTCTGGTCTATAGTTCATGCCAGACTTGAGGATTTGGCCCTGTGTTGTCTGGACTCCCCCTGCCGAGAGGATGAGAAGAGGCCAGTTTATTTGTTCCATGCAGATGAGGTCAAACAATTATTTGAATAAATAGAAGTTAAACAAAGAGAAGTTGCTATATTCCTGCTTAGGAAAAAGCAGCATGGGAAATCAACAGGATTCTTCAGTCCCTAGATATGTACTAAACAGCATTATTAAGGTGGCACGTTGGTTGTTTTTTCTCTCTCTCTGGAATGCCCAGGTTTGCCTTTCGCAAATATAGAAACCACCTGGCCTAGTTTCTGGTTACATGCCCGGCTGGGTTTGGAAAGGAGGCCATGTGACTCCCGTCTGACATTGCTTCTTTAAATCCAGGTCAGAGCATTTATTCTGGCAGCTGGAGCGTGTTCTGTCCACAAGTGGGATCTGGAGCACAGCCTGGCAGGATGGCAGAGATGGGCACAATACGGTCCCCTGGCCACAGGCAAACCCCAAACCCCACTTTGCTGACTCCTGAGCTTCCCAACCAGTCCACAAAACCCCTCCGACCTTCCTCTGCGTTTCCTCTCAAAATGGTGACAGGGTGCGACATGACATCATTCCCATTTTGGGAAGAACTTCAGAGAGCAATGGAGGTATTTGGGCTTTCTCTAAAGGGGTGTCAGAGGGGAAATTAAATTGGAAACACAGACTTAAAGGATGAAAAGCAATTAAAGAAGAACCGCACCCTGTTAAAAGCCCTTTCTTTACCAATCTTATGTTCTAAAACCCGGTTAGAATAAAATAGTCTTTGCTTCCTAATGGAAAGACAGCGAGGAGGGGATCATCTGGGATTAATGGGCAGGGAGTTTGAGAGTCTGGCAGGGTTTATGTCTGTTTTGTTTGTAAAGCGCTGTGTAAAATTTTACAGCATTATATAAATAAATGTTAATAATAATAATATTATAAGTCCGTGCTTCAGTTGTTGCCGAAGGAAGATATACTCACTTCCGCAACAACGTATAAAGACATACATAGGCATAAGGTGGACTTAACTGCGTGCGCCACTAACAGGATGCAAGCCACAGTTTATTGAGCATACACGGTCCCCCATAACATGTTTTGGGGGAATCTCCCTTAATCCGTACTGGGGTTTATTTTCCTCTAAACAATTTGTGTAGTTCTGAAAACTTCAGGGTTCCCTTGAGCTTGCACTTTCTTTCCTGTGTGGGGATTGTTTTGGCTGTATTTTTTTTATAAAATCAGCCCTTCTGGGCATTGAAAATCAAGAGAATGATTTTGGAAGACTTTTCCTAAATCCATTGACTGACCCATCTGTCATTCCTTATACACGACTGGGAGCTTTTTAAAGGGAGATCTTTTTAAAAAGCGGAAGACACGTCTGTCCTGTTTGGAAAATCTCATTATTTTGCAGTGATAGATCCTGCCAATTTTTTAGCACGAGCCACCTCACCTCACATCTTTGAGAGAAACGATGGCGCTGGGGCAACCTTTTTCTCAACTGGCTGCTACGATAAATATAGACAGCGATGGCCAACACCTTAATCTTTTTAACCGCCTCTGCGGACTGAAAGGATTGTCTGTGCGTGGGCGTTGTTGGAGCAGAAATGCAAATGTTATAAATACTCCCAGACTTGTGGATGATGTACGGAGGACACACTGCATACATTAGAACAGCCTTCTCCACCCAGATGCCCTCCAGATGTGTCGGACTGCAGCTCCCATCATTCCCAGTCATCAAAGCCCTTCTGACTGGGGGTTGTGGGAGTTGTTCAGAGCTGTTGTATAACACATTTGAATGGTCCTGGGTCAGGGAAGTTTTTTTTTAAAACAAGTATTTTATTGCTTTTCTGCCCACTCCACCTAAAGCCATATTCAACACACACATGCACATTGAAGAATGGATTAAAAACCATTTAAAAAGCCATTTAAAAAACAGTCTTATAAAAACAAAGACCAGGCAGAATAATGCAGATTTGTCCGCCCAAAAGGAATAGAGCCCGACTTTCTTTGAGGGTGAGCACCACTCACCGACTTAGTTTAGAGGTCGGGTCGGAACATATTAAGGTTTTCAGTTGAGGATCCAAATTTCTGAGCAAGTGCATACAGGGTGGTCTTTCCGCTATCCTGGCCAAGGCAAGAGGCTAAATTGGAATCACGATCTGGTTTTACATCCATACTCTGGCTGAGGAGGAGGAGGCCGATTCCTATAGTGGAAGATCTGTTGTTCATAAGGGCCTTAAACTTGCTTGGTGGAACAAGAGAGAGGGCCTTTTTGGTGGCTGCTCCCAGGCTCTGGAACTCCCTCCTTTCAGCGGCAGCGAAAAACATTTTTGTGCTGTCAAGCTTTTTCAGATTGATGTAGGCTTTTGAGTGCTGTGAGAGTTTGTATAGGACGCCAACCACAGGCTTGCCATCCGCGGAATTGAGCATCTGCAGATGATAAGGCCCATTGACTTCAATGGCTGCATGGGCATGTGGTCCCAGCAGAGTGGCCACGCATACGCATGCCACCATTGAATGCTTGAGGTCCCGTGGTTTTTGCTATCCACGGATAAGAAGGGCCCACTGTCTAGTTTTTCATATATTTTAATAATTTTTAATGTGTAGTGTTTTTAACATTTTACAGCTGTGTAATTGTTTCTTTTTAAACGTTGCCTCTACATTGTGAATGCTTTCATATGGTTTTTAACTTGTACTTTTAAAAATTTGTTAGCCCCCCCGGAGTCCCTAGATCGGGAGCAAGGTGGGTTATACTTCTTTTCCATGTAGAAGTCTGTTCTACCCCCTTGGCTTGATATGCCCTTTGTTTTGGAATATGTACGAATAAATAATCCTTCCCGATGAAAGATAATATGATGCAGCCTTCAGGGGAGCATGGCTCATTGGCAAAAGCTGGAAGCTGAGCACTGTTTTCACATATTCGTTCCGTAGGCATCGTATTCCAATAGGACTTCATGCCAACCTTTCGGAGGGCTCTCCCGTTTGCCCGGCACTGAAAGAGAAGTCCTCGCTACTCAACGCAGACGGCTTCTTGCATGGAAAAATGGGAATCCGGGCAGCATTGGCAGAAGGTTGCCTTAACCTGTCTGAGGTGAGAAGAAGAAATGGCTGGCATCTTCAGAAGATTTCTCAGAAGATGCCAGCCACAGATGCAGGTGGAATATCAGGAATACATTCTTCCAGAACACAGTCCCGTAGCCTGAAAAACCCACCAAAAATTCCTCTGAAGTCTTGCCAAAAAAAGCCCTATGATAGGTTCACCTTAGGGTCTCCATAAGTTGGGAATGACTTGAAGGCACACACCGCACATGGGCTCAGATCATTGTGGGGGAGAAATTGCCTTGAAACGGAGAGGCGCAACTGGCAATGTCCATCCTGAACAAATGCAGAGGACTCAGCATCCTCATTGCAGTTTCTGATAGTAGCTGCTTTGGAAGAACTCAACTTATGGAAGCACCAACTCTTGACCCTTTTCCTTCATTGTTTTCTCTTCTTAGGTGAAACAAGAGCTAACAGCCCAAGTGGAGTTGTTCCGTGAACTCACAGGCCACTTACCCTTTCATATGGATGGACACCAACATGTCCACGTTCTCCCAGGTAGGGTGGATCTCTCCTGTGTTCACCTCTCCTCCAACCCTTCCATTTTCAGTAATGCATGCAGCTGTATCTCTTTTTCTGGCATGAAGCAGGGGAAGGGAGAGGCAGCTTTGGTTTCACTGGATGCCTGACATTTGACAAATAAATATTATTATTATTATTATTATTAGTAGTAGTAGTAGTAGTACCTGAGATTTAAGGGACGGAAGAGTACAGAATGTCTGGTGTGGAGATACAGAACATTGGTGTGCATCCAGATCCGAGGAAGAAGAAACCTTGCCTCATATTACTGCTTTTTTCCAGAGCAATTTTACCATAGTGAAGCCAAAGGTTTTCATGGCCGGCATCCAAAGTTTTTTGTGGGTTTTTCGGGCTCTGTGGCCATGTTCTAGAGATCACGGTGCCTGAAAAACCCACAAAAGCTAATTTTACCATAGTTTACATGGAACACTTCTTTGTCTGGAAGCCAGCATAGTGTCGTGGTTTGAGCGTCGGACTCTGATTCTGGAGAATCCCATTGGGTGCCCTTGGGCAAGACACACTCTCTCAGACTCCGAGAGTACCAATGGCTAACCTCCTCTGAACAAATCTTGCCAAGAAAACCCTGTGATAGGGTTGCCTTAGGGTCCCCATACATTGGAAATGACTTGAAGGCATGCAACACACACACCCACACCCAGAAACACTCTCTCACACACACTTATTTGTCATCTGCTTAGATTTTCCCCCAAGAACGTATTTTGATTTTTATGCCACTTTTCTATTAGAAAATATGAGACTTTAAGTTACAGAGGATAAAAAAACAGGGACTGGTTTCCTGTTAGTGATTCACAATTGTGTAAATCCAAAGCACACAATGTACAGCTGGAAGTGTTGCCACTGATTCCCCGACAACCTGGAAATCACTGTTTGGATGTGTTTGCGTATGGCTTCTTGTTGTGTGTCTTGTTTCTGGCTCATGGCAACCCTAAAGCGAACCCATCACAGGGTTTTCTTGGCAAGATTTGGTTTGCTGTGGCCTTCTGCTGAAGCTGAGAGAGTGTCACCTGGTGGGGTTTCATGGCAGAACAGGCTTACAAGGTGGGCTTTGAGGCTGGTAGCATCAAGAGATACAGTTATGTGAGACATAAACATCTTCTGATGCACCATCTTAGTCAATCCCCCCCCCCCCCCAACTGCCACCATTAAATATGTAGGAAATGGAGAGCAGAATTTATTAGTCGAGGTCCTCTGTGGCAATAGTGTTACACCCCTTTTTCTTGGGGTTATGAAACCAATAATGCATCTGCCGGTGTGCTGGCTTGTTATCTTATTGGGCAATGTGCCATGGCTATCAGGAGGCAACAAAGCAACAGTTTGGGTTGCCTCTGCAATCCCAGAAAAATCAAGTGTAAACTGAATGCTTTGATAAGCAATCATGCAATGGCCCAAGAATGGGCACCAGCTGAGCTTGTGCAACCGTGCACTGAGCATGACTGTTTCACAACAGCCAAAAAGGTACAACACACACATCAGAGAACTTGTGTAGGTGTAGGTAGTGTAGTGGCTTGAGGGTTGGATTAGGACTTTGGAACGCAAGGGTTCAAATCCCTTTTTGGCCATGGAAGCCCACTGGGTAACTTGGTCAAGTCGCACTCTCTCGGCCATGGCAAACCTCCTCCCAAGAAATATTGACAAGAAGAGCCTAGGATAGGGTTGTCAAGAGTCAAACGGAAGGCAACACCAAGAGGATCCTGCCCATTTATGGTAGTGTGTGTGTGTGTCTGTGTATGCCCAGGGTTGTTGGTAATGGATTGACACAGCTGCCTGACTTTTTATAGGTTCTTTTGATGGCATGACTCTGGGGCTCCATGTCGGTGGGGCTGCAAAATGGTGTTTAACCGGCCCAGAAAGCAGGGGCTGTGTCACAGCAAAGGACCAGGAAAGGGTTACGGTACGGCACTCACAAATCTGTGGGGCAGCTGCTTAGAATCAAGTTCCCTGTCCTGATAAGGTTGCCCTCCAGCTGGTTTGCTGGAGGGGCTTGTTTTTATTGCTTTCCAAGCTCCAGAGCAGCTGTTTCAGTGACAACTGGAGCAGGGAAGGTCTGGTCTTCTCTTCCATCCACCCATCGGACCTGCAAAGCCTTAAACCCACAGAGGCCTTGCCAGGGAAACAGAAGGGCATTTCTGATCTCTTTGGAGGGTCATCAGGGCTTAGGAAAGGCCCTTTTCTAATAAAAATTAAGGTGCATGTTCAAAAGGTGCATCTGGGAAATTGCTATTTAGTGCTGAATGCCCCTGCTGATGGGAGGGTTAACACCTTTGCAACCTGCTGAAATGTTTGGTAATGAAAGTATAACAGGCCGCATAAAAATGCACATGAAGACATTTAAGCTTGAAAATAAATGGTTTGCATGATCACTTTTACTAGGCGTGAAGGGGGGAGTTCCCTTTTTGTACTACAACTCCACAAATCCACTAGTTAGTATCACCCAAAGTAACTCTTCCAAACTCTGGAAGGCTCCAGCTCTTAGGTCAACATAAGTCAATATTGATCCACCTTGTACCCAACTTGTCATAGCATAAGGTGGAGTACCGGTGAATGGTTAGAGGGAAAGTTTGAAGGTATTCTTGTATTTAGATATAGCCCTGTTAGTCTGTAGAATCAGCATGTAGAGAGATCTTGTAACACCTTTGAGACTCATCGAAAGAAAGGTGTTGGCAACATAAACTTTCCTAGGCTTCAGTCTACTTCCTCAGGTGCACATCGATGCATAAAACTTGTGTTTTATGTCTTGCCTGTGGGCTTTCTAGGGTTGAGTGAGACCACATCTTGCAGACAACACAAATGTGTAGCCATGTAGTGTCTGTTGTTGTAAGCGCTGGGGAAATTTTCTATTTTTTGACTCTCACCCCTCCAAATGAAACTTTCCCCAGCTCTGGTTCTTTTCTGCAGTGTGAAGTGTATGTTTTGGAGAAGAACTGGGTATGTGATGAATCTTATCCACTTTGACTGGGAACCATGGGGCATCTAGGAATGGGAGGGCGATCCCCATTTTGGAGAAAGGAAAGGCCTTTTCCTACCAAGGTCTGGTCTGATGTAAGGAAAGTTGCCACCAGAGGCAAAAGAGAAGGTGCCTATGGTTTTTATGTACAGAAACTGACTGCACTGTTGAATCTTACTTTAGAACTGGCATTAAGATCCGAGTAATGATTTCCCCTTCCTTCCTTAACTCCTTACTTTCAGAGATCAGACATATATTTGCCCAGGTGCTAGAAGAATATGGGATCACATATACCCGAATCCCTATAGAACCGGACCTTCCCCGCTGCGACTGGATAGACCCTCCCTTGATGGCTTTCTATCGGAGCGTGGAGAAGGACTCGCTTGACACAGTGGATGTGTTCCGGAAGCATCATATAAGGTGAGGGCATCCATGGTTCGAACGTACCGTTGGGTGTGCCAGTTCTGGACTCGCCTTAAAAAAAATCATTTCCATCAAGAGATGCTTTCCAGCCAAGAGATGGTATAGTTGGCGTACTGGCAAAAATGAAACTATGATGGTCCAGGGGAATGAGCAGACATGTGTACATACAAATGCATGCACATGCAAAGGGAGTTCCCTTTTTTCTCCTTTCCTTCCCTCTGAGGCCCAGTTGTAGAGATATACTCTGGAGAAGAGAACATTAAGAGGTGCTATGATAGCCTTGCTTAAATATTTGAAGGGATGTCATACTGAGGATGGCATAAGCTTGTTTTCTGCTGCTCCAGAGACTAGGACCCAGAACGATGGATGCAAGCAAAAGAGATCCCTTTTATTATTAGGAGGAACCTCCTGACAGTAAGGGCTGTTCTACAGTGGAACATACTCCCTTGGAGTGCAGCAGAGTCCTTCTTTGGAGCTCTTTAAAATAAGGCTGGATGGCCATCTGTCAGGGGTGCTTTGATTCTGAGTTCCTGCATGGCAGAATGGGAATGGACTGGATGACCCTTGTGGTCTCTTCCAACTCTAGGATTCTATCTTTATAAAGAATTGACATTTTAGAGGACACAAAAGAAATAAAAAAGGTCCAAGGAAACCTATCAACTGTATTCATGGGGTTTAGTGTTCCTCTTTCTCTCTTGACAGGTGGCCAGATATATATATAGGCCTGAGCACCATGGGGAAAAACATGTCTCTTGTCAAGATCCTTGGTGCCATTGATAATGCAATGGCAGCTTACCTGGCTGAAGAGAAGCCCGCTGTTCCAGGGAGTTCTTCCTTGGGCTATGATCCCGAAGTCAAAACGATAACCATTGAACTGATGACTCATCCGGGGTACCCTAGCGTCCCGCCGGTCGGGGGCTGTGGCGAAGGACCGGATGATTTCTCTCAGTCCTGGGAACGCTTGCATGAACTAGAGACTCTGAAGAATCCTGAGCTGCAGAGGCATTACAAAGCAAGGAACATTGAATTGTGTGCATTTCAACACCTTGAGATGTGACTTATGGGAGTGGATGCTTTGGTTTGGGACGGTGGAGGCAGGGCCGGATCCGGCGTCACGCCTGGGGTGTCGTAGGCGTTACAACCCCAAACACATAGAGAGACCTTGGAATGGCCATTTCTGTTGCAGGGGTCGGTGCTATTAAGGTCTTTGCCTCTCCAAGGAGGTCTCCTTAGCTCATCCCACTTCACAAAAGAGAGGAGAAGATGCTGTATTTGTCCACTAGTCAACCTGACATGTGTGAAGCCCCGGGTCTGAGCAAGGGTCTCTGGGAGGGTTGTGGTTTCCTATTTGTTGTCAACACCAGCTTGGAAAAACCCGTTTTATGAGCTGGAGTGGATGAATTTCCGCATGTTAGAGGAGTCTCTAGCCATCAGGACTGGGTAGAGAGGCCTGTGTCGATTCAACGCAAAAATAAAATGTCAGTTCATGAAGGTGGCATGCTGGTGGCAATAAGAATCTACCATCTGTACCAGCGATGGGAACGCAGGTGTGCGGCCATCATACTGGAGGTGCAAGACGTTGATGAAAACTCTGCATCTTGACCAGTTGAAATCCTGCTCCGGGGTGGCAACTTCAGTGGGTCTTGGAGTCAGTTTGCCCTATGAGGCACCTCTACTTTACTGCTCCACGTTGCTAACGTGGTAGCAGTAATCCCCAGATTGGGAAAACCTATCCAAGGGTAGTTGTGTTGAGCATACTGCAAAGCACAATAACACCCAAAATCTACAAGTGAGCGAGACCTTTATTGGGCTGGCCACAGGACAGAGACAAGATGGATCCCAAAAGAGGTTTCTTTGAATCTTTGACCTAATTTATTCCTCTCTAAGGTAATTCTGTCTTGCTCCTTTGAGACTCAGCAAGGCAGCTGCAATGGTTGCATTTTGATGTCCTTGCCTGAAAAGGGCCATAGCTTACAGCACAGATCTTAAGACAATGAGGACAACGCTAGACACTGCTAAAATATAATGCGGTTACTGTTTTATTTTGGGATTGCATCTAGAGATCTACAGTTTCAATGCAAAAAGAGGCTGTCGATCCACAAGGTCCAAAATCCACAAGTCAAAAGGTAGCCACACTTTGTAAATTGATCCTTCATAAAGGTGTATGTTGTCCACCTGTAGAGTGGTCTAAATCCTATTTTGGTCCGACTCAAGTAGACCCATTGAATTATCTGGATTTACCTGTTGGACTACTACTCTGGGAGACCAGGATACAAACCTTTGCTTGGCCATGGAAGCCCCACTGGGTGATCCTGGGCAAGTCAAATGCTCTCAGCTGGAGAGGAAGAAAAGGGTGGCCCTCCTTTGAACAAATTCTGCCAAGAAAACCTTGCAATAGTTTTGGCTTGTTGTGTGCCTTCAAGTGGTTTCTGACTGAGGTTTTCTTGGCAAGTTTTGTTCTGAGGGGGTTTGCCAATGCCTTCCCAAGACTGTGAACATGTGATATTGTCCATGGCTGAGCAGAGAATCAGACACTGGTTTCCAGTCATAGTCCAACACTCAAAGCACCACACCATAATGGCTCTTGCATTTGGCTTAGGACTGTCATGACATGCAGGAACTCTGCTGGAGAATTTGCAGAGAGCTCTACTGGGATAGCACACTTTCTGAAATGCACCGAGTTGTTTTTTAATTTTTTAATGGAGATACCAAGGCTTGAACGCAGGACATTCTGCACACTATGTGCAGGTATGTGCTATGAAAGGTTCGACCCCATCCCCAACAAGCATACTCCAAAGCAGTGGAGAAAGCGCTAAATGACAGTGGCTGCATTTGCAGTGCAGAAATAACGCAGGCTGACACTGCTTTAGCTGCCATAGCTCAATGCTAGAGAATCCTGGGATTTGTAGGTTGTTGGGGCACCAGAACTCTCTGACAAAGAAAGGTCAATAGCTCACAAAACTACAAATTCCATAGCACTGAGCCATGGCAGTCGAACAGCGGTCCAGTGGCATTAATGTAATGTGTAGATGCAGCCAGTGTGTCTGAAGAACATTCCTCCCTGCAAAATATACTTTAACTGCCCACGAAAGGAGTCTTTGTCCTTTAGACTACAGTCGGCCCTTCATATCCATGGATTCAACCATCCACAGCTTGAAAAGATTTTTAAAAAAATAAAATAAATAAATTTGTAAAAACAAACCTTGATTTTGCCATTTTATGTAACGGTCACCATTTTACAGTGCCCCGGTATTTAATGGGATGTGAACATCCATGGATTTTGGTATCCACGGGGAGCCCTGGATTCAAATCCCAGCTGATACCAAGGGCCTGCCTTTGCTCAGCCGACACGTCGAACCAACCTCCTCTCACAATGCAAGTAAACCATGCCACAAAGCCTTTGAGAGCATTTTTATTCAGGGTAGCAGAATGGAATTGCAAGAAAGCCTATATCGGTACAAGATAAGTGTAGACTTGGAGATCTCAAAACTACATGTTTAGAATTCAGCTTTGTTTCGGGAACCAGACAGAACCAAAGGAGGAGGGAAGGAGCGTGAATGCCTGAGTTGACACTGCTTCATTGCATTCCTGTTTAATTCACACATGCCTGTTACGCTGTACTAAAGGGACTGTTTGGCTGTGACTTCTCCCCAACCCACATCTCTTTGTGTGCAAAACAGAACAGGCCTTGGGACTTGCGGGCTTTTACTCCCCTCATTCTCCAGTTTCTCTTACTATCAGTATATAGGGGACCACTTCAAGATTTTCAACAAGGGGGCACTCATGTCTGAGCGCAAGCCATAGGGCCAGTAGAAGACCCCAAGGTCTGCTCCCCAACTAACCCTGGGAGGAGAGGAGGGAAGAATCACTATCAATAGTTGGAAAATTAGCTATGGTATAGAACTGGAAACCTGCCTCGGTTATGGAGGCTGAGCTCTTAGGGAGCGCCCTACCAGTTTCAGATTTTACGTTGCTTCAACTTCATCTTTGGAATAAGGCTTGTCCGTTCGCATGCCTTCCGCACAACTGAAACGCCTCTTGGGGACTGGCAGTGGAAGTCTTGAGGAGCCAAGCTGAAGGCAAGTACCCTTAATAAAAGAGAATTTGAAGCGGTCAGGGTGAAACATTTTAGGACTTTCTTCGTCAGGTGTGGCTCAACTGTCCTAGGGATGGACAACATGCCACAACTATGTCAGGTCACCTTGCTTGTCACCCAATAGAGCTGTGGCCTAACAGAAGTGATTTCAATGACCAGGGGAGCTTAAAGCGGGCACCCAGGGTTACAAAAGTTGCTTTGTGTGGAGGCTCCGGATCACACATAAGATTCTCGGCACAAGCCCTGCATTTTAGGGGCACTGCCCAGAGAATGTTTGAAACACTCAAACCTTGCACAAAAGACAAAATAATAATAATAATAATAATTATGTTTTGGTACACGCTAGGTGATTGGGAAAGATTTAAAATTCCCCCAGGCTCTTCCATTTCTTTTTCACAGAGCACCAGTTCACATATATGCAGTTGGACCTGAGAGGTTTACAATTCAAAAGAGATATCTATCTATCTATATAGAGATTTTGTCCAAGTAACAACAGTGACAGATAAATGGGTCTATGGGCTGTGTATGGAAAAAGGGGCTACCAAGCCAACAGATGCGATGGGACGGGGGACAAACAAACATGGGTTCATTGCAATGAGATTCAGGATTTACATACACTGCAGTTTGACAGATAAAATTTGGCATTTTCTGTTTATTTTGAATCTGCGTAGCGTGAATGAAACAAAGTCAATACCAACTTTCTGCAAATGAGGACACAAAAAAAAAATATGTGAAAATTTTGGTAATAGACAGTGCTGGTCACCAAGCCTGAACACACACACTTAGGAAATGCAAGTGTCCATATTAAGTAAAGGTAGTTTTTTTCTTTTTTAAACTTTAATTGCCTCCCAAAGATTCCCCCCCCCCCTAAGAACACTTAAAACAGAGATGCTTCATACCCCATAAAGAAAGAGCTTTTTTAAATATACTTTTCAGCAGAGGTACTTGGCTGTCAATCTTTTACGGTTTTAAATCAAAAGCTGGAGTAGGGAAGGAAGGAGAGAGGGGTGGATACAAAACATTAAAAACCCAAAAGGTTATTCTTCCACTTCCCTGAAATTAGCCCTAAAACGTGGCAAGGGCAATGACTAGTTCCAGATTTCTTACCTAGGTGTGGAGAGTTTTACTAATGCAAGCTCCTGCAAAATAAAACGATATGTACTTCTCGCTCTCTTAAGATGTCATAGGGATGAGGTCAAAAACATGTATGATTTAAAACGGGAAGCTGGGAAGCCACCTTTGGTAATGTGACTAGGCTGTTTTGGTATCCTAAACTTAAAATATCAATTCTAAAAGGCAAAGGCTATTCAGTCCTAAATGAGAAGAATGTCACTTTACTTCAGCAGGAATTCTTCAGATTGAAAGAAACTCTGTTAACTCATCTAAGTCTAGAATGCTGCATTTCATACAAGTATTTTATGAACAGCAGTAGCATCCGCATCTGACTACTGGCCACTTATTGCTTAATGGAAATTCCTTGCGTTTTCACAACAATCCATTAGAATGGGAAGGTATGTTTTTCATTCCGCAGGAGACAGGTAAAAAGATAAGATACACGTATCCCAATGACTACAAATTTGTTTTTCAAAAACTGAAGATTTCAAGGAGTACTCCTTCTGCAAGGCTCCCCTCCCAAGAGGGCTAGGGATGGGGCAACTTTTGTTTGCTCACTTTGGTACCTCTTGGTCCCTAATTTTAAATTCTTCCAAACTGCTTTGCAATGCTATTCTGAGTAATTATCCTAGGTACTCTGCATAGATACTAAGAATACAATTGAAAAATTAATTTAAAAAAAAAATCACATCCCACTATTACTTTGCTACAGAACGTCCTGTGTCAAAAATTCCCCCGAAAAAGGACATAAGCCGTATTGTAATTCACTCAAGCACACAAAGCTTGACGTTCCCCATTTAATAAACATTATTGTAGTAACATCAGAAAGATGCATATAAGGATGGGGGCCCAAGTGTATGGAGTACATGTGGCGGATTATGTTACAAACTGAAGTTAAGAGAAACTTGGGATCAAGTTCCACAAAGCGCAGTGCAACACTGAAGAGGGGGAAATGAAGCAAAAGGCCAAAACATTCGACTCTTTCTCATTTCTTTTTTTCCTCGGGACAAAATAATGTTGCTAAGACATAAGTGTGTGGGTTTGTGGGTGGGGAGGAGAAGAAAAAGAAAATTACATGGGAAGGAGGGGTCGCAGGGGAAAATAAGAAATAACAGCCACAACCTTTTGAACTTTTAAGGGCAGATTAAGTCTAAGATATTTTTTGATAAATTTTGAAAAAAAAAAAAAAAAAAAAAGGAAACAGCATCCTTTAAAGTATATTGAAGCAGTGATTTTAAACAAAGAAAGCAGAACTAGAACATCTTAATTTTTAATCCGTTCTTTACAGGTTACCTAGACCACTTTTGATTAAGAAACTGTAGAAAGTTAGTAACAGCCACAAGTTAACACCAAGAGGTGACACTTGTCAATTTTCCATAGAGTCCTGCTTTGTGGTGTGTCTGAAATGCACTGCTCCAGGTCTTCTCACACACATTGCTGACATCAGCTTTATCAGGTTTTGTTTTTTTAATTTAGTCCACTGGTCGCTTTTCACCATATTTCTTTGTAAACTCTTCAGCATTCTTACAGAATTTTTTACGGTCCTTAGAGTATTCTTCAGCTAGGTCGGCCCGAAGTGGGTGCTCGGGCTGGGGGTCATTCACCAGTGCTATGAGGGACTGGATTACTGTCACGGGGGGAAAAAAGCAAGAAAGATGTCAGTACGGGTGTGTGTCCTTCACAAAGTCCTAGTCTGCGCACTTTCAGCCAGGTTGCATAGCAATCCAAAGGAAAAGAAGGCCAATTCTTAATGGTTGTCAGTGGGAAAAGAAAGATGCTTCATGGGGTGAAGCTAGACTCCTTGATCTACCAGAGTTAGTTTTAAACTGAATGCCATCTGTGAAGTTGAAGGCTTTCATGGCTGGCATCCATAGTTTTTTGTGGGTTTTTCAGGTCATGTGGCTATGTTCTAGATGCTGACGTTTTGCCAGCATCTCTGTATTGATACACAGATTAACATGGAAATCACTCCTCCCTACCCAGGGTCACACAGCATATATATACCCAACTCTCTTCCATGTCGGCATTCTCTGAAGATGCCAGCCACAGATGCTGGCAAAACATCAGAATAAGCCCTTCTAGAACATGGTCACAGAGCCCCAAAACCCCACAAAAAACTATAAATGCCGTCTTTCTGCATTTTGGAGTCAGCTGTGGCTACCGCTTGTGAAACAACAGTAATCTACAGCATGGGAGTACCCAATTTTGTGGCTACTATAGCCAGGTCTTATTGGCGACTAGTAATAATAAAATTTATTTATATCTCACCCCATCTATACTCAGGGAATCGGAGCAGTGTTACTAGTCAGTAAAGTAAACCAAGATAAAGCCTTCTTGCATGGTTGTTGCTATGAAGTGCCATTCTTGATGATGGACCCTGGCTTGCAATTTAAGGAAATCAAATAATGTGTGTGTATGTGTGGGGAAGCCAAGTGAAACGACACCGTAAATATCTGTTCACATCTAATATCCGTTCAAGACAAAACAAAACAAAACCCATTAACACCCCTGTGATATTATATAACCTGCTCGTTCAGAAGCCACCCCAAAGAACTGTGCTCACTGTAGGCAGATGCTGGTTATTTGTTAAAGCTGCACAGTGGTCTGGATGGGTTTTGGTATTATACAAATAGACTTCAATTTATTTGGCTAAAAAGGAATTTTTAATGCAAGATGACTGTTCTAATATACAGTCTAGTGTTCCAAGCTTAAGAGAACTATTCTTTCCTGACTAACTTTGGGCAGGAAAGTAAAAAACTGCAGTGGGGGGACCGGGGACAGGACGACAAAAGAAGATGTTTTAACAAACTCATTTCACCAAATGTACCAATTGCTTTTCTTCTTCCTCTTTTTCATCACAGATCCAAACAGCCTAGCATGTGCAGGCAGCAATCTTAAGAACTGTTGAGCCTCTTGTAACCAGTCTTAGTTTGGGAGAAACTGTAGTCACTGCTGAAAAGCCTTACCTTGATCAGTTTTGGTGGCTGGCTTCCAGTTTTCAGCACTTATTACTGGCAGACAAACCTGCCCCTTTTCATCAATGTTAGGGTGATAGATCTTTGTTTTAAACGTAATCTTAGGAGGTTTGAATGGGTACTCTGCTGGAAAGTTGATTTCGATTCTGAATGCACCCTTGTCATATGGAGGATTGTCCTGCAACAAAAAGGGAAGACAACAAGAATGCACCAACAGTCGATAGAGATAGCATTCAGATCGATCATCTCTGGCAGATGAGCAGATTTCAAGCACACGGGGTGTAAGAATCTAGATGGTGGTTGTTTTAACTAGAATCCCAAAATTAATAGTACAGTGTGCCCTTGCTTTATGCGGGGGAAATCTGTTCCGGACTCCCCTGCGTAAAGCAAATTTCGAGTATGCTTGAGCCCCATTTAAATGAATGGGGTTCATGCACACGGCAGCGCAGCGGTGCGTGTGCCCCATTAGTCCCTATGGGACACGCCGCCCCTTCCTCCCCACACAGCTTTCAGCATATGCTAAAAGCTGCGTAAAGAGCGCCCACGTATGACGCGGGCACACTATAATGGTGCAGGAGAAAAGTGAGTGGGCATACATGGGGGAGGAAGGATCAGAGAGCCACTATGGCAGCTCAAAGCTGCCATAGTAGTATATATATTAAAGCTTAACATGAATAATCTTCTAGAAATATACAAACTAAATACACTGGACATGCTTTGAATCTTATGCAAGGGCACTATTTTTGCTGTTTTCTGGGGCAGCTAAAACATTTCTATGTGGTTTCAGGTCAATTAGGCAGGACCTAATTATGAACTGCCATTCTGCTTCAAGGAACACAAAATACAAATAAAAAACTGAGGATGCTGTGGGAACTATGAAAGGCTTCTAGTCTCAATCAAAGGAAGTCATGCTGGCAATAAGTATAGTTGCTATGTAACACATAAGGATACACAGGTCTAAAGTGACTTACAAATTCCAGTTGGAGTAGCCCCACGAAATCCCACTGATTCAATGGGTATACTGTGATTTGGACTAGCAAAAGGATTTAGGTCAGAGAACAGCTGACCAGAAAAGGAAAACAATAAATCTCTGGCAGAAAACAGGATTCAGATTCTTGAAATAAACTCAAGCTTAAACATAAACAGGCAGCTCTCTCTATCCATAGATTCTGCATCCGTGGAGACAACCATCCATGTCTTAAAAAAAAAATTGTTTTAAATCTTTGATTTAATTTTAAGCAATCCTTGATTTTGCCATTTTATATAAGGGATACCACTTTACGACCACGCTGTATATAATGGGACTTGAGCATCTACGGATTTTGGTAACCACAGGGTGTCCTGGAACCAAGCCCCAGCGGATACCAAAAGCCCACTGTACTCATATTCCAGAGTTTTTAGATTTTCAGCCTGTTATTCAAAATAAGCCTACATCATATGAATAGTCCTTTTAGGGGCTACTCCAGCTGGTGACTCTAAGATTAATTTTAGGAAATACATAAACGTATTTGCTTGCTTTCTCTTTCCTTCCCACTCCTTTTTACCGTCCCTCCAGCTAAAAGCGTCTATATTTTTAAATTATCCGTATAGCACAATACAGATACCCAGCCAGGTTTGCAATTATGTGTTTCTAAAAGTTTGCTTTAGAAAATTCATCGCCAAGTACAGATGCCCTGTGCAGTACATCAAAATGGTAACAGGTCACTTTCACACTCACAGGAACAATAAGCCCTTGCCAAGTCAATAAATTAGCTTCATCAACTTGGATATTACGGAAGTTCTTCATTCCACACTTGCGGATTTCTTCAAGCTCCTGCAAAAGAAGCACAACAGAAAGAACATGTTAGCAAGAACAGCTAGAACAAATGGTTGTTACAGTTCAGGAAACATCGCATGATCTATCTCCTTTCACACTAACCTAGTGTGGATTATCACTACAACCCAGGACAAACACCGGGACTGTGTGGTCCTCCCTTCGCAGCCTACTGTCACAGAGACCTCATCCTACAAACAGAGAATGGCAGCGTTGCAAAGTATACTAAAGATAATCTAGTCTAATCTTTGCCAATGCAGGAAACCCAAAGCTAAAGCATCCCTCAACGGAAGGTCATCCAACCTCCAGTGAAGGAAGCCTCCAAGAAAGGAAAATCTATCATCTTCCAATGTGTTCACTGTTAAACCATTCCTCCCGTCAGAAAGTTCTTCCTAATATTTACTGTAGTTGAAGTCTACTTTCTTGTAATTTGAATCTACTGTTTCAGGTCCTACCCAACCTTACTCCATCTTCCATAAATACTTAAAAGATGGCTATCATATCTCCTCTCAATCTTCTTTCTCCAGGATAAACACACACACACACAAAGCTCTTGGTTTATTTGTCCAGTGTTTCATTAACCAACACTAAACTCATTCTCCATTTCACACATAACAAAGAAAGCTGGCTTAATATAAGGCAGTTTCTTCATGCTGAAGGCAGAACTTCAGCAGAGGGGAGAATGCTTAACTTCAAGTCTAGATGAAATATATAAATCACATGAATGTATAAACCATGGCTTATAAAGCCTGGAATGATTGTCTGAAATAGCCCAACAAGTGAACTGGGACCGAAAAATGAGCATATATATACACACACTCTTATCTGTGTATAAACTGTATTTCTCAAGTACCCTGAAGCAAAAAACTGAATCTTAATTTATGAAGGAATCATGTACAACACTGAAAGAGGTTATGCTAACTTTTTTTTACATTAGTTTGGCAGACGAAATAGAAGTAGCATTAATAAAACCCCAACATCGTCACACACGTATACTCACATCCAACTGATTTCAGTGGAAGATAGTAGCAGGTGCTTAACTCTCCAAGTAAATGACTGAAATGGGAGCACTTCACATTAATCTGATTGACTAATTTCAACAGGCATTTGAGACAGAGTGAATATTATTGTCATATTTATATCACTGGTCTCAGATATCAGGCTCTGGCTAATCATGAGAGACTGAGTAAATGCAGAGGCTGGATGGCACTCGAAATGCCAGTCTATCTTATGGCATAAGGCATACCCTATCTTATGGCCACCCTATTTTTTGGCATAAGGCATATTCCTTCATCCTTACATTGTTCCAATACATCTGTCTGTTTATGATGCACACGATCAAGACAGAGCTATGGCATAAGCTGGTGGCACAGTTTGATGGGGCAATGTGTTTGTGTCTGACTCAGCCATGGTAGTTCATAAGGCATATTCCTTTCCACAGTAATTCCTTGCTCATTTACAGGTAGTTTAAGATAAACAGGCAACCTGTTCTACTATTTCTCCAAGAATCACAAGGTGTATTCACTGAAATAAGGAGGAGGCAAACAGCAGTGTTATTCTCAGAATCCAGTGCTGCCAGCCAATAAATATATAGGTAGAAATAACAGAAGCAGGCATTAAAGGCATCACATCCAAATTACGAACAAATGGCACAAACAGACAGAAACAGATTCTCAAGATACACTGTAGCTATCATAGCTTGACTGTTCTCCAGTCCTACACATAGAAGATCTTGACAGGCTGACTGTAAAGAAGCAAAAATGTTACAAAACCAGAGTAAGATCCTTCATGATTTATTTATTGCATATATGTCCCGTCTTTCTCCGCAAATGGGATTCAAGGCGGCTTATGATAAGTGGCATCCACCATAAATAATTATCATTAGAATTATTTTCTGCTTCCCATGCACTGTCCCTACAGTGGATGGCATTGTAATGTAATAAATGCATGTTGGAAACCATTGAGCATGGGCATCATTATGTAGCATAATACACACTTGCACATGACTCTCTGAACATCAATGCACAACTGTTCCACATCGGAGCTTCTGCCACTGTCAGCTGGATGCAGGTGAATTGCTGCTCTTTCCCCACAAAACATCACACATGTATAGTGCAATTTGTGTCTGTGTATGCCACCAAGATACTGGCCACTGGCTCTGCGATACCCCCCTTGCCAAAGAAATATTAGTGTCCTTGTGTAGTCGAGTCTTTCCCCAAGAGTGTGCCAGGCCTCTCAAGCAAGGCCTGCCTCACAGTATGCAAATGTTTGAACTACGACATACAATTTGCACTGCCTGCTATTAAGTCAGGCCACTGGTCCACCAAGCCTAGCCCCCTCCCTTTAAATTAAACAGCACAGATGACTAGATGAGTAACCAAATCTGGCTTCATTTCAGTCAAGAAGGAAAGAGACTGGAATTAGGGGGAGTGATTTATTACAAACAAAGAATGAGACTGGGATGGCAGAACCATGCAAGCTATCAGTGTGGGAGTACATTGTACATTGGCATTCAAGGGGGCACAGTGTGGCACATAGGAAGGGGTCTTGACATGATGGAGAGTTCAGAGGTATACAGGAGATGCTCAGATCCAGACACAGTAAATGGATTTTGGCAGGCAAGGCAAACGGACAGCAATGAGATTGCAAAACAAATGTGCTTTAAGTAAATAGGGTCTCTTAGCCATCAGAAGTAGTGATTTTTTTTCACAGATAAAATTACAGGTGTGTCACCCAGACACTGGAAGAGTAGAGACTGAGTGCTGAACCCACTTTTATTTAATTCAATTTTGAATTTCAGGTTTCAGACTTATAATAGCTAGTACAGGTTGAGCATTCCTTATCCGAAATGCTTGTAACCGGAAGAGGTTTGGATTTTTTTGGATTTTGGAATACCTGTATTTGCACTTATGTACATAATGAGCTCACCTGGAGATGGGACATAAGTCTCCATAAAAAATCATTTCTGTTTCATCTAACCTTATACACATAACCTGAAGGTAATTTTATACAACATTTTTAATGATTGTGTGCATGAAATAAAGTTTGTGTACACTGAGCCATCAGAAAGCAAGGGTGTCACTCTCTCAGCCATGAAAAAAGTCTGGCTCTTTGGAGTATTTCAGAATTCCAAATAAGGTTCAGCCTGTAGTGTTAAAACACAATAGTACTACATTTGTCACTGCTTAGTAGCTATTTCTACAGCGTCTCTGTTACTGCGACCATTCCAGCAGGGGCAACATGTTCTTCTCGAATGAATAAATGGAAAATATGTTTCAAATCAGAAGGAAGTAACCAGCTAACAATGAATGTGAATATTATAGCATGGCTGGAAATGTAGCGCATTTAGGAGAAATTGTGTAATTTTTACGCAATGCTAGCTACAGTAGCTCAACATTGCCGGATGGCAACATGGAAAGAGAATAAGACTGTTTCCTTCACCATGAAAATCTTTTCAATTCTATTGTCCACAACAGCCACACATCTTTTACTCAGCACTTTCCCTGCCGTTTCCTCTTTAAGAAACAAGGAATGTATCACCTTTTGCCAACTAGGATGGCATTATTTTTTTACCTAAGCTTCTATATTTAAAGTTACACATTTCATCTAAAAAACAAATACATTTGAATTTCTCATTCTACCTTTTTAAATCCAAGTCATGAACTCACAAGCCATCTAGGTTGCTTGGCAAAAAGTAAAAGAAAGCAGTGAAATGCTACGGTTAGACTGTGGGACACATAAAAATTACTGGAAACCGAGTGCAACGTATGGCTTGTATTGCCGCACCTGATTTTAGAAGTGATGCAAAAAGATCCTCACCATCCACAAAAAGACTTCAGAATTGAATTATTGTTATCTTTGACTGAGGGAAAATCTTTCTATGTCCTGTTTTGAATGTTGCATGAATGTGACATGTAGTTCCAAGACAAGCAAATACTGATGCGAACAATGATCTTAACTGCAACCTCCACTGCCCCCAAGCGGTAGTGACTCTGCACCAGTGTTTTGTGAGATACACATATACTTAGCTCACTTTGCATAAATCAGAATATTAACACATGCTTGCATGTGCATTTAAAAATAGTCCACTAGCTGACACTAAGGCTAGACTAAGACATCGTCTTATGTACAATGACTGGTGGGGGGATTAGATACTTGCTTTTCAAACTCATTTCATTTCCCATAAACCAGATTATAACGTTTAATCTAAAGGGTTCTCTTACACCTAAGCTCCAAGAGCAACTACTCCTAAACTCCCATCACAGCATAGCATAGGGAAAGTTATATTCACTTTCAAACAGTGTGTTCAGAGATTTGCCTGTCAGACCTGCTAGGACTTTGGATAAAAGAACAGGTGGTGAAGTATATAGGTCACCACTACTTGAGTCAATCGATAAAGTGTAAAATTGTGATCCAAACACATCTCAGTATTACAGACTATATGACCCACGCAGACTCGCTTGGGACACTGCCCGTCACATTTGGGCATCCAACAAAATACATACCCATCAGATTCAAGGAAGTAGGAGAGCATTTCTATCAAGACGATAATAAACCTTTCCTCAATGACTGGACGCACACATCTGAATGTAAATGCTCAAGGCTAGTTACTAGGTGTGGCCGGTGCTTTTAGTTTACGAAGAAGTTCAGCTGAGTAAATGTTTGACAATGTAGCTGCGCAAGCAAGCAGGTTTAAAAAATAAACCGGTTTGCTAGTTCTTGCCTTTCAGGCAGAAATTCAAACAGGAATGATATTAACATGTCAAATGTTTCTAAGCACTTCAGATTGAGGAAATACAAACAACAGTGACTGATTCAGTCAATGTGCCCAGACCTGAGCGCTCACATGCATCTTCAAAAAGCCAGCACCGTATGAAAGTTATTTGTTTTCAAGTGGACTCTGACTTATGACAACATGATCATAAAGTTTTCTTGGCAAGATTTTTTCCTCCGAGGCAGTGTGCGACTTGCCCAAGGCCACCCAGTGCGCTTCCATGGCTGAATGGATATTTGAACCCTGGCCTTCCGGAGTCCTGGTCCTTACTGAGCCTGGTTCTTATCAATAAAAAGCAAAGCACGCCAATATGTCCATTAATAGTAATCAGACCATCATTTTTAATGCACCAACCTCTACTAATAATGTAAAGGCACAAAGCACATATGCTCCAAAGGTTCTTTCATTGCAACATGGGCTGTTGCTTCCACTGTGAACGGAAAAGCAATTCAAAAGAACATTTTACAGAATCATTTGGACATGTGGTGGCCCTCATGCAAGGGGCTCGGAAATACATGAGGCTGCTGAAAGTCACCTGGACCCAGGTGAAACAAAAAATGCTAGACTCAAGTATTTCTGGCCCATCTGCTCCAGAAAAGAAGGGGATCCCTCTTCCTATGCTGTTGTGTCACCATCAGGAGTAGAAGACTACCTGGCTACTGTGAAGATGGATCACAAGATGTTGATGCTACCCTGCTCTTCACTTGCTCTGACTCGTATAAAAGCCTGTGGCGGGATGTCCTCTAACATAACAGTGGGGCAACTGAGGCTGCCGCTACCTTTCCAAAGGAAGGGCCTGCATTTTGCAAAAGAACTAGGTGGCCTACATCTTCTTCTCCCATGCTCTGCCTCCACAGCATTCAGATGACAAGTCCTTCATAGATGCGGCACAGAGAGCAGCTCATACTGAGACCTGAGATTACACCCAAAATACAAACAGAAAACATTATTTGTATAGTGCAGGGGTGGGAATCATGACAACTCTCGAGATAATTGCTGGACTACAATTCCCAGCATTAGGCATGCTGGCTAGGTTGCTGGGACTTGTAGTAGTCTAACAATTGGAGGACCACACGATTCCCATCCCTGATATAACACAGCACAGGCTGCAAGCACAGATCCATAAGCACAAGTACATGACACAGCAATACCATATATATATATATGGCTGTTTAGTTGAAATCAGGATATACAAACACTCCACTGCTGGTAAAGGAAAAAACACAGCCATCAAATGGCTAAATAAAATATACTGGGTCCTTAGTATTTGCTGGGTTTGATTCCAGGACCCCCCATGGATAACAACATTCATGGATGCTCAACTCCCATTATATACAATGGCAGAGCAAAATGGTGTCCCTTACATAAAATGCCAACATCAAGGTCTGCTTTTGGGAATTTATATCTCTTTGGAATATTTCTAAGCTGTGGCTAGTTGAATCCGCGGATAAAGAATCAGTGGCTAAGGAGAGCTGACTGGATACAGGCCTTCAGGAAAAGTAATGGCAAAATGGCTGCCAAAACTGCACGCAAAAGTTCCTATTGCTTTTTACTTCTTATCAGGAAAGCAACAACCTGGAAACAAAATAAAAACAAGCCGTTTAAAATACCAGGGCAGTGCTGCAGAGTGGTAGCAATAACCTTGTTTGGCACGTTTGAGCTGGATGTTACAGAGAATCAGAGGCAAAAGCCTCCAAGAAAAACAAACACTAATCTCCCAAGCACTAGTGATCATTCATGCATATTGTTAGGACGGCAAGATAACCTCTCAGCAAAAATGCAATCTTGGGGGAAAGCGGCTTTACAGCACAGACATCCTTTACTTATTTCTGCCAGGTGCCTCGCCATTCCCATAAGTAACCACTATATGCAAATAATGGAGCATCTTAAAATATATTTTACCATAAGGCGGGGGTGAGGAATCTGTGGTGGCCCAAATGCTATTGGGCTATGATTTCCATACTCTGCAACTACTGGTCATGCAGGGTGGGAATAATAATCATTTATATTCCTTCAGTATTACACAGTCTCCAGACAAAGGAAAGCATCTTGTGACAGGTTGTTTGAGCAACTTAGGCCTGTTACAGACTGCCAAAATAAAGCTGCTTCGGGTCTCTTCGGAGGTATGCTATTTAAATGATGCATGGGTCCTAAGAGTCTGGAGGTCGCGCCAAAGCCACACTCCATTTCTAAGCACTGGAGTGCAGCTTTGGTGCAGCTTCCAGATTCTTAGGATGCATGCATCATTTAAATAGCATGCCTCCAAAGAGACCCGAAGCAGCTTTATTTTGGCAGTCTGTAACAGGCCTTAGCTTCACAATAAATACCAGCTATGTCAGGCCATGGACAAAAGGACCAGAAGCACTTGTTCTTAACTACCAAAATCAACTACAGTATGTTTATTTCGTACGACAGAAATCAAGATTTAAGATTTCCCTTGTAGCAGATGTATTCAACTCGAAGGTTATCCTAACCTTCACATAAATGTCTAAGGTCCAAAACATACTGCAGAAATAATCCAGTTTGAGACCGCTTGAACTGCCTTGATTCAATGTTAGGGAATTCTGATAACTGTAGCTTTAGGAGCCATCACACCTTCTCTGGCAGAGCGCTCTGGGGCCACAATGAACTACAGTTCCCAGGATCCTCCAGGGCAGTTAAAGCATCCTCAAACTGGATATTTCTGCAGTGTATTTTGCACCTATGTAAATAAGAGGATGAGAATGAGAAAGCAAAGTTGCTACTCAATGAAAAGATGGTGTAGTGGTTTGAGTAGGACTCTGGGAGACCAAGATGTGAACCCCAACTCAGCCGCAGAAACCCACTGGGTGACCTTGGGCAAGTCACACTCTCTCAGCCTCAGGGGAAGGCAATAGCAAACCTCCTCTAAAGAAATCTTGCCAAGAAAATCCCATGATAGTTGTTAAGTTGGACACAACTTAAAGGCATACATTTGAGGAAAGACATAGTGATGCTCCTCTGTTTATGTGATGCCAACTGTTCATTTACAGATCAAAACCTATCCCGAGCCCAAAGATGTTCAGAAGAGTAAGACTCAAGCTGACACATAAGTTCCTTATGGGCACATGACTCAAAAAGGGGACACAGGCCCTGGTGTTTATTATCCCTTGAAGATCCCACTGAAATAACTACTAAAAGAAGACAGCCTTAAGCCATAGAAGCACTGAGAAATATAACTGGCAATTGAATAACTGCAAATAATAGTGCACAGCTTCAAAGTGATAGCTGTATATGTCTGCTCTATAACTAGAAGATATTAAACTACCAAGCAAAGGGCAAACCTTGGGGAGCAACTCTTCCTCTAGTAGCAGGCAAGAGTTTTAAGTTTCACTTTCCTTTCCCATGAAGAGCAACCTTCTTTCTTGGTTGTCTCCCGATCCGAAAGCAAATGCTGGCTACACCAACTCCTTCGCTGTAGCAAATGGGTATCCATGGGCAGAGACACAACACAAAAACTTTACACACAAGAAGCGGGAGTATTTTGTACATTATATGATTAGCATCGGGGCAGCATCACTCACTGAACTGCCACACATTTGGTTGGAGACCCTTCAAATAACTTGCTTAGCATTCACATAGCAAAGTCTAATACCGGTCCTATAAACGGGTGTCAAAGCGACTGCCTTAAGTCTGTCTGTTTTGGGTTAACAGTCCTGCAAACTTTGGTTTGCAGTGTAACTACGATCTGTAGGCAACTTTGTTGTAACTGTTGCAAAGAACGCATGCCATTTGTTTTAAAAGATGCAAAGGACTGCATACAGAGATTAAGAACGGAAAGGCAGTGTTCTTTACGAAACAATACTCTCTGTTGTTCCTGAGAATTACTGTTGCCCTCCAAAATGACTAGACTGTCCTTATGGCATAAAAACACCACTTGAAATAAAGACAAAATAAGCTAGGGCAGGCTGTTTTCCTAAAAACACGACCGCTGTCATTTTTATTTTGCAAGAAACAAGCAAGGCTTAAATAAGTCACCTACTTGCAGGAGGAGGGCAAATTACTTTCCCTAGCCATTAGCATTGAAACATCCTTAGAAATACTCTTACAAGTACAATGTCTACTGAGATGTATCCTCCATGTGTTCAGTGTAATCTATATGTATAAGAGTCCAGGCAGCCTTTACCATTCCTGAGAAGGATCAATGACAACAACTGTTTCAATATTGCTTCATGCTTGATCATTTAGTACCCTTCGGGTCGATCATTCCTGAAGAGGCTCAACTACGGTCGAGATCGGCGGTCCAATTTTGCCTGGTCCTTTCTGGAGGAGCTCAGTCCCTTTTTGTGTACTCTAGACTACCCAAAGGATGGGGAAATGTTCAGTTTCCAAACTCAAGTGAAGCCTGCTCCCTAACAAATAAACCCATTTCAATAACACCATTATTGAATTCAGAATTTCCTGATGCCTGGGCAAGTAAACCGTATTCAGTGAGTATTTTCAGGATCCTAAGTAGGTCTGTCATCTAATCTCATATAATTAATATATAATACATATGTATGTATAAATTCACACACATACACACTTTTTGCTTGTCATGTTCTTATTCTTATATACAGTGGGCCCTTGGTATCTGCTGGAGTTTGGTCCCAGGATCCCCCCATGGATAACAAAATCCGTGGATGCTCAAGTCCTATGAAATACAATGACACAGTACAGTAAAACGTTGTCTCTTGCTAGTTGGAATGTGTACTTTTGGGGGAATATTTTCAAGCCGTTGATGCCTGAATTTGTGGATAAAACAATCTGTGGATAAAGAGAGCCGACTGTATATATAAGAGCAGGGAAAGAGTCCTCAAGCAAAACTACACTTAAGGGACTGGCAGGGAAAGGAAAGCAAGCCCTACTGAATGCAGAGAGTGAAGACCTATAGGACTTGTGTCCTAAAGTGTTCACTCTCTGCATTCAGTAGGGCATACCTTCTTTTCCTTATAGGCCTTGTGTCCTATAGGTGCTCACTCCCCACATTCAATAGGGCTTGCGTCTTTTTCCTTATAGGACTTGTGTCCTATAAGTGCAAGGTTTGAGGAACCTATGCAACACTTGGGGCTGTCAAAACAATGCAGTTTGACACATCTTCCACTACCTGCAGAACCCTGGGCCTCGTCGTTTTGTGAGGCAGAGGTCCGAGGCCCCGTCAAACTATAAATCCCAGGATCCCACAGGATGAAGTGACAGCACTTAAAAGTAGTGTCAAACCGGCATAACTTCTAGAGTCTATCCTCTGGGATTTAGGATGGAACTGGGGCAGTTCAAGTGGGGTCAACCTGCATCGGCACTGGAGGAGTGACACTGCTTGTCAGCCCTGCTTTGACTCCAAGTCCTAGGGAAGCCTGGGATTGGTAGTTTTGAGGTGCCAGCCCTCTCAGGCTCAAGACTGTATCCAACTCCCCATCCCAGCAAGTCCCATTTGACCCAACGGTTACATTGTGTCTGTTATCAATGGGGAAGTCAAGGTTTGCTCTTTGGAATATGTGTGTGTGTGATATATACATACTCGTTTCAAGCCGTGGATGCTTGGATCCGCGGATATGGAGGGCTGGATTCATCCAATCCTGGGGAGGGAGGGAGGGAGGGAGAAGCCCCTCTGGAGCCCCCAAAGGCTCCGAAGGACTATCCAAGAGGGCCGGAAAAGCCACCCCACAAGAGAGCCAAGGAGCCTCGAGGGGTGCATCCACACTGGAGACACGATCCGCGTCGAGGCCGCTGGGGCTCCCGTTTCCCAGAAGGCCCTTAAAGCGGGCTCGAACCGGAATCGTGTCTCCGAGGCGGACGCAGCCAAGGCAGGCGGGGATGGAGGCGCCAAGAGGCGGCAGCTGGGGGCTCTTTTGTGGCTTCGGAAGCCGCCCTCCTCGCCGCCGCCGCCGCCGCCGCCCTTTCCCTCGGAGAGAGCCGAGGACGGGGTGCCTCCCTTCCCGCCTTTGCCGAGTCACTCCCGGGCGAGCCCCCTCCGCCTCCTCGGCCGCCTCTCCGGAGGCGCCCCGACGTCGGCGCGGCCTAGTCCCCCGAGGGGCGCCTGGAAAGCCAAGGCCAAGCGGCGGAGGGAGCCGGGGCCCGGCAAAGGCCGAGGCCAGGCCCCTGGGCAGCCCTTGGGCCTCTGGCCGGGCCTCCGCCGCTCAGCCAGGCCCAGCTGGGGCGCCTCCGCCTGCCCTTACCTTCATCAGCCTCCTGCTGGCCGCCATCTTGGATCTGCTGCCGCTGCCCCACAATCCTTCGCGGCGGCGGCGATGATGTTGATGATGATGATGGCGATGATGATGGCCGAGCCGGCGCTTCCTGGAGGCCCCAGGAAAAGGCCAAGGAGGAGGGAAGGTCCAGGCGGCGCCTCAGCAGCAGCAGCAGGAGGCGGAGGAGGCGGAGGCCGGGTGAGGCAGCCCCGCGCGGCCCTCAGGGGCGCCCTCTGGCCCTGGCAGAGAGCCCGAGGGAAGGCCAGCCAGGGCAAGGAGACTGGCCCCAGGCAGCCAGTGCCCAGATAGAAGGGAGAGGAAGCTGGGCTGCTCAAACGGGCGACACCTCAAACCATGGAGCTATAAATCATTCCCTAGGGACAGGGATGGCTTCCCTATGGGCAAGTACTGCATTCCCCTATGGGCAAGTATTCTCCTATGATTCCCTATGGGCAAGTATAGTTTCCCTATGGACACATATCCTCCTAGGATTCCCTATGAACAAGTATAGTTTCCCTATGGACACGTATTCTCCAATGATTCCCTATGGGCAAGTATGGTTTCCCTATGGGCAAGTATTCTCAGTGTACCTCTGGGTTAAGCTATGGTTCCTATGGGAAGTAATCTTCTATGACCTATACCCTATGGGCAAGTATGGTTTCTTATGGCAAGCATCCTCCTATGATTCTCTGGGCAAGTAGGTTTCCCTATGGCAAGTATTCTCCAGTGATTACCTATGGGCAAGTATGGTTTCTCTATGGCAAGCATCCTCCTATGATTCCTATGAGTATGGTTTCCCTATGGGCAAGTATTCTCCAGTGATTACCTATGGGCAAGTATGGTTTCCCTATGGGCAAGTAATCTCCTATGATTCCCTATGGGCAAATATAGTTTCGCTATGGGAAAGTATCCTCCTATGATTCCCTATGGACAAGTATAGTTTCCCTATGGGCAAGTATTCTCCAATGATTCCCTATGGGCAAGTATGGTTTCTCTATGGGCAAGTATCCTCCTATGATTCTCTATGGACAAGTATAGTTTCCCTATGGACACGTTTCCTCCTATGATTCCCTATGGACAAGTATAGTTTCCCTATGGACACGTATCCTCCTATGATTCCCTATGGACAAGTATAGTTTCCCTATGGGAAAGTATTCTCCAGTGATTCCCTATGGGCAAGTATAG